>NC_133897.1:19068445-19393581 GCF_964199755.1 Larus michahellis
ATTTATGTATTTGAAGCCTGTTAAAATGTTTCCCCTCAGTCTTTTTGCCCTACAGATCCCAGTTGATTCAGTATAACAATGTGTGTGAGATATCAGACAGAAGAATTTTTCATTGACTAGTGTACAGTAGGATTGTACCCACAGTAGGATTGTAGTTTCATAGAATTGACATTTACTTTTTTTTTTGGCAGAGCTTCCCAGATTTTGGAGGGATATGGTGAGCACTATCACATCCGGTATGGACTTCCAGAACTCAAACGTGCAGTCGCAATACTATGAATTATGTTATGTGACAATTTCCTTACTTTGTTATTACTTTCAGTTTCACAGAACTATTCAAAACAAAACTGGGTCTTCTTGGGGAGAATGAGGATGATAACTATTTGATTGCTTTCCTCCTAAAAGTAAGTTTGCTTTGCTAATTTTCTTGGCAAACATCTGGATGCCATACTTTTAAAAACTCTGATAGAAGTATCTTTTTTCACTAGCTTATGGAAGATACAAAGGCTGACTTTACAATGACATTTCGACAGCTCAGTGAAATTACTGAAGACCAGTTAAAGGAACTCCATATTCCTGAGGTATTGATGAATACAAGCACCCAATTTTAGGAACACTTATTATAAAATGAGTAAATCAGGTTGCACATAACTCTGGTGTAATAGATAATGTCTCAAACTATGATTTGCCTGGGAAATACATCATTGTAGCATTATTAAGGGACAGGGAGGCTAATATATCTGTGTCATGCTACCACCCCATGTTAAGCCTGTGTCTAGTAAGGAAGGATACATTAACGAAGAGTGCTAATGAAAGCTACGTTAATGAAGAGTGCTGAAGTAAAACGTTCAGCCTCCGGTACAGATCCAATATGAATAGTCATAAATTATACACAGGTGGAAATGTAATTTTCTTCACATTTAAGATGGGTCTGCTGGAAAGAACTTTCCTTCCTTCACCCCCCCCCTTTTTTTTTTTTTGTGCTTAAGAACACCTTCTCATAGTATTTTGTAAGACACAAATGAAGTTGGACTGGGCTCATGAGGAAAATTTCGACCTCGGGTTGATCAGTATATTCCTAACATGGGGTTACCAGGTGACCTAAACACCAGCTCTCAGGCCCATCAGCTTGTCTCGGTATCTAATGCCAAGTGAGATCCCATCTCATCATAAACGCTTGCTAGAACCTCAGCCCATAGTGGTCTCTGCCCTTCCTGGGGGACAAGATCAGTTCTAAATGTAGCTTAAAGCATAGGAACACGTTTTATCGCTGTGTCCTGCTCAGCCTGCTATCCCATCCTCTGTTGCTGCTAACTCAGCCTAAACTTATTCTTCAGGACCAAGTATAATCATAAAAGAGATGAGAGCCTTAAAATAAAAGAGATCAACTTCTTATCTCAAAATTGTGCAATCTTTAGAAGTGGAAATATGGCTGAAATGTTTGAACTGAAGCAAGACGAAGCAAGTAAATAATAATTGGAAAAAAATGTAGAGGGGAAATTCTGAAAAGAAAGTTTGTGAGTACCTGATCTGGAAAGGAAAAAAGGAAGCCTTTTTGCAAGAGACAAAAGGATTTTATTTTTATTTTTTTTTAGTACAGTGCCTTTTCCATGTGAGGAATATTCTTCACTTTGCCTGGGAATCCATTGCCTTTCTGTAACTTCTGACTTATTTCTATTTGTCTTTGAATCTAATGTAAAATGAGAGTAGGTGGGCTTACGAGGTTATTTTAGGGAGCAGAATGACTGTGTGTAAAGTACAGAATGAAAATGAGGAGTTACAGTTTCTTTTCTGGTCGTGTCCTAGATAATTAAGTGATTTTGACCAAATTATCTGTTTTTCCTTGTTTTTTTCTGTTAAGTAAGAGGTCTAACCTGACCTTTTCTATGAGCTTGAAACCATTAATAGTTGAGATTTTATAGTGGTAAGCAACAAAAATACAAAGAGCTGTAGCTGTGGGATTAATCATTTGTACAGAGCAGGTGATAAGAGGATGGGTGTGTTTGTAAGAGAAGGTATTTTTGTCATAGAATACAAGGGATTTTTCCATTCCTTAGTGGCCTGCATGCGATAGGAAGTATGGAAGCCCCCCTCATGCAGTATGGAGCCATTCCCAGACCGCTGCAGTAGCGGCATTTGTGACAACTCCATCTCCCCTTCTCTGAAGGTGCAGGCTGAGGATCTAACAATCATGGTGTAGTTGTGGCCCTGCAACTACACCGAGGGTCATTTGCAGCCCTCACTTGATAGCAGCTGACCTTTTTTTTTTTTTTCACACAATGAAATTATTTAGCCTGCAAGTTCCGAGTCCCAAAACTGATATGCTAAAGCAGGTACAATTTTATGCTGGTAAAAAGTTTTAATTTTTTAAAGAATTTTAAAGAATATTAAAGAATATTAAAGTAATTTCGCCTGCTGTTTATTCACACACTAATACTTTGTCAGTAGCGAAGTAAGTTCTTATATTGGTTTGTAGATCACTTACGTTTTTTTCAGCTGCACACCAAAACTGACCTAAAAAATGCCAGAAGCCTTTGGGAACACTGCAGAAGTGCTCTCATTTACTATTAACTGGAAGCATTCTGAAATTCCTCCTAAAGCAGCCTAACCCTGCACATCTTTGAACAAATGCTTGACTCCTGCACTCCCGTTACCACCTGCCTGCCCCACAGCTCTTAGACACTTCTGTAATTTTAACTCATTTTTATCCTCAAATGTGTTTTTCATTGTGTTTTTCATTATGTTTTTGACTCCCATTCCTTTAAAAAAACACAAATGTGACCAAAACTTTGTTTTGTTCTTGCTTTTAATTTCCCTTCCTTAACTTCTGCCCATTTTTTCTTGGGTATCTGCTGTTCACCCCCTTTTATCTATGTCCATTTCTTTCTGCAGTAGTGGCAGAAAGAAATGTTTTATCTATGTCCATTTCTTTCTAATCTGTTCTTTCTCTGAAGTTCATTTTCTGTCTGTGAGCTTTGGCTACTTTCTCTTGACCGAGTGATATGAAGCAGCTGTTGGCTCGGTGTACTCAGCCCGGGAAGCCGTGTTTGTGGTGGTCGTCCAACACTGGAGGCAGTAACCCCAAGCTCTGGTTTCTCTCTGTTTGCCTTTTCCAAGTTCTGTCTCCTCTCCCTTCTTCCTCTCCTGCTGTCTCTATTCTTCTCCTCAGTCTTCTCCTATCCCTGTAGCCTTAAGTTTCTCTTTTTCTCCGCACCTTACCTTTCTTTATCAATATATTTTCCTTATTTTGGAAAAAAACCCTGCTTCTCTACAAATAGATCTGGTCCACCTACAAAACTCAGAAGACAGTGAAATTTATAGTTATGTAGCCTAAAAAAATAAAATAGGCCAAACAATAAGCCATGGAAAAACAGGGGTGAAATGCTAGAGGTGTTTAGATAGAATGTGCCATAACAGAGATGGATTAATATGGATATATCACTCTAGCAAAAATAAATAATTTAAATACAGAGGAAAAGATATTAGTAGAATTTTGGGGGAGAAAATTCCTTGAAGGGTCATCATAAGTTTCCCTCTTATATCCTTTTAATATTCATTTGCTTACTTTGGTTTTGCTTAACAGGAACAAAATTCTGATTACCTGCCATTAACTGTTTCTTTCTCTTTAGGAGTTCTGGGCTCTCCAGGATCTGGGTAAACACAAGTTATTTTCAGACTGGGTTACTATGTACCTCTTGAGATTAAATCGGTAAGTCTGATGCAGTTTCAAGTGTAAAAATAACACCAAGTGTGTATTTGCCAGAAGCAGGCAACTTTAATCTGCAATGATTTTCAACAGTCTTTAGTAGGTCTGGTAAACTGGACCAAACATGGTTTCATATGCCTTTTTTTCTTTATCGTTCTAGATTGTGCTAGATTCCACAATAATGACTAGTGTAGTTCTGTTTTCATACAAAGGTACATAAAACCGACATTGGAGGAGTGGTCTGTATTTGTTTTCTTTCATTGACCAACTGATCAGATTTCTTCGGTTAATAACTTTTGTTCAAATACCAGTCCTACGGATTCAGTCCAAGAATCTGAAAGTTAGGCTTTGCAAATACATAAGAATGAATAGTGTTTCATTACTGGTAATACATATATTTTTTACGGTGTAATAATATGGTTTTAGGGTGACAGAAGGTGGAAGCTGAACAGTTGTGAATACACAGACTGTGTTTGGAAACCGCTGGTGTTGCATAGACAGCGACATGCATGTTAGAACATCTTGCCAATTCTTTTATCTTAAATCAATAAAGAATGTAATGTGTTTTTTGTAGTCACAGATGGAATGCATGGCTGATAGTAGTCAAAAGAAGTATATATCAGGTACTTGGAAATTTTAGTCAGTAAAAATATTTTTTAGAGAAAAAAATCAATACTAGATACAACACCTACAAGAAAGTGTGCAGTTTTTTCCAAGCCTAATCATTCTTAGAGATTCACACCATCTTGCACTGAACACAAAGGCAGAACAATTAATGATTCTAATGAAAGTCAAATAAAGTATTTCTAAAAATAAATAAGTATAACCCCCATTAGCTAAAGCACTTTATTTTTTCTTCTTTTGGTTTGTTTTTCATGTATAGTAACAAGGGTGATTCAGACACCAAGAGAAGAACTCGAATGACAAGTGAGTAAAATGATCCAAAGGAATTCATAGGCTTGGAGGTGGCAGCTATCTATTTACATAGGTTTTTTCAGTGTTAGTTATTTTTCCTTTTGAGGACAACTAAAATGTACTGTTTTTCTGAAGAGGAGAAACTCTCGTTACACTGCTGCAAGTCTTGTAATACTATACATTCACTGTGGCTAGCTCCGGTTTCACCCAATCGTGTGATTAGAATCCAGCGATGTGTATATGGCTAGACTTGTGAATATACATGTACTTTTTATATAAGCTAAATGATCATGATGTTCCTTGGCTGCAGTGAGGCCCTCTTCCTCCTCTGGCATCCTCCCTTTTCCCTCCTTAAAAAAAAAAAAAAAAAAATCCTTAATTTAAGTCTGCATTTATGAAGAAATTGGTCTGGCCCAAACACCTTCTTATTGTGAATAGTTGTGATCATATCGGTTGACTGAAGGTGAGTGTGAGATCATGGAAATGCACCACAACTACTAGTCCAAGTTGCTCTTCTCTAGATTCTGCTGTTTTTGAAGGACAGAGCACATGTCAGTTCATATTTCAGGTGACTGAAATCACAAATTATGAAGATGTCATGAAGAAGGCTTTTCCACCAGTATTCACAAAGGCTGCTCTGTCCTGTGTCACACCATACGTGAACAACAGACACTGAAGCAATCCAGCTCAGCTGTCCAGCTATAGTCTATTCCATGTCCATCTTCATTTACCTACTTATTTCTCTTTCCCTTATTTGTTGTTTACCTTTTTGTATTTCTTTTTTCTCTTACTTTTTTTAATCCCCTTTTTTATGATTTCCATTTGGGTGACCAGGAGATACCAGACCCTCCAGCTTGTTCTATGCTTTGGTGCTTGTAGACTTGATTAATTTATTTTTTCCCTTTTGATTTCCTTTAAGAAGTTAAGAATTGCTGGCCCATGGGAATATGATTATCTGTATGTCGTCATGTCTCGAGTGGGGCTTCACCTTAGTGTCTTGAAATGGTGGACATGCTCCGGCTGCTCCCCAAGTTGTAACTCTTCATTGCAAAGTAGGGTACTCCCAGGAAGGGTCCCCTAGGATTTGAGTTTCTTGTGAGAGACGCCCTTCCTCTTCTGCTATGTCTGCTTTTCCTGAGTGCAAGCAACACGTTTTCCTTGATCTGTACTTCCTTCCTTTAGCAGTCTGTGAATGTGTTGGTTTGCACTGCTCAGAACATTGTTCTTCCCTGGTGATGAACCCTCGATAACATCAGGAAAGATTCTGGTAGGCATCCTGTACTGGCTCAATGGACTAAGATTTGTCTAAGTGTTCAAATATTTCCAAATCCTTTCTACATGTTATAAAAGGTTATTAAGGTTTTTGAAAGGCACACACTTTTTTTTTTTCTGCACCTGGAGAAAAAAATTCTTACTTGTGAAAGAACTTTCTAGTCATGAACAGAAGGTACTTTAATTCTCCAAGTTATTCTAAATACAAAATGGAAGAGTTACTGCATTTAGCTGTCTATCACAGCAGAAATAGCAGATATGAAATTATAATAGTTATTCTGGGAGAGATTTTTTTTGGATCTGCAGTGAGCTGTGGTAAATTGGTGAAATTTGCCTGTAAAAGACAATGAGCAACTGAAAATCTCTGGACAAAAGGGAGTAAAGAAAATGGAAGAGCTGATCAAATTCTGCACGGGGTATTGTACACTTCAGTGTTACTATGCTTTTCAGGGTGTTTTATTCTTATTTTTAACAGAAATGGCTGTACTCTTGTTACGTATTGATTGGCCACTTTCTTCAAAAGTTCTAATTGATTTAGTAGGAAAATGGCAGCAGATAGCGCCAACTTTCAGTAATAAGATAGTAAAAACTACATAGGGCACAAATTATCATCACATGGACCTTCACGTTTGCATCCACATTTTCTGGCCAAGGCTCCATCCATTTTTAAGAATGCTTCTTACAATTTTACATGCATTTTTAGAAAGTTAATATGAAAACAGTTACCAAGAAAAAAGATCTCAGTTTGGGGATGATCTTCTGCCAAACAGCATTGTGGTTTTCTACACATATCTCAGAGGATCATACAGTACAGGAGACAGAACAAACAGGGAAAAGGTTTTGCCTCCAGGACTAGGCTTGTGCTAGTGGTCTCAGCTTTGGCAGCAGTCCAAAACTTGATGTGCGAAGATTCCTAGTTAAGTTGGTTTTCTTCCATATAACCGGTCATCACAATATATTCATACAGCAGAGCTACCAGATATTCCTAACAGGCTACTAACGTTAATTTGTTATTGTTTTATTTAAAACCTTATTTTCCTCTTAAAACAAAAAAACTTTGTTACATTTTTGCTAGCTTCTCCATATTACAGTGTGACTGAGGTTTCTTATAGAGTTTTGTTGCTGTTGTTGTTCTCTTTTACATTTAAATAGATCTCTTAGATACACCCCCTGTGATCTCTTAATATTTGCTTGTAACAGCTGTCCCTCGCCAGTACAACTTGCAGCACAAATCTGGCTCAACTCAGCCAACTGCACATTTTTACCCAGCGTTTCACATTAAAGGCAAAACTGTCAGGGCTCTCACAGATTTTTATATGGGTTGGTAAGTCCCACTAAATTTCTTGTTGCTGTCTTTAGAACTGACTGACCTTGACTATATTGCCATTATCACCTCGTTATTCATCACCTTTCCCTCATCATTAGTAAGTCTAGTAAAATATCTCATGTCCCAAAGTACATTACGTTGAAGCATTTCGAGTTGATCACTTATTCGTTATCTTCATTCTTTCTCTCTTCATTTAGTTTTTAGTCCTTAGTAGCACTTTATCTTGTACTGCCTAAACATAGTTCCTTAGGAGTCGATCAAAAAGTTTTGACAATCCAAATCCCCATACAAGTCTATCATTCTGTTTCTTTATAAAAGAAACATGTAAAAAAAACTGTAGGCCAGATCATAAAATGCTTATAAGGGCACAAAATTTCTTCTGCTTTGTCCCTTTCTTATCTGGCTTGTCTTATTCTCTCATAATTATCTTGTCACTTGTGTTAATTACAGATATTTTTAACGCCACTGTGAAACTTGTCAATTTGCAATTGTTAAGAATATATTTCTGAGACAAATATTCTCCTGCTACTATGAGTCATGGTTTTAATGTGAATTATCATTTTTTGTATGAGTCATATGTTAACTTCTCCACCTTTTAAATATTCTTTTTATATTGTTTTCACACTTTACTATTGATGACCCATTTACTGGACTAAATCAAGTACTCGGACAGAGCAAATTACTTTGCCAAGTGGGAAGACACTGTTTTTTTAGCAGTTAGGGCAGAGTGTTGTTATGACTATATAAAGGTTATCAGGGTTCCAAATAGCCAGTCTTTGGCTATTGGCTTTTGTTTAATATATAAAAAAGCCATTGGCTTTTCTTTAATTACATGCAAGTACATACAGAACAGCGGTAATGTGAAAAACATGAACGTCTGTATCTGGACGGATCGCATCTCAGGCTTCATTCTCATGCGTTCACGTTGTGCTGGAATGATGTTGTGTTACCTGGGTAGTTGTCGTAAAGGAGGGACTGGTGGTGCCACCTGAGATGCTTCTGATTTCAGCCCATATTCTGATTTTGTAAAAGAGCTTCACCTTCTCCCTTCTGGCAGGAGCAGGAGTGGTCAGAGTTAGAGCACTTAGAGCGTAGAGTGATTTTTTTTTTTTTTTTTTGTCCTTTACTTTTCTAAATAACATTAAGACCCTTTGTGTAATGCTGTTGTATGGCAAATCTTGTGGCTTAAAATGGCTATCATTCAGTTGTAAAGATAAATAATTTAATTGTATGTGATACATAAAATAATCATGCAAGTGTTGTTCCACTGATTACACAGCTTCAGTAAATTCTAGTTTGTTAGCTGGTTAAATGGTGCTTTTTAGGAGGAGTGAATATTACAGAGAAGTCTGTTCAGTGCGCTAGGCACTAATTCTGTATGGGGAGCTATTAAATACAAATAAAGTCCTGTGACTGTCCAACCACAGAACCTTAGAAGGAGCCAGTCATAGCTTTTCTCGAAGATCTCAATTGTCTTGGTAGTCAGCTAGGATAAACAAGTTGTGTTTGCAAGCTGAAGCAGCAGTACAAGATGTGAGTGAATTGGGAAATGGAAATAGATTAAGCTTAGTCCTTTCATCCAAAATATTGTTTCTGATCATCCCCCTCCTAATAGAATGTATTATTTGTCAATAAAATAACATCATAACTAATTGATTAGAGGAACTGAGTAGAGGGAAATTTGGGCTGGTGATTTTGATGAATACTCTGCTTTCTCTAATACCTTCTTTCAAATAGGCTGTAAGGGTATTTATAAGAATATTCGGTAAAGCTACCTGGATTTTTTGAAAGATATATAAAACTAATGTTTATTCATATAAAACCTACTGGGACGTCAATGGAAAGGGAAGGAACAGATGAAGTTTGTGTATGTCCATAAATCACAGGCTTTTGGTTTCAAGTCCATGGGTGAAATGCCTCTGGTATCACTAATTAATCTCTTCATGTAATCACCTACTGAATTTGGGAAAATATGGAGACGAAGGTCAAATTAAGATTTACGATGCAAGCTTGAAATGTTTGTTACAATTAATCTGTAACATTCTTTTGATCATCAGTTAAAGGGAAAACTTTCTGAAGTAGAATCTTAGGCTTTAATTGCAGAGCAAAAATAAGAGTTGTGTTGACATTATCTGCTAAAAAATGGGTAATAAAAGCCATGTGTGCTTAAGAGAATTGTCCTTGGCATACAGTTTGACAGAACTCTGTGAGTTTTCAGTTGCTGTCCTGTAAGATATAACCTGGTTCACTCATTCAGCAGTTTAATTTTCAATGTCCCTACAATCTCTTGACCACTAATTAGACAAAATCAGCCTGGAACGTGCCAGAGAAGCAGTGCAGCTGTCATGGGTGTTTCCAAAAAGATAGAGCAGACAGTTCAGGAAAAAACTGGGGAAGCTCCCCCTGACCGCACCAGGAAATTAAAAGGAAAATTGAAAAAGTAGTTTCTAAAAAAATAGAACTGAAATGCAACATCAAAGGCTTTTATGGCTAAACTTTTGATGTATGATATAGAACAAGGAATATCTAAGTACATATACTTTAATGAATAAATAATTCCTTTTTAAATTAAGTAATATAATATCCATTTTTATGATCTCCGGGAAAGTACTGACAACATTGAAATATGCTTTCCAACAATGTAGCAGGAACCTAAGCCGGGGTAAACTCATCACATTAGAAAAGTCTGCTGGTGTTGGTAACAGGAGATCCTTTGTGCATCGATGTGATGTTTTGTACTACTCTAGTTTTTGTTTGGCACTTTGGCATTGATGATTGTGCAAGTTTAAAAAATCCTTTTTAGCAGCTCATAAAAATAAATAGATTTTTTCATTCCTTTTCCTTTTTATGCATTTTTTACTTCATCTGCAAATTAAACCTTCTTGAAGGTTTCAATGACACGTTTCAATGACTGTGTTTTCTTTTTGTTGAATATGTCTAACTAAATTTAGCATGATTTACTTTTGATTTCAGCTGTTAACCCTAGATACATTCTGAGGAATTGGATGGCAGAATCAGCAGTGCAAAAAGCTAATTTGAATGATTTCTCAGAGGTAAAATTCTTTCTTTCTTCTTGACATATTTATTAATAATTGGCATAATTGTTAATGAAAAAGTTGCATTCACACTTTGAATCTATACTACACTTTGACCAATATTGTACTATCTAATACCAATTACTATTAAAAATATTGACAAAATTATTAACGGTATTAATTATAACATAAATAGTAGTGACTATATTAATAGTAGTACTAAGAATAGTAAGCAACTCAGCTAGTAGTTTCTGGAGACAGAAGGGTGCATAATATGGAGTGTCAGAAACTTTTCTTGTTTGCAGGAAAACATTTTGTATAAAAACTTACCCATTTTAATTGCTTCCAGGTTCATCTTCTACAGCAGATTTTACAGCATCCCTTTCAGAGACAGCAGGCTGCAGAGAAAGCAGGCTACTCCCTGCGCCCCCCAGCTTGGGCCAAGGACCTTAAAGTCAGCTGTTCATCCTGAGAGGAATTCAAACAAGCCAGTAAAATCATCAAGGTCAAAGCTCACACCTTCAAACTGGATTAATGGATCAAACCACAGGAACTTTTCTCCCTTGTACTTTGTGGACTGGAATCTGCTACTCTGCGAGGCAAGACAGCTTGACCAACTTTATAAAAGTCTGAAGATTAAAGAAATGGACCACTATGTATGGTTGCATCGGCAAATTATATTGGTGTTTATAATTCTGCCCTTCGTATTCATCTGTGCATTAATTTGAGTCCCAATGTTTAAGTTCTGCCAAACTGTCACACTTAACCTCTCAGAATTCATGGCCGATGAGGTGGGTCTCAATAAGTTTTAGTGGCTGGTCAATTTAAAAATCCATCTAAGCTAATTCTAATCATGCAGTATTTTGATGAATGTTCTTGCTGTTACACACTGTTGAAATATAATTGTATTCTGAAGACATAAATGTTCTTAAGTCTTTTGCAGAGTTGGAACAGAGGATCATCTTACATTTAGACCTTTTCTCTTTTTGACCTTGTTTTCTCCCATTAAACTGCCAATAAAGGTTTAAATGAAATTCAATTAAATAGTGAGCAAAGATGTCTGTCTTGGGAGTGACTTGTCCAAAAATAGATGTTGATGTCTCCGCCAGTGTCAGGTGCCCACCAAACCTGGTCCACTGCTCTTGGAAAGTCTGTCTTTTGATAGTAGTAGAAAGATTGTTGGTGCATGGATATAAAGCCTCAGGAAATTTTCACTGGTTGGACATGAAAATAGGACTTTCTTGGAAGTATCTCACTACCTGTTAGTCAGGTCAATGCACCTTTTGTATCCGGCCACCTGATGCTGTAAGGGACTAACAAAAATCTTGCAGGGAAAGTATTTAAAATTCAACTGAAGCTGTTACAGAGAGTAACAGAAAGAGACTAGTCTTTGAGTACTGGGTCTTGTTATTTATCCTTCTTTGATACTCCAATTACACATCAGAAAACTTACTGTGTAATTAAGCCAAAATTAATACATAAGCCATCAGGTCCAATGTTACGCTAGAAAATTTACAGCAAAAATAACTTATCTGGGGGCTTTATAACTTCTTGATGCTACCTTGTCTCTTCCCAAATCCAAAACGGATTGTTTTAGAATCTCCAAGTCTCTTGAGTGCCACTTGATTCTGAAATAGATGCTATGAAGTGGTATAATTAGCATTTCACAGATCTATTTCTAGAAATATAATTAGTGTGGAAAAAAAATTATATTATTAGAAATCTTTCAGTGACTAAAAAAAAAATTTGAATGCCTTTACTTCTTAGCTATAATCAACACAATTATTCAGGATGGTTTCCTCTCAGATATGCGTCTGTTCAAATATAAACACAGTTGTTCAAATGTCAATAGTAGTATCATAATGTGAGGCACGATATAGATATTTACATACAGTTTCCTGAAAGTCCTGTCTGAAGTTTAAGCAGCCTGCCCAAGTTCAGCCTGGGTTAACATTCCTTCTGCGGGTCGTAAATGCAACCATTGGGATTAGCGTTGGAGCTGGCAACGCCTCCAGAGAAAAGGAGTGGGCTGCTGGGGGGTCTGCAGAAGCCCCTCAGCCGAGGGCTGCGTTCCCAACCTATTGAAACGTTGGCGTTGATGTCTGTTCTTGGCTAATTACAAGCAAAACAGCATGTGGTGATGAAATGTAGGAACGCCAGCATTACCACCTGCCGCGGAGTGAGTTACACAGCAAGTAAGCGATGATCTGAAGAGGAACGTATTTGTGCTGCAGGGTAAATACAGCAGCAGCGCAACTTGGGGCCTGGTTTCCACGTAGGTGAAAGGAAAGAACTCTAACTTACACTGAACCAAGCATCCGGGAAGTATCTTTTGTGTGTGGGCCAAACGACTTGACCTTATGGGACAATCGCATACATACAAAGCATTTTTATACTGCTTTTTTCTTCAAAGGGTTTTATAAATGTTAAATCCTATTAGTAGCAAGCGGACCTCTGCATCACCCATAGTTACAGGTAAAGAAAGCCTCGCATCAGGATATAAAGCCAGAACATCCCAAATGAGAGCTGTTTTACAAGCAGCGACACGTACTGCCCGCTGTGCTCATCATGAGGCTTCTCTCAGGTTCTTGAAAAACAGCTGAAAGAATGAAGCAAGTTCTGAAAATTGGTTTGACATATTCCTCTGGCTGCAGAGAGTAGGTCAGCTCCTTCTCCAGCAGTTCATTCATGGACTCAGTCATGTCCTCCTTCCATGGAGGATGTGAAAGCAAATCTCCATTATTTTCCCCCCAGTTTTACCATGCAGTTTACATTGCCTGTTTTTAGTAATTATTCTGATTTCATAGTAGTATGGACTGCTAATGGCGATCAAACTGCCTTAGAATATTCTGCAAGACCATGAGAATTCGTATGTCTTAATGATACTGAATCTCTTCTGTTCTGCGTTTCTCCCCCTACCAGAATATGCACAGGTCTCGGTTACGCCGAGAGTGTCAATGATACCCCACGAACAATAGTTCTGTCCCGTAGTTTTGCCACATCATCCATTTAAGTTTCTACTTTTCTGCTCTCAAAAGAGAGAGAGTGTGTGAAAACCACATGAAGCATACAGTTATCATCTCAACGCTATCTTTTAACTATGTTTTGTAAAAGTAGAGAAATGAGCCCACACCGTGCTCACCGTTTTGTACCACCTCCCTTTCCACTTCTAGGTTTTAATCACTACGGTTTATTATGACAATGTAAGCGTTAATACTGCGTTTCATGATATATTCTCCAAAATCCTTGGCTTCCACCTGCGGTGCCAGAGCTGCCTCTTCCTTCACGTTACATAAACACAGCAGTGATGCAAGAGCAGATGGAGAATAAAAATACTGGGGCTGGTAATCCAAACAGGTGCTTCTTTTACTCCCATCCTCTCCCTGTAGCAGAGGACAGTTATGGGGGGCAGCAGCGTTGATCCCCCACACGTGGACTTCTCCACATGACTCTAACCTTTCTAATCCTAAGGACTGACGGAAAAGTGGTCGCTTGAAGTAGGTCCTTCTTCCCTGTAAGAGCCCAAAGATGACAGCTGCCGAGACTGCTTCCATTTGAGCTATGGAGAAAGGTTAGAAAAAACAGGCTGCAATTTCAGATCTTTTCAGACTAAAATACTGTAATCTCTTGTAATGTACCGCAATCTACAGGAATAAGACAATTTCATATGGCAATAGGTTAGATAGAGGTGGAAGGATTAATTGCTATTTTTTACAAAAAGCTTTGATTTACAGTCTTGGAAAGGAAGATCTTTTTGTATTTTGCTGCATCTTTTTTGTACCAAATAAAGGCAGATAATTGTGTATCATTAAAATGGTAGCTCTGTTTTTTGAATGGAGAGTTTGAATGCTTACATTTCAGAAATTCAATGCAACCATGTACATACACAAAATAGTTGATAGAAGTCTAATCATCACAGCATTTTAATTGATTTCTGGAGTTTTCTGTAGGCTTTGATTCTTTCTGTTTCGAAGAAAGCTCCACTTTTTCTTTTGTGTAAGATTAAGTGCATGAGTTATGATTGACTGCAGATGTAAAATGTATAAAGTTGAGTTTATTGTGCTCTAACAAAAGAGAAGGGAGGAAATAGGGCCGGAGGCTGAGCATTCTGGTGGGAAGAGTGAATGCTAGGAAAGCCGTGCAGAAGTCTTAGTGATTTTGTGAATTCAGAGAAACTAGCTTATTGTGCAGCATTTTTGTAAGGACATGTTCTGCTTTATTTTGATGCTGGGTATAGATTTCATAAAAGAAAATTCATTTGTTTTAAAAATAGTCGGATAGCAGGAAGCTGTCGTCACTGAAGTGTATCAAAAATGTGCACTCCTAAAACCTTGTCAGAAAAATGACACCCAGCTTTTTAGCATTCAGTGATTCTGCATGATGCTTACTTCAGCTACGTATGGAAAGCAATTGGGAAACATTAATCCTATTTTTAACCCCTAATTTTAACCCTCCTACTTTTAGCTAGTTAGTATTTTTTCTCCTGCACTTGGAACTAAAACTTGTACTAAGCTTGTGAGCTTTGCACTGGTCTTGAGAGCATTTCTCATTTTGGCTGTTTGGAGATGACGAGATGCCTTTTGGATGTACTAGCTTGTCAATTCAAAACTTCTAGGTAACATTTGTGTTCATGGGGGACTTGGTGAGAACTTTTTGCTCAGTTCACTGAAAGCAAGGGAGCTACAAGACCATCAAGAGTTGCACAGGCTCTGTCTAGACTGGTATGTAAGATGGCCAGGAACTAGCCCCTTGGCCCATGAACTGGTACCTTAACTGGCCATAGCTGCACTATGGGGGCTCTCTGTACTGGGAGTGACCCCTGCTTTGGACTTGTCCATGTTGTCTTCTGGTGCCTGGCCTGGGCAGTTCCTTAAATTGCACCTGGGGCTGTGCTTAGGCCCACTTTGGCAGTACGGGTGAGCACTAAGCTCAAGCTTGCATCCTCGTCCTCTTTTATTTAGCCGTAGAGACACAGGCGTACAAGCTGTGACATCTTGCTAGCAACGCTCAGTCCTCAACCAAAGGCTGCAGACCAAACAAATGGTTAACAGCAGCTGTAAGACACTCCCCCATCCCCCCATCCCCGAGCTTCGCTTACTCTTCTCATGCTTATGCCGCTGACACACCAAAGGAAGGAAGGAGGACACGCGGAGTGGCTGTCCCACAGTAGCTGTGGGGATGGGCATGATTACTGCAGCGAGAACATCCCTTAGTGTCACCTTGTCTCAACCAAAAACAAATTAAGTTGTGGGATGTCACATAAACTTTTTTTAGTCACTCATCTGGCACTTCCCTGGCTGAAGCATCCCTGTTTTAGAGCACCCTCTGAGCATCCCCATGTTCCTCTTGTGTCCATCACCACTGGCTCCTTCCAAGAGCCTGTCCTTTTCACTCCCACTGCATTCATTCCTGCTCTTCCTAGTGCTGACGTGGGTGTTTTGCCTTGCATTGCTCCAATTCATCAGGGGTCTGGCTCCCTGATATGCAGTGCTCCTGGTTTGTGCTTTATCAGAGCAAAGTCCTGGTCTTTGCCATCTTGTGGAGGACTATGCCCCTGCAGCCATCGAAACGTGAAAACATAGTAGGCACCATCTGAACAAAAGCGAGACGGGCCAGCCAGCGCTGCCCTCTGTACTCGGGTAAAAGGGTGGCTCGTGGTGCTGTGAACTTGTGGAAAACATGGAAGATAAGGGTCTACAACTCTTAGGTGAAGTGGGGCTGTAATGGCCAGCAATCACCTCGGTTAGTGTTGCACTTCTAGACTCCACCAAGGATGTTTTCATTGATGTCGGTCAGTGCAGGGCCTGCAAGGTGTTGGGGGGTGAAGGCCAGACCTGATATACCTGCATGACCTTGGAAAGCCTAAAAGGTCCCCCACCACTTCCAGATTGGTCAAATAATTCGCCTAAATCAAAGACCCCACCAGGGAGTGGGGTCAACGCAGGAACATGTGGCATGACATACTGGTGTGGGGGTGGGAAGGAGGTGGGCCTCACTTACATTATAGCATCAACAGACTCAAAATGCTCCTTGTCTACGCTCAAACAGTGGCCCCTGCAGGCAACGCCCTCCCTGCCACCTCTGCAGATACGTACCTGGCTCTTAGCATCTCTCACACACACACGGTCTTGTAAAACCTCGTATTTAAAATGCTTTTACATTTTTTTCAAGTTCAAAACCAGGGAGGAATATTAACCACAACCTCCCTTTCCCACATACAGATGCCTTCATTGGCCTGCCTCCAGCAGCCACTTCTTCCACCAGAGATGACACGGCTGTGGGCTTTACCATGGTGTTTAAAGCAAAATCATTGCAGTGACAGGAAGAAATGCATGTGGTTCATCACATCATTAGTGTTTTCAGCTTTAAAAAAAGAAAAAAGAGAAGGTTCTCATTTCAAAAGGAAAGGCACTTTATAAAGCTCTGGTTATAGCCTTCACGTTTCTGCTAGGGTGCTAGGCAGGTACGTGGGTATTAACAAACCAACCTTAAACCAAAAATAAGACAAGAGATGACCCAAAGCTCTTCCAGGCTGTGGCAGTGCCTCTAGCTTGTCATGCCCTCTTCTCCCACCACCCCTTCTGGACCCAGGACTACATTTTGACAAACAGCAGCGCTCTCGCCCCCTGCTCTGTCGGCTGCTTTTATGTATTTATTTATTTATTTAGATGTCACACTTTGCTTTTGATGCTTTTTGTATTGCAAATTACAGAAATATTTATGATGTCTTAGAGATTTTATGCATGAGAAGAGGCAAAGACTGGAAGAAATAAAAAGAAAGACTAGAAGGTATAGGCAAAAACTCTTTAAAATATTTGAAGTTGTACAAATTGCCAGTAAAATGCCTGTTCATTAACTATGACACTTTGCGCAGATATAAAATAGAAGCTGCTTTTATTTGAGAATTAATAATGAACGCTGCCTAAATGAACAATGGAGATTAAAATGGGAGAATAAATGAAAAAAAAAGACGGAGGAGGAGGTATGAGGTACAAAGACTTTCAGAAGACAGACCATTTCTAGGTAGTTTGAAGAAAAACATTAACCAACAGGAAAAAAATCCCTGCTTACCAAGGGAAGCATACATGATTTCGAAATAAAATTTTTCTTTGTCTAAGACTAACCAAATGAGATTAAGTGACATTTAAAGGCAGCAACTGTGAGTGCTGACAGGTATGACTGGAGTTGCATACAGAAGCAGGAGTGTGTAACATTTGTGGTGACACTGACTGGAAATGGCCCTGGTCCTGCCTTGTATCTCAGAACAATCTAGGCGAGGTTTTACTTTTTAAGAAAGACAATTTTTTTTAAAAAGGGGGTCATTTTATTGAAAAAAACCCGCACAATTGGGGGTTTCCTGATAAAGAACCTTTAAGGGGAACTCTGTGAAAAGGGATCTTCCAACTTCTCAAAATTCACATGAGAACACTGTTGTATTTTTTTCCTTCAGCTCCCATTCTACTAAGAGGCAGCCACAGAAGATGCATTTCAGTCACTGGCCAGCTCTGCAAGTGCTGCTCCACCATCCCTTGCTGTCCTGACGGACTCTACAGCCAAATCTTACCTTAGCCTGATGCTGGAATTGTAGTTAAGGGCCGGGGGGGGAAGGAGAGGGGAGCAAAGGGGGAAGAAGCAGGTCATAGGGACAAAGTAGGGGACAGAGGGCACCCCACCTTACTTCTTGAGACCCCCAGGAGGAACTCTGAAGGAGAATTCCTCCTGGAGGAGCCTGATCCAGCACAACCTGCTATGATGCCTCACAAAAACAGCTGTAGCTTGAAGTCCACCTGTTCCTAGAGTTCAGGAGGTGGTGCCCCTTTTCTTCTCGAGAGCTTTCATTAGGTCAGACATGAAATCTGCCTGCCTGCCTCCAGCCCCAGTTAGAGGTGGCCCAGCTGACCGTGGTTCTCCATCTTGTCCTGTGTTTTCTAGCCTTTTTGAAGGAAGTGGCACAGGTTTCTTTGTCGGAGGTGGTGGCTTACTGGAGACAGGTGGAGGTGGAGGTGGAGGGGGTAGTGGTAGGTCCCCATTACCACTGCTGGAGGCTGGTGGTGGTGGAGGCACAAAATCAGGAGGAGGTTCACAGAAATCAGATGGTGGTGGTGGTGGAAAATCAATCTTCAATGTAGGTGGCGGTGCTGGAAAGCTGTCTGGATCTGTTAGGAAAACGCCGCTGTCTCGTTTGACTTTGGAGGGTAGAATTGGTGAAACAGAAATAGCAGACGACCGCCTTTCAGGTGGAGGAGGAGGCTGCAGCGAGTTCCTCCTACTCTGGGATTTCTGTGGCCTCACCATTGACTGTGCCAGGGCAGGCCCAGTGACGTTATTTGACTTGGCCTTTAATAAGCAGAAGAAATAAAAGGACAAGACACAGTCAGTGCATGTGTAAACTAATGCCACTGCTGAAGAGCAGCAAAAAGGTGTGAAAATACATGAGAAGAGTGCTGCAGATAGACAGCAAAATGAAGCAGAGTACATTTTGCCTGAAGAGTGCAAAGAGTATTTTGTTTTCTTTCTGGAGCTGCCCACAGAGCTTTGACAGTGGAAACCCCTATGTTGAGAGTATTCATAGCACTTCGTCAAGTGCTGTCCTCAGAAAATGAGTGCTTTTAAATTTCAAAGAACTGCAGTTAGTAAGACATACAAAGATACTTTCTTGATGTTCCACCCTGCTGTTCATTCCCTGAGAACATGAAGACTTAAAAAAAAATAAAAATACGTGCTGTGTTTTTACATCCAAAAATAATGAGCAAGATTTGAGAACATAAAAAGCAGATGTAGTTTTGGCTCTTGTCCCCATCTCCCATTCTAGCTGGAGATCCAGAGTTGGATCTCTCAATAAAGCTAAAGTCACCTATCTCTGCCAAACTCATGAGACACAACAAGCAGTAAACCAGGAAGAAAGTGGAGAGATTTGGGAATTTAAAGTTTCCATGTCTGGATTCACTGCCCCCCGCACTCTGCAGCATGGGGTGACATGCATTCACCCGCAGGGTGGTACAGAGGGCTCCCTGTGAAGCGTGGCACTTGGGAAAGCCGCCTGTCACCATTCTGTGCGGTGCACAGCCGGGGAAAGATGCTCCCTGGGTGACCTGGCAAGGGCCACTAATAAGCCTGGGGAAGGGTGTCTTCCTGCTGGGCGAGGCACATGCGCACGCGTCCTCCACTTCCAAATCAATAGTGCGACAAACAGGACCTTGAAGCCACTAAGTTCTAGCCATGTCTGCAAGGTCACAAGATGTTCAAACCCTCTGACAACTTTTTTGAAGGAAAAATGAATCAAAGCACCCATCATACAAGTTAAGAAAAAGAAAACGTAGGATAGCAGTTCATTATGGAGATGTTTAGGTGGCTTTTCTTTTCAATTGCATTTGCTGGTCGACACTCTGAAGATAAATAAAGCCCATTATTGATACCTGAATATAATTTGCTCTTCTTTTATTTTCAGGTAGCAACTGATAGCTGATGACAGTTACTACACAAACATGCTATCTATTCTCGTAAACCTGTGGAGAAGTCTGCTGTCCTGAAAAGAAAGCTTTGTGACACATTCATTTCTAGTTGTGCTAATTTATCAGTTTAGATCCAGCTAGCTTAGTGCTCTAACTGTAGCACCGTGCACCCTGAAAGACTTCAGCTTGATCCTTTGGTCCCAGGCTTGTAAGAAGCTGTGAGATGAGGGAGGCAACATGTTTGCTTCCGCCAGAGAAAACTGCTCTGTCTGCAACCCTGCAGTCAGCAGTACTAATTCTGGCATTAGCTAAATTTAAGACGCATGCCTTCTCTTCCTCGCTCTCCTTGCCTACAAAGATGGAAGTAAACGAAACACAGGAGGAGGGAACCAGTGGCTGAGTTCTGAGAGCGTGATCTACTCCAGAGGAAGTGAGGTTCAGAACAGAGAAACAGACCTTTTTAAAGGAGGAACTCAAAGACAGAAACAAGAAGCGTAGGACGCGTAATGCAAGGTGACTGCAAAATCCTAGGAATTTAATTTCATTTGTCCTGTGCACTTTATGCGTGATGGAAGGACTCTGAATAATGAACTGCAAACAAATGAAGGGGTTTTTTTCTGTAGTATGTTTTCGAAGTCCTCATACTGTACTCTACTGGTATTTTTACAACTAGAGATGGTGCAAGTAGACGATATTTGGAGCTTAACCAAGGAATGCATTTAAAGCCTAATGAAAACATGTGATGTTTTCCCTTACTTCTTCACTTTCTCCTTTCTTACACACTCATCTTCATCTGTGCACAGTGTTCCCTGCTGAAAACACTACTGTATCCTTTGTGTTACTAAGGCAAGGCCCGTTTTCTGGCAGAGACAGAAAACAGCGCCGAGGTTCTGACGGCACAGACTCTTTGAGACTGTCCCAGTAGGCACATTCCTATTCCTGCTACATGAACTCACAGCTACTTGTTCTGAAGAATGAAAGTGGTGGATGCCTGTGCCTTCACCTGCCGGCAGTGGCTCCTTGTTTCTGTGCAATGGACAGGCTGTTTGCAGCGTGTGAAGTGTGAGGAGGGGCAGCAAACCAGCCACTTTACCCAGGAGCCAAATCCTTGTCACAACGGTACACTGGCACTTTGAGGGGGGAAGACAGAGGGTGAAGAAAAACAAACTTGAAGAAGTGGTTCACAGGTGACATTTAACTAGTGCACTGGAAGTAACTGCTGACCTGTACCTCTGATGTATCCACTGTCTTCTGAGTCTCAGGAAATTCTGCACTGGAACGACGAACAATTTGGGGAATCCGTCCATTTGACTGAACAGCACCTGTGACAAGGAGAGGAGACAGAGGGAAGAGTGCGTTACATTTATGTGATATTAACCAGATAAGGTTAATCTTTGCCAGTTTCTTAGCAAACTAAGAAAAAGGCTATAAAAACATCTTTACAACTTCCACCAAGAAACCACTTGTCACACATTTTTTTTATACAAAATTTGGTAAAATCCATGAGAACGTCTGTTTTCTGCTTCAGGATTGTTTTGTGACTTTTCATATTCAGTTCATTACCAAAGGAAAATAAACAAGTTCCCGTACATTAAAACTAATATCTGTCCACATGCCTCCATGGTTGTAGCTGACAATCCTACAGGAAGTGGAAGTGGCAGAATTATGAAGACATACGACAGAAATTATGAGAGTGTGTAAAGGTGTCGACAAATGAAGAGCTTTTTCTTCTCACTATTATAAATGGTGATTACAAAAGGGGACCATTAAGGCTGACAGAGGAAGAGAGAAGGGGAACTGGCTTTGGAACGAAAGCTAAACAGAAACCAAACTGGCACACTTAAGCCCACCCTCTGGCCTTCCACTGTTTAAATACTTGTCTTTCATAACAGCATTTTGAAATAGCGTGCTATAGTATTACTACATTCTCAGTTTTTATTGCATGGGTTTTTTTCCTTTACTTTGGGCTAAAGATTAAAAGTGCCATAGTTTCATATCAATATGGGTCATGAGAGCTGAGGGTTTGAAGTCCTACAGAGAGGCTGATTCATTTTCTTTAGTAGGTGAGCTAACGGCTCTCAAACTTCTCCCCCATCTGGAATCACGGAAGATTTGTGAACCTCACTGTATTCTCGGATTAGTGAAGATCTGCTAGCTGGCTAAGTTAAAACTCTGCAAAACGTCTGCTGACCATTACTGTGTTTGTAAGGGATATGCATAAATAACCCAGTACTGTCAAATGGAGTAAGTGAATGTGAGACCAAAGGACAAATTTGTGTGTTTAATTATGAAAAAATACTGAGCCCCTGTATAGCCTGATGAGGATTAAATAAACTCTCCAGTTTAGTCTAGGATTTTTGGAAGCTGTACATATCAAAGTAGTAGACAGTGTTTGGTGCCTAGATACATACATTTGTAAAGCTTAATGACTGCCTTAGCTCTATTATAATTTACAGTTCTGAGATCCAGTAAAGTTCCACTCACGTACTTCTTGGATGCTAGCGAACCCTTAGCTGTCTACACTAGAAGTCTAAGCACAAGGATGGTTTTAATCTTAACATGTATTTTTCTGATTAGCAAAGAGGTTCCACGAATATGATAAGAAACAGAATAAATTCTTTTTATCGCCATGCCTGCAAATCACACGACTGACAGAGAAGTAAGACAAACTCTGCAGTGTATTGCGTTTACTAGGGCTATTTAGGCTTCAAGGGATGACAGAAGGTGGTCTGAAGTCCTTGTGGTTTATATTTGTGCCTGCATGTTTTTCAGCATATTTAATCCAAAGCACCATTTTGATCATTCAAATTACAGACTGTGTTTGCTGAAGGATTAACATGGAAGTCAATAAAGAGATAAAACCAATCTTGTGGCTGTAAGTGCTCAGTGGAGAGTAAATCCCTGGGTTCTGTGTCCATGCCCTCAAGTGGAGCAGGTTACTGTCTCTCCCCACTTCGCCTGCTGTCCATAGCAGAGCAGGAGTTTGGGCTTCACACTGATGCAATAAGAATGCAGCCCTCAGTCATGCTGAGATTTAACTAACATTTAAATGAAAGGGCAGAGAGAGATCCACTCTATATAGTGCAAGGTGTAGTGTCCTGCTTGACAAATACCATATACCAGAAACTTAGGATCTGGATAAATGGTAATCTGTTTCTTCTGTTAATGGATTTCATAAACTATACAAGACTTGAAAGCAACATTTGCTATATCAACTCCTGCCACATACCTGCACATATGCTATACACAAAGTCTGCCAGCTAAAGGACCCCCAGTCAATCCAATATGTGAGTTCATGCATTCCACTATCAAGATTTATTTTTAAATGTTATAGTATTCTTTGCAAGTCAGTTTCTCAAAAATTTTATGTTGAATTAATATTTTTTAAGCAAAAAAAAAAGAGAAGTAGTCCAAACATAATGCAAAATATAGATACCCAAAACACAGAATGCAAAATATTGAGCCCTGTAGTGATATGAACATCTGAATAAAGCAACATCCTTCATCTTTCAAACATAATGATATTGTGCTGGCACACAGCATACACTGTTTTTTAGTGTCCAAAGAAACCCATAGTGAGGCAGAGAGGCAAACAACATATTTTGCCTCAGATGCACCTGGCACTTGGGACACTTCAGAACCACAGACCAGTTTGGGGTATACGCGAACACACAAATGCTGGCTACAGCAGTGCGACCAGGGAGCACAGGCTACATGAGATGAGAGAACGAAGTCACGCTTGCCTTCCTAAGCATTGCTTTTGGCTGCCACTGAAGTCAACAGAGTACAGCCCCCTGCTAAGCTCACACAGGACTGTGGTTTTCTATAGCAGTTTTTAGCCTATACTGAAATCAGACCATATAAATGGCTATACGGCCATTTGAAAACAGAAGAAAACATGCTTTGTTCCATTTCCAAAACATGAGCCAAAAACTACTCACAGTCAGGCAGTTCAGGTTATAGTATTATAGTCAGGCTCCAGGTTTTATACAGGGCATTAATGATAACTGTATGACAGGAACAACCACAGTGACTTGCCCCAATTAGAACGCTAATGATCCTTCAGAGATATTTCCATAGAGATAACATACATGACTAAAATCTTTCCAGGCTATTTAACCATTTAATGGGATCCATTAGTTAAGATTAACAGTGTATTTGATAATCACATGCAGTATTCCTGGATTCTAGTCAGGAGCTGAAGTTATACAGATGTATATATACACTTTATAAGGCCTCAATCCTGCCCACATCCAGTACAGACTGCAGCACCAGCATGGAGCCCCACTGGTCGGCCACCTCTCTACTGCCATCAACACCAGAACATAAAATGCTCCACAACTGTCCCATCCACCCTCACTAACATATCCCTGAGTACAACCGTCAAAAATCTCCCGATCTCAAAACAGTCTGTTACTGGGTCTCCCTACCCCAAATGTGCATTTATTACCATGATTTGACTCCAACGAATAGTAGAAAGACCACGTTCTTCTCACATGTACTAAAAGGCAAACTAAAGCCTTGGAAAGGTGTTTGGAGGATTTTGATTTGTCTACATGAGAAGTCAGAAGATTAACTGTCAACACGGATTTTGACTTTGCGTGTCTTATGATAGTAAGTACTTGGCCAGCATGTCCTTCCTAATAAATAAAGTATACCTTAAGCATGTAAACTAAAAACATTCATGCAAGTTACAGCTAGTATCATGCACTGCTGTATCTGTACGGTGATAAAATAGGTAACAGCAATATGATGAAGCTCCTGGAAAAGTAAAGTTAGGGAATAACCCAATCCTTTCTTCCTCTATGTCCTTCTCCTAACACCCACACCGTTAGCATGCAAATGAGTGAAAGGCTAGGAAAGAGAGTGGCTCACTCTATAATAATCTCTTTCTGAAATGACCATTCTCAGAATATCCCACTCATGGGAAGAAAAGCTCCGATACAGGCAGTGTAGATATGGGCAAACAGAAAACTTCAAGACATGAACCATCAGTCTGTAAAACGTAGAGGGAGTATAAAGGATTTGTATTCTGATGCCAACAGAAAAATACCTTATTAAATTATGCAGATTTAAACGAACCTTTGGTGGGCTGTCTTTGTATTCTTCAAGCTCTAACTTTAAAGCGAAAGCTCTGCGGCTAGCTTATAGATTAGAGCTATGCTGGGCTGTCTAGAACAAGATATTATCTTGCTGAATCAATGAGATGGATAGTTTTCTGAGCAAAGGCTATTGCAACACTGATGATGACAGAAGAGGGCAATAAATGTGATTTCAACTGCTGTGACAGCATTGGTACCTGCTGATAAGGATCCTGCAGGAGCAGCTGGTTCCACGGTCCCTTGATTTGTCCACCGAGAGGACAAGCCAGCTTTCTTCACTGCACACTTGTAATTATCAAATAGCGTCTTGCCATACTGCAAAACAATCAAAATGATACAATAAGCATGGTGTTAAGCCTGAAATAGGCCAAGCATTAATTTTGCTCCCAGACAGCTTTTCTGACCCCATTCCTTCCTACCCAGTTTTGTTAAAAAGCAGTTTTCTACAAATGCCGTGCCTATTTCTGTATAGGGCCAGGTGGAAAGCATCTCTGTAACAGCACAATAAAACAGGAATCCCTGTGACCAAACACAGTCCTACTGATATCATTCACACATTTAATGTTCAGTTTAGTATCTGCAAACATCTTGAAACTTGGCTTTAAAACCAACTGTTCTCAATAAATATCTTTTTCCAGTGCTTTCCAAGTATTACATTTTCAGACTGGAGACTTGGGACACTGAATCCTGGGCCTCTAGAGCAAACTGCTCTGTCAGTGTAATACACAAAATAATCCGATGTTCACCCCACACCTTTGTTGGATGTCACCCTGCAGCAGAACTGGCAGAAAAGAACATATACCTAACAGAAGTGGGTCTGTATAGCCAGGTACAGCCAGTATACTGGGCTGTGTATAAATCCATCTCCCGTAATATTTTGCGCAAAGCAAAATGGTCTGTGAATGTGGATCTTTTTGAAGAGGGTGAGGCAGACAATTTGGCCAGAACTGTCTGAAAAATGTCACAGCTGGACTGACCAGAGTTTGCACATCTTAGCCACAGCATACTATTGTGCCAGATAACTGTGCAGTGAGTTTTACGAGTACATGAGTTTTATAGCCACAGAATTCACCCTCATGTTAATGAGAAAAACACATTGATGACTAGAGTATAAGAACATTCAGCAAATCCATCCTGGTCATGCCCTTCTTCTCTCTCTATGATAAAATCAGCATGAATGTCCATTCTTGTCACAATATTTCTAGTTGAGGTGATGACAGTCAGTAACCTAAGGAAGACAGGGTTTTACGGAAAACGTATTTAACAAAATTTACTTTTAATCTCACCTTGGCAATTCTTATTCCTGTTACCCATTGATGTAGGGTTGCTTGATCATCGCAGCATAAGTACTTGATATACTGTGACTCCTTTTGGATCTGGGGGTGCTGAAAGATATTGATTCATAAAGTAAGACAAACACCGAAATCAAGTCACTATACAAAAGTGTGAAGGCACTGCACAGTGACCTCAGTGAGAACACTGCCTATAGGCATCATGTTAACTTGAAGATGATTTGGGAAAAAATAAGAAGCAGCAAAAACAGAGTATAAGAAAATATAAAAAAGATGGTGACTATGAACTATACCTGAGCTGCCACTGGCAACATTTGCTTGAAATAATTTTAATGCATTGTAATATGAATTCAAGGGCTACAGAAATCTAATAGTGATCTGGATTTCAATGAAGTCTACAAATGCCATGGTTCAAGGTCTAACATTCAATGTATAAACACTGGAAGGAAGTCTGTTTCTCATTGTGGTTTGTCATCTGTAAGGCATTCAGACCGAACACTGAACATGATTAGTTTTCAAAGAGTATGTTAAATTTGTTTAAGCATAAACTCTCAGCTGAAACAGATTTTTCCGTCTAACTGACTGCCTTTCTTTGTGCCTAGTTCTAGCTTTCTTCCTACACATTTTTATTCTGTTTTGCTGTTGTTTGCCAACAGTTTTGTAGTACTGCTGTTATGTTCTAGATAGAGGATCATTCAAAATGTGCAACGCCATCAGAAGTAATCTTTTTTGTTTGTTTGTACCAGAAACATTTACAATTTTTAAACCTTTTTTGTTCTTTTGGACACAATTTAGGATCTCTTCCCCTTAGTGATCAATATAGTAGTGGTATGTGGTGATGTACCATTGCAACTCAAAGAGCACCAAAATCCCTGGCTGCCTGCTTGCCTGAGATTGAACATCCTCTCTAAGACTCTGCAGGAATTTTGTTCCCCTGCTACAGCAGAGAAGGTTGTAAGTCTTTAGTAGCTTAGATGGAATAATATACTGCCATCTCTTGATATGCAAGGGAAAGAATGAAATTAAAGGAAAAGGCTTCGTTATCCCTCATTTACATGTTCATGTCTATTTATATTCTTACAAATTATAGGTGCACAGATAGTGAATATGTTCCAAGGATTCACTATTGTCAATTGACTCTCTGTGGCCTGGGCAGTTGAAAATTCACAGAATGGTAGGGATCGTAAGGGACCTTCTGAGATCGTCTAGTCCAACTCCCCTGCCAAAGCAGGTTGGACAGGATCGCATCCAGGTGGGTTTTGAATATCTCCAGAGAAGGAGACTCCACAACCTCTCTGGGCAACCTGTTCCAGTGCTCTGTCACCCCCAAAGTAAAGAAGTTTTTCCTTATGTTCAGATGGAGTTTCCTGTGCTCCACTTTGCGCCCATTGCCTCTTGTCCTGCCGCTGGGCACCACCGAAAAGAGTTTGGCCCCATCCTCTTGACACCTGCCCTTTAGGTATTTATAAGCACTGATGAGATCCCCTCTCAGTCTTCTCTTCTCCAGGCTAAGCAGACCCAGGTCTCTCAGACTTCCCTCATGAGAGATGCTCCAGTCCCTTGATCACCTTCGTAAGCGTACCTCCACCTAGCAGCAAGGACCCTGGTTTTATACATATCATTAAGCCCCCAAAACAGAGCAGTGCTGGATGGGGAGCTCGGCAGGATCCCTCGCAGTGCAGAGCCAGCCCAGAGCTGATGTAGGTGCCAGATATCACTTCACAGATGCCTGCTGGTGGCTGGGGCATCCCTGGTGTGGAGGCCAAACCCTGGCCTCAGCTGAGTGACCCATGGATTCAAAAGCAAAGCTGAACACAGAGGTCTTGCTCCCCAGCCACGTGTCCCTGCTCCCCCCTCAGCACTGCAGACACCAGGCTTCCCTTGCTTGTGCTGTCCCAACTGTTTAGGAGGCCACATTGTGATTTGAAAAAAAAAAAAAAAAAAAAAAAAAGGAACTAGTCTGGGTTAAATTTAACCCATTTCATCCTGCCGTGGTTTTTTTTGTTTTGTTTTGTTTTAAACCCAGCAGTACACAGCATGGCCTCATATACAGCATGGGGATAAGGGGCACTGTGGCTTGGGGAGAGAAGTAGCAGCAAGGGATGGATGAGAGGATGGGACCACACAAGCCAGTATTGCTGCCAAAGCCCTGTATCATCAAATTACAGAGCAAGAGTGAACACATCAGGGAGAAAACTGTGAGGAACAAAAAACCAAAGGGATATTACTCTTGAAGGGTCTCACAGAGACAGGTGTGTCCCAAGGCAGTGCTGTGGGTAACTGCATTACAGCTCCCTGCTGTTTGAACTCAGCTGCTCACACAGGTCATACTGCTTGCCATTCTTCTGCAAATACATAGCTGGCCATCTCCCCCGGATGATGGATATGCAAAGTCTGCTGCAGCCCTCTGGAGGGTCCGTGGCTGACTTATGCTATTAACTTGCTCTTGGGGACTCTCAAGGTGAGAGCTAGGGATATCTCACATTGCAAGCCCAGAGATGACAACTCACTCTCACCAGATGCCTTAACCACGCCTGTTCCACAGATCTGTGCCTCACCGACCCGGTACGCTCACACACCACCCCTTCACACAGTTCAACGTACAGGGCTGAATCTTGCTGCTATGCCACGTATCACACAGAGGCAGTAACCAGGGCCCCTGGACAAACAGCCTTCTCCAGCTTCCCGGCATCTGCCTGTCCCCATCCCCAGCAGCCTCAGACACCCTGAACGCTGTTCAGAACAAGCTCTGCTACTGCAAGCCATGGCGAGCACACAATGCCTGACAATCCTTATTTCCTTCTGCCATTCTCCATTTTGTGACTTAACACAGTGAAAATCATTAGAGAATTCAGTCTGAATACTTCTTTAAAAGGGAACTGTAAGCAGGCACTTCTCTGTGTGGCAGAGTACATCCCATAGACCTGGGTTACATTATCACCAACAGACCCAAATGAACCAGGAGGTGCAAACAAAGGCACTGCAACCCTGGGTAAATTCAATTCTTCAAGCACTTTTCAAACAGCAATTAGCAATTTTGCTCCAGTGTGTAAGGTCCTACTGAACCCAGCAGATGGCACCCAAAGCTTTCAAAAATGAAAAAAGTAAGGTTTTTTTTCCCCCCTCCTTTTTCATGACAACAAAATCCAATGGGTGTACATATCTCCCCTCATTTTCAAACACTACACCTACTAACAGGTTTTTTAGAAGAAAAACCACAAACTTCTATAATTTAACAGATAATTCATGCAAACACCTGGAAGAAAGTGCACACTGCATAAACAAGGCAGAGGAGGCCATGGCATAGAGCAAGCTAGGTAATGGTGCTGCACATAGACACAGCCCTGCCACGGGGACCTGCTGCTGGGGAGCTCAGAGGGGCTGCTGGAGACCTCTCCTCTGGGCACCCTACAGAAATATCAGTTTCACAAGAACATCTGTACTGTGTCAGATTAAAGGTCTCCGGATCCAGCTTCTGGACTTTGACAGTGGCCACAAATGGATACTGAGGGCAGAGAAAGAACAAGACAAGCATATATGATACTTCCTTCTCTGTAGTCTCCCTGTCTGCAACTATTTTCAGGTCAGGGGATTTTCTGAGCCAGATGGGATTTCTCCTCCAGGTACTTCTTCAGCTTTTTATTGAGTCCAGAGAGAGTTGTGGCATCCACAACACCCAGCCTACAGGCTTCTAGTCTTTGCAGTCATTCTTCAAGTTATTCCTTACTTTTGCTTATCCTTGTTGCTCCTCCTTGATCCTTTTTCCAAGTTTATTATATCTTCTTTGAGATGAGAAGACCAGAACTGCAAAGGTGAGAAGCAACCATGGACTTGTGCCATGGTATGGCAACATTCATTGATTTATCATATATGCCTTTCCTAATCATTCCTAATGCTTGATGTACATAGCTAACCACCACTGAGCAGTGAAACAAAGCTTTCATCAAGGTATATACCGTATCAGCATCTTGCTTCTGAATGGTACAGGTCAGCTCAAAGTTAGTAAATTCACAGCTGCAGTTCTGATCATTTTTGTCCCTGTGCACATTATTGTGTGTATACCTAGACCATATGTTATTTATGGTTTTATTGTACAGAACCTCAGCCTCACAATGGCCTTCCAGGATTCTTGTCTGCCCTTTCCTCAACTATCTAAATAATGTAGCATCATCAGCAAGCTTCCTCACCTCACTGCTTACTCTGTCTATGAATACTTTGAGACTGGGGGGTTCTCACCATCCTGAGAAGCTGAGAGGGAACTGTCAGTGAACAAAGCTAGAGTCTCCCGTGACGGACAACATCATGGGAGTTATTTACTGCCTACTCTCTACCCTGTATTTTACTAGCTATTGTCTCTACTGGGCAATCTATCTTAACTAGTGACATTCACCAGTGGGGCCTATTCCAAATTACCCCAATCAGTTCCTTGATTAAATTATTCCAATCAGCAACCATGATTAAATGCAAAGTCACAAGTATATTCTGTCAATTAGGGTTGAGACTAGCAAGCTGCTGAGCACCCAGCTCTCATAAGGAGACCTCAACGCCATGCAGGCAGTCTGTATCTTCACTTCGTAACAGCTAAGAACTGTATTTTCTCTCACTTTCCAAGAAGCAGCAGCACTGTCTCTCTTTTTATGTGTAACCTTACCGATGACACATAAAACATAACTTTGTACTGGATCCATAGCCCACTGAAGTTGACTGCAAATATCCCCACTACCTTTCCTGGGCTTTGGGTCAGGTCTAAGGAGGACTGTTCCATGCTAGCAGTGCAGAGGCTGCCTACTGCAGCTGTGTGCAAGGCCAGACCCCAAGACCAAACACCAGCAGGACCAAGCTTAATACTGAAGGTTTATGCTTGTAAAACATTATTAGAAAGCGGCTCAGATTTGGTTTCCTGTGGTTTCTAGATGCATGAAGCATGCTGCTTTGGATAGGAAGGTATAATTTTTCAGCCAAGAAACGTCACACCCCACCCCAGCAGCTTGCTCACTTGGGAAGAACGGTACCATAGTGAAATTACTTTGGCAGCAGAAATAGCAGGTCTCTGCTGTCGCTGGTGACCTTTACAAGCTTTACTCTGCCCTAAAAACTTCAGGCTATATGCTAAATCTATTACACAGTACATAAAAATGCTGACTCAGTATAATCAATTCAGAGAAGTATCTGGACAGCTGAAAGTCCAAGGAAATGATGACTTGCTGCGAAGATCCATGTGAACCAATTTCCTCCTTTCACAGCTCCTCCCTCTCAGGGTAGTTGTGCAGTACAGCACACAGACGTAAGGAGCTGTAGTCACTACGCAAGTCTGGTTTTGCTAAAATACATTTGTAGTCTCTCTAGTAACACCTCTGTGAGACTAACAGAGGTCATAACAGTATCAATCACGACAGTCATGTGAGAAATACTGTATTTTTAGGCAAAGTAACACTAAGCTCAGTATGCCACAGTTTAGACGTCTCACACAGAGAGAGATATAAATTATTTTGTTACATGGTGCATACTGTGTCCTGAAAAGGTCATTAAAATCATCTGACAGCAAACTGAAAACATCTCCTCTGGAATGGTTTATCACCTTTGCCTCTGAAACACGCAGCACCAAAACGAATTATGAACGACAACTGTTTAAAAAGCAACCACCCCAGAAGTCATTGTTTGAATGAAAAGTGGTTATGCAAATAGAAGGGGACTCCAGAATTTTTCTCACAGAAGAAAATTGAATAGTGCTTCGAAATAAGACGGTGCATTAAAATGCAACATAATTTGACTACAGTGAACTTTTTTCTCTGTCAATGTCAAAACTCTTAATAATGATGAATTAGTCACATCATTGGGCCTGATTTTTGGAAGTGCTGGACACCTGCCTGAGCACCTCAAATGTCAGGCTGCAAAAGGATGTGGTGTGTTCCACCCGGAAAAGCACTGAAAAGGTTTGGAACAGAATCTAGTGTTCTCCTCTGACCCACTGTCTCCTCTACAAGTATCAACTGTCTAGAGATAAAGAAAGCAGAAGCACTTGAATATAAAGAGCTTATTTTCTGGAGAGGTTTAAAAAAAATATTTGTGCACAGATTACATTTTCAGATACAAAGTAAACTCTTTGCCTAAGGAAAAAAAAGATAGAACACATTGAAAACCTGAAGAAATGGGAACTGAACTATGTGGTTTCTATGGTTTGTGCCAAAACAAATGACTGAAGGCCATGTGTGCATGAAATTAGAGATTATCCCAATAAAATCTTTTGCTTTGCCTTCTTCCAACACTGAAGATGAAAAGTAAACTCAAGTTATTCAGGCATCTCATTGGATTCCTTGCCCCAAAATACATGGATCATTGCTCAGTTTCTGAGGCAGAAACAATAGCCAGAAGCATAAAGACTGACTAACTTTGGATCAAAAGCTTTGGCTTTAGGCCAAATTTTCACAAAACAGTCAATGTTTTTGGATACCTTATCTTCTTCTGATGACCTTGTGCTGTGTTGGGATAGCGTCTCAGAAAAGCTAAGACTCTTCTGGCTCCTATCACTGCAAGTAGAATCAACACTTGGCACCTCCCAAAAATCACACTGAAGTGGTTCAAATTGGCTGTCTACTATTAAACATGGTCAAATTCTGATACTATGCACTCCTTGCATTAAGATGACCAGGCTTAACTGATCTTTTGAAGAAGACGTATGTGAACTGTACAGATAAAACAGTAACTGTCCTCCGATAAGGAAATTATTCTTTTGACCTACGTTTCTCTAACCACTGAGGCAAAATTTTTAGGTCTTTAAAAATGTATGTAATAGCCATTGTAACCAGAGGACTGCTTTATACAGCAAATAACATTTTCCAAAGCTGTTATATTCCATTTCTCACCATATTCTCCCCATTGTTTATGCGCTAATCTTGCAATACTACATGCATGTACTATGACTGTAAACCCACATGTCTGAAAGTGTTCTGTAATAAAGAGCATTTCTGCTTTTTCTTTTCCAGTTTATCTAGCAATGAATTTTACTCTGAAATATTTATCTGTAGCATTCATGCTAACACAACAATTCTCAAATCTTTCACATAAAGAAATAGAAAATCTCCTGTGTTCTCTCCTCGTTGCCTGCACTAGCAATTTGCTCTACATCTTCTTCCTACCATTTTCTATCTCAAACACTGCTAATTCTCACCTTCTACCTTCTTAACTGTCATTTTGCTGAATGTATTATGTACACGACTCAGTCTGCAACAGAGCACACTGGGTGTGAGGGAGGAAGGAATCAGGTGCAGAGCAACTAAATACCAAATTACCTGCTAGAATGACACCACTGTTGCAAACAGAAGCTATTCTTCTTGAAAATTTACTTCCAGAATTCTTTGGATCATTAGAAATTTTTTTTAAAAAAATCATAGTTTCCAAATGACACGAGGAAAACTTAGCTGTTTCGACTGCACAGAAAAATGTACCCAGCTGTGGAAATAGAGGATGATTTGCCTTTGTCTCAGTTTATCCCCAGGAAACCAATTTTTTTCATCCTAGATTAATTCAGCATTATGCACCATTACCTCCAGATTACTCAAGCACAACCAGCACCAATAAACTATAATTAAATCCACTCTTTGTCACAGGCACATCAGACTGACTAAACCAGCAAATTTGCATATAGATTACCCAGCTATTTGTCTGCTTTGAAAGATTTTTCAACATGGTGTGACAAAACCAGCTCCTGGGCTAGTGTGTGCACGCGTGCACACACAGAGACACTCTTAATGCACAAAATAAACATTACGTTCACAATTTCTGCTCAGTGCAATGGATGCTGTCACTAGCACGATGAACAGATCCCTTCCTTCATGGAGAAATCTCTTGGTTTTGAGAGCTTTCAGCTTCGGAATATGAAATAAATCATACAAAAGGTCTCATCCGTTTCCACAGCATTTCCCATGTAACGTAGTAGATGGTGAAAAAGAAGCTCTACAGGGAATCTATGCATAAAAATTTGCATTTTTAAATGCAAAAGTGACTGTGAAGAACCAAAGCACTCCAACTTGCGCACTTGCTGTGTGCAGTGTGTGAATTTATTTTTTCTGTGAAGGAGAGAGATTTTTGCTCCATCGACGTTCCTCTCCCAGGAGTGGCCAGCACTCTCCACACGGTGGCGAGGAGAGCCACGCTGCTACCCTCTCCTGCCTCCTCTGCCTGGAACAGAGCGACAGATCTGACCTTGACAGACGGAGGTTTGAGTGAGGGTCTTCTCTCACTCTCGGCTGCCCTTTCCCTTCCTCTTTTCTGCATACGGAGGTCTCTATTAAGAAAAGACTCACTTTATCTGATGTCAAAGTGAAGGGTGGGATCTTTAAATTTTTTGTAAGCTTTACATTTAGGCTGAGTAGAAAATAGGAAGAATCTGCGTGTTTATAGGAGCAGATGCTGCAAAAGTATTTATTTTATTCAGAGGCTGTTGGTTTTTTGGCTTTTTTCTTTTTAAGTGCGGGACTTCCTTTGAGGGAGTAAAGCTTGTTTAACAGTGATACAGAACAATTCAATTTAAGAAGGTTATAGCTCAGCACAGAACAAGTAGCTACTGTGAAATAAAACAGTTCTTCAAGCTTTATAGTTGCCCCAAAGCCCAAGGATCCCCGAAAGCCAACTCCACTGGAGCCTCTGTGCCAGACTGCACTCTCGTCCTCAGGACTCAGCCACATCGGTTCTGGTTTGCTGCACAGGGACAGCGAAAGGTGACTCTGCTCTCTGACACCAACCGGCCAGCTGTGCTCTTTTCGGTTTGTCCCAGCTGGGCCTTCTGCTGCCTGAGAGGAGCTGATATGAGGAAGCAACCGCTTTGTTCAGTTACTGCAGTTGTCTCCGAATCATCCTGAAAGAAACTCCTGAATAAGCTCAGCAAAGTGCACTTTCTTTTGCTGGTAGACACTGTGATGTGCCTTTGAATTATTTCTAGCACACCATCCTTTTCCCCATTAGCTCCTCAGTGTCTCAATGGTTAACAAATAAGCAAAAACCACACCATTTTTGTTCTGAGCCACAGTATATACAATGGGGTGCTGATATAATGGGAAGAAACGATAGGCAAGGATCACTCACAACACATCACACTTCTCTAGCTGTAAGAGGAACAAGCACATTTATATTTGAGCTAGTTTAAAATAGCTAGTCTAGGTGCAGCTCCAACATCACAGGCTGCAAAACCTACCCCAGCTTCTGGCTAAGTACCCAAGCAACCTGCCCATGATGTGCACGATCTTCTTGTTGCTACACTAACATCAGTACCCAAGCCAGCATCAGAGAAGTAACCCAGGTATGACCGCTCAAGTTGAAATTAAATGGCTAGATTAAAAAAGAAACAGGACAGAGGGAGCTGCCGGCTCCTGGTGACTGGATGCATGTTAGCCAGGACAGGCACTAAGATCAAAGGCTCACTGTCTCTGTGAGCCCCTCACTTGACTGTAGTCTAAGAGAAGAAATTTGAAAAAAAGACTGCATCCAGGTCCTGGATCCACCTGGACCGAGATCCAGGCGAAACAACATTCAAAGAAACGTCATGGAGACTTAGGGGCAAAAGCCCATATAGTTCAGGGCAGTGTCAGACAACCTGAGAAACCTCATTATTCTAGCTAAAACCAAGTCACCAAGGTTGTGATTAACATTAAGTTATAGGGTTCCTCTTTCCCATAAGTTCTTGGTGATGCCTGGTACACAGACACAGAAATGGCAGGAATGTTCTGCTCATTTTTGTATCTCTCGAGGGCTCTTCCCTCCATAAAGACACACCATAAAGACGACTGAGGTTTGGGGGAGGCAAAAAGAAACATTCTATCTTTTCTCCCTGCTACTATGAGACAGGACCTTTGAAGGCAAGTACAAATGTTACTGGTTTTAGTCTAGTTATTTCTTTAGAAGGCTCATCATTCAAATGGAGAAAAGAAGGGATGCTTTCTTCAAGCACAAAGCCATATTCAACTCCAAATCAGCCCAGCTCACTGGCCATTTGATGACATTTGAACGAGCAAAGGGCATTTCCCCTGTTCTTGAAGTAAGGATGCCAATTAGCTTAACCACTCCGAAATAAATATGGTATTTTTTCAACTCAATGCTCAAAGCTGTGACATTATGTCTGGTTCTTAATTCAGCAGGATTTTCCACCTAGCACAGAAGCAAGATACTGCTGAAGCTGCCAAGTCCTTGCATTTCTCCTGCACTATGAAGTACAAACTGGTCTCTTGCCTCTGAGCTGGGCAGTTTCTTTTGTTAAGTTTGAAAGACAGCAGAGCAAGTAACTTAGCTGACGACTGCTCACTGTTTTGACACAGCCAGCAGCTCCTAAGGGGGTCCTCAGAAAACAAAAATTATTTTAAAAAAATGTAGTGGTATGCTACTATTCAAAAACTTTCCAAGTGGCGTTAGAGCTTGCTGGAACCAATAAGGGCTGCAGACTAACCTGTTTTCTAAAATGCAAAAATCTCCTTTGATTCACAGCCATCCCCAGAGAACAGCTAAGATGGGCTATGCCTGCTACTCTTCCAATTACTTTCCCCCATTTGCTTTAAAGACAGATAATCTTCTGCAGCCAACACAAACAAGTAACTGGAAGAGAACCTCTGCAGCGCTCACTGTCCCGAGGCACACACAGGGGAATGGAAGAGCCAAGACACAGCAATGCAGCCTTGGCTGTGCAGAAATTTCCATCTGGCTTGGACTAAGCTGGGCATCCAAATTCCTTAATAAACATAAATGTTTACCTGTTAAATCTCACTGCACCTATCTGTAAAAGTACTGTCATTTTATCTTGAGGACTTTATTCTCAAACTATGGCAGGATGAGAAATACCTCAAGGATGACAGTTTGTTTTCCTTTGACATCTCAGGACAAGCGTCTCCCAGCAAGAGAGATATTTTCCTTCTGGGAGACTTCCATGTGAAAACATATGGAACAAAATGTGACTAAGTGTAATAAATGGCTCTGTGTTCCTGTCCACACACTTTCGTGTCACCAAGCATCCAATCAGAGACCAACATTTAACTTTGTTCTTTCCCTCAGCCCACAGATCTCAAGATGTATTACATCCTCCGACCTCCAAAGGCAAGAGAAGCATACAGCAGAACTCATTTCAGCTGCATGCCTTCAAAAAGATGTGTGTGTATATATATAGAGAGAGCAAATTCAAATTAATGTACAGAAATCGTAATACATATGAAACTCTCCATTGCATCACCCTCAGAAAGCCACCCTAAGTGGGAGGCTTCCACTTTTGAAACAACAGAAGATTTGAACATATCAATACTTGCCCATACTTCCCGCCCAACTCATGCCACTGCAGGAGACAGCTATTAAAAGAAGCCAAGTCTGAGACTGAGCTGGTCAGGAATCTACAAAATGCTGATTTGTGGGAATTAAAATGAAGAACTACCACTGTAACATAATCTATTCATCATTAAGTAGCGTTGCTCAGATATAATGATTTTATCAATATGATGTTTACTCTAGTATACTGCAAGCACATTTTAGGAGCATCAGAGCAAAGTAGGTTTCATACATTTATAAACCTACTACCCTAGTGAGCTTTTGATCTTCACATTTCACGTTGAGTGTTTAGTGCTATATATATAGACAGAGTATATATATGTCATCACACATCCAATATCCAATAAAGCAAGTATTTCAGTCGAGTTGTGACTTTTTTTTGGTGTAAGTTCTTATTTACAGCATACCTCTTTTCACAAAAGATGGCAATAAATCCAGAGTTTTCCTAATGATTGTGAACAGTCAAATACATTGCTACACACACTTCAAAAATCATGCTTTTATTTTCATCTGAACAGAATGTGAATAACTGTAATTAAATTAGTCAGATAATCCTTTGACCAGTCATCTGCTTAGAAAATCAATTTCCCCTTATTTTTCAAATCAGCTCCCCTTTTCCTTTTTTTTTTATTAGAAGTTGTATTTTTCAGAAATAATGCTTACCTGCTAACTTCAGAAGGCTCACCCCTGTTTTACAAAATGGATAAAGTGATTTTTGCAGAGCATTTTGTGGAGAACTATAGTATTAAAACTGCTCATCTGTGTTAATTAGATACATCTGCTTCAGAAAATAAGTCTGGGTCTATAAACCACTTCTGCTTGCCCATGTGTAAATTAGGCTAGCAGACATTTGAAACTGAATAAAAAAGTGCTGTTAAGTGTGCAGCTACAGACAGAAACGTGGTATTATAAGTGACCTCTGATGTGAATGTTTCCCGTACTTTTTTCTGAGATGGCAAGATACTGTGTTTTCTAATATCTTGTTTGCGCTCCAGGCCTTACATAGAGAAGCAGCAACAAGAGTATCTTCTGTATTTTACACACTAATCCCACTGTATTCTAAAGTCTGTATTAATGACAGATAACAAGCAAGACCTAATTACTGCAACTTCAAAGCTTCATTTCTGTTATCTGAACTATGTGAAAGGCTTGGGCTTCTTTTCCTTTCCTGAGAGGAATGCAGAATTCCCAGCCTATTTGCAGTGCTACTACCTGGAGAGGCAGCAATGAGATACTTACTTCAACAGCAAGCACCAACTTTCCTGAGTGGGTGAACAGTATCTTTTGCACTCCTGCCACAAATAGTTGTGCAATAAAATGTGCCGTCTGAGATGTCTATTCCTGCAAGATTTTGCATTTCAGTTCAACAAACCACTCAACAGGTATGACTACACTGCAAATATAAAGTAGACATACTTTTTAGTACATAGTCCATAGGGCTCATAACATCAACATTAGGGACTGTCAGTCTTCTCGTCACGTATCTACCTCATGTGCCATTTGTCCAGATGTGTCCAGTCACCTGAACAGTCAGTGACTGGAAGCATATTCAGTCGTGTTTTGAAGACAACTTTATAGATGCAGTGTAGACATATATCATAGGACTACCAGTCCTTAAAATTAAGGTCCTAAAGGTATGTTGCTGATCAACAATGAAGCAAAGAAGAAAACAGACATGATTTTGCAGGTGGTATTCTATCTCATCAGGGTCCCTGGAGCTTCAAACTTAACAAACATAATATACATTTTACATAATTAAAGAAACTGTGTATGATATTTGCAGAACTTATTTTTCCCATACAGTACCTTTAAGACAAAGCAGTGATCTGTAGGTGCCTTATATTTCACTTTGTGTTGAGAACCGTAATAAACGTTCATATTCTCAAACTGAAGGAAGCATGCCAGATCCCGTGATGTCTACAAACGAAAACCAAGCATATCATTGTTAGAACACACTGAATTTTGATGTGAAACTCATTAATAGGACTTTTTTCAAGTGCATGAATGCCTGTGTTTTTTCTTTTTTTTTTTAACTGTCATGGAGTTGACTGAAGAAAGATGAATTTTAAGTGCTTGCATTCTTAAACTAACAATTGGAAGAGGGTCAGTACATATTAGGAATAATATATATCACAGTGCAATATTTTGCCATTCTGGTTTTGCTGTGCTTTATTGCTTTGTGTGGAGATTTTGGCTTATGGCTAATAAGATCACAAAGAACACCACAGTAAGAAAAAACTTCAGTAAAATAGATATAGGCCTTGCAAACACACCCTTACAATTCTGAGTGGAGAAAGAAGGTTAGGGGTTCTAAATTGCTTTGCGAGCTTGTTTTTCTTTGGCATATATAACAAATAAACTCTCATCAGGAAATAAGCACACATTTCATCTGTTTTGCTTTGAATTTTCTCACATTTTCTGGCATCATTCCTTTTTTGTTTATCATATTATTTGCTTGTTCACAATATGTTGCTAAAGTAACAAGGTTTCTGTTGCTGGCACACTCCTCAGTGCAGAATTCTGCAAAGCATAACTTTTGCAATCCTTTGAGTGGAAACGCAAAAACGGCCATGTCACATGGTCACTGTTGGCTAAACTGAGAAATGAGGAAATTGTGAAAAGAAGAAAAAAGAAAATAAAAACCCACAAACCCTCTCTACCCCTAAGAATGGGGTTATATTTCTGCATATGATGGTTGTTCTATGTTGTTCTCATTCTTACTGGTATTTTCATTACAATATGCCCTTGAATTGGGTTATTTACAAATTGAGTTTGCAAGTAAGATTTGTGGGGAGAAGAAACACTCTATACTGTGTGCAGACAGGGCTTCTCTCTATCCCTTGTCTCCCCTGAAGCTTATGTCAAGGATTTTGCCATTGACTGTGTGGACTCAGGATTTTCCCACATGGTAAGTTCCTAAATGTGCTCAAATCCATGCAGTATAATAAGTTGTTCCTTTCCTTTACAAACCAGGTAATGGCAATTAAGACCAATATGAATGCAGTTGTTATTGTCTTCTAAGTAAGGAACATTTTTTTTTTTTTATGTTAACATGACAAAGCAACACAATCAACAAACAAATTTTAAAATTGTATCTGCAATTATGATTCTGTTCTTTTGCAACCCAGCATGTTTTTAAATGGGATATAAGTAGAGTAATACTGAAGAAAGAAATTAAGACAGCAGCGCTGACTGTTTTTTTAACAAAAAAACCCCAAACAACAAAAAATACCTTTGGTGTTGGCATGTGTGGTTGGTGGGCATGTGTGCAAAACTACCTGAACATGTCCCTGTATTTTCACATGTTTGCAATGTATTTTACAGCTAACATGAAGCCCCAAAGGTATGCCAGACTTCTTTGCTTTTTTTGTAACAAGTGAAAACATGATGAATTTCAAAACAGCTGCAGCAGCTGAAGATACTATTGTCCGCCAACTGTTTGTTTCTGTACCTCAATGAAAGATCACTCTACCCACAACTGAATGGCTGCAGCAAGATGCATGTGCACTCTTCGTACCACCCTGACATGGGATGAGTTCTCTTAATTTAAGGGCTTTGACTAAAGAGCTCTACTGAATTCTGCCACAGTGCTTTAAGATGTTTGGCACCCTCACCGCACCCTGCTCATTTACCAGAGATTACTGTCTCCACAAAATATGTGTACCTGAGCTTCAGCTGTTCCAATACAGAGTCCAGTAACTAACTTAAATCACCATTAAAAGAGATTTGAGCTAGGAGACTTGACTTTCTCTAGAATGGAGGAGGCATGCACATACGCATCCTTTTGTGAAGGCTGTTACAGAGCAAACAGTTTGACTGTGGTACCATTTTAAAGAGCTGTGACTACCTCCTAAATAACTAAATTCAAGGCCCTCATTCCCCTGTGAGTGGCTGAGTTGGTAACATAGTGAGTTTGAAGCACTCACACAGTTCCTTAAAATGGCAACAGGCAAGAAATTTTAACAGGCAAGAAAGTGTTAAACTAAACCAGCTGTTACAAGGTGACTGCAGGGTTCTATCCTGAGCCTATATTTGCAGTCTATCACCTGAAAAAAAGAAAGCACTCCCCTTGTTTGCACTAAGTCACTGAAACAGGTATCACTGGGTGATGAAAAAAAGGCTGGGTAACTATGAGTATATGCTTGCCCTGCTTTGGCACTGTGCTACTGGTCATCGTTGGAGGCAGGCTACAAGCAAGTGTCCAAGATGGGCTTTTCATTTGACTATTTTTATACTCTCCACCTTAAGTGCCTTCCAAATAGCATTCTAGTTCCTAATTGATAGGATGTTGTGTGTGTGCAACATGATTTGAGGACTGAAAGCCACTATATCAGGGTCAGGTAAAATCAAAATAAATTGCTGCAAAAGCAGCAAGGTAATCTAGGTCTCTGTTTCACTGAAATTTGTTTATAAACACAGGTCACTGGAGCAGCAGCACAGCATTGCTTTACAAGCTATCAATTATTGTTTTCCTTTGTAATTTATTCAGGGAATAGCAGAACGGTTAAGTTGCACAGCACTAACTATAACAGTAAAAGTTCCACCAGCAGCACCAGAATTTTCAAATATGAAGCATTAGCAGAGCTGTAAGTGATAACAGAATTGGTTTTCAGAATACAAAAAAAAAAATAAAATAAAAACACCACCAGTCCCAGGAGCCACCATTCTACCTCATCACTGTGGAAATGAGAAGCCAGCCACCCTTAAGTGCAACATGTCCAGGACCCCTTTGCTTCTCCAGTGCTGGCAATTCAGACTCTTTAAAAATTTTGCAACACTAAATGTCAGTGCATTTTATTTGGTCAGGTGGATGCTCGTATCTTACTTCTTTCTACACAAGGGGCAGTCTTTAAAAGCCTTAAAAGAAACAATGCATTCTCTAGGTAAAGATCACTGTAGGAAAAAATATATAACATTTCTGCATGCTGGTTACTGTTGCAGAAAGTCAATATCAAACAAAGTAAAGTTCCACCTTTTTTGTGATAAGAAATTAGTTTACTTGAGAACTTTTAAAATATTCTTCCACAGGGAACCCATGTAACAGTGAAGCATTTTGGCAGCGTAACACCAGCTGAAGGGCGCTGTGCTGTTTTTCTTTCCCCTACCGACTTCCAGAGGAGTGCCATTTCATTAAGGCATTTATCTATCCATAGAAATCAAAAGGAGAGAAACGTGACAGGATTCAGTGACTACATTCCAATATTTGCACAAGTGGTGTAATCAAAGTTAAACCAAAAAAACCCCAACCCTCTCAGATGCACCAACCAGACAGTGCTCTGAAAATGTCACCTTGGGAGTTCTTCACTTCCACCTCCATGAATTGTTTTACTGCTAAAAGGATTATTTGGCTTCCTGACCTTGGTTTTTCCTTTGGGTACATAATAAATTCCAGAAGCTCGTAGAAGAAAATAACGCCTCTTCCAGGACTTTTTTCCATCTTCTTTTAAATAAAGGGCCCCTTCAAGCTCTGGCACAATGACAGACGTCCCGCAGAAGCTTTCCTGTGCAACAAGAATAATAATACAGAAAATAAATTGATTTAAGCACAACCCTATTAATAAATAGCAGAAAAATGCTCCCTTGAAAAATAAAGACATTTCCTGTCACAGTGAACATATGAACATGGGGAATGCAGTTACCAGGGAGAAGAACACCTTAGACAGGCAAAGGAAATTTTTCCAAGCTGATGTGCTAAATCAGCTGTGCAAATTGGGTGCTCACACTGGAAACGAAGGTTCGCAAAACCTCCATTCTCTAAAGGGTCAAGCAAAAACCTAGAAAATGTTTTAACTAGACATAGATGTGCTCAATGAAGGCAATAGAGTAGTTGATATTGCTGCTGTTGGTTTTTCTCTATTGCTGTATCTATACGTTCTGTAGAGAGAATCTTTACAGACTGCTTAGAGATCTGAAAACAGCTAAAGAAAAATTCCCCCTCAATCTCTGCTTTCACTTTGAAATACAGGCTAGCATTTAAAACAAATATACTTCATTGTTTGCTTGAAGGACCCACTGTTGGGTAATTTTTAGCGCAAACTCACTTATCACTTAATGTTTTCGTTCAGAATTTACCAGGACTTCTCCTGTTTGACAACTGGTGCCTTCATGAGATGCACTAATTTTGAAATGGGAATGCTCAGTCACCTGAGAACAACATTTCCTTTGTGAACTTTTACTAAGGTCAAAATGCGTGCCAGGAGAACTGTGATAATCTTCATATAGCTCTGGATTTTTCTCTCTCAAACATACAACTGAAGTAAAACTTCATCAGAAAAGGCACGAGGCTAAACAGACTTTCTAGAAAAGTGCAAAGGTACTTTTTCTGTTGTAGTACAGCTAATAATTTGAGGTAGTGAGAAGTATATCTGCTTCTAACCCAGAAGATAATTGTTTGCTACTGATCAACCTTACTAACAATATAAAGTCACAAGGGCTGGCCTAAGGATGTGGCACAGATGTTTCTTTTATTCATATTTGTATAACACTGTTTTTTATTGTTACCATGGCATTACTTTTCATAGAAACACTAAGTAAAAACATTCCATGGCATTGGGGTCTATAACAACAAAATAATTCTCCATCGTTTAATTTCTCTGATAGGGCATACGATGCTTTTTAAATGGTGAGCAGCAGATGCAGAGGAAAATCCACATATTAAATGTTAGACACGAAGAGACCAACCATCACAGAATTTCCTGTTACACATTTGCCCACAAAGACCTAAATGCTGTCATTGCAGAGCAGATGCAGATGGTGGCAGAGTTTTGGTGACATTTGCATTACCAACCTAGAAAGCTGGCTTACCTCCAGTAAAGCCTCTTTGTTTTTATCATTCATTTCTTTGCTTTCATTCTTCCCTTTGTTTACCAGGTAGAAATTCTGATTAAGACACAAAAGAAATTGATGTTCATTATAAAGACAGCAATACAAGTAACTAGATCACTACAAACCCATTCAACAGTTACTCAGCCTTTCAATACTGAGAACCCAAGCCAGCAGATGCAAGAAGCAGATGCTTATGGACTCTTCTTACAGAAAACTTCAATCACAGCTGCCTGATCACGAGTCTTAACTCTTTATTTTGAATATAATTCAAAAGTAATACAAAATTACTTTTGCCTATGTATATACAGCCTCCAAAAATTTTAAAAACACTGGCTTATGTTTTTGCCTGTTCTTCTGGATCAGCGGGTTTGATTTTATCATTCCAATTTTCACCGCTTCCTGCATTATTACAGGCAGTAAAGACCATAAGATTTTATTGCATGCAGATATATGATGAACACAATGTAGTATCAAAAGGCTAGGAAGCATTTTTCCTAACAACTCAATTTGTTAATTTGCATGCTTCATATCTGGCACTCTGGATTTAACTCGGCTCTTAATTTTTAATAAAAGTGCCTATATGCCAAAGCTTTTATCCAAAGTTACCACTTTCAAGCCCCCGTTCATGCTCTGCAAAATATTTTTATGCAATGAAGAAGGTATTCAAAAATCTAGAAGAAACAATCACCATGATATCTTGGCACACATGCTCCAGCCTAATGAAATAAAAACCTACACTTTGAAATGACCCCGTTTCTGTTACAGAGGGCTGTGAAGCTGCAGCTGCCCCCAGAGGACCCAGTGCCTGTCTGCCCCTGCAAACAAGGAAGCACTGTGCCTCATGCACGCAGTTACCAGTAAAAATAAATTCACCCAGTGTTAAACAGCAAAACAGATTTTGCATCCATCTGCATTGTACAGGTGGACAAAAGGACAGCACTTGAACATTTGTGCAAATTCAGGTAGTGGGAAGGTAGGTCTGGAGCATGCTAGGACTTGTGTGTGGAGCATGTGCAGTGGCATTGCTCAACAGCAAGCATGGCCAGGCAGCAGAGCCTGGCTGCCTGCAGACAGTAAGGCAGCTGGATGTGAAGGAAGCAGGTAGATGAAGGAGCTATGCCATGCATCAAGCGGTGTTTGAATCCACGGGCTTGAGGCCAGAATGATAATACTCAAAGTTCTCATGTTTTCTCATTTTCTAAACAAAAGTACATGTAGAAGAGGAGCTCAGGTTTGGAAAATACCTGATGCATAGGACAGTCTTACCGATTTCCCTGGAATTAGTCAAAAAGCTAAGTTTGCAAACAAAGGGCATAAACCAAACACCATTGTCTAGGAAACAGAGAAGAAGAAAACTAGTTTATCTGACTTTTCATCTCTCTCCATTTTCTCATGTCTCAAGACTATGAGAATGTGGCAACATATTTACATGCCCAGAACTCCACAACAACTAAACTGCCACACAAATGCAAACGTTACCAAATGACAAATGAGAACCGTGTAAATGAAGGAACATGCTGTTGCTACAGTATAACAAAGAAACAAACAATAAATCTGCCCTACCAGCGTACCATGTTTACAGCAAGGAGGTTTATCTGAAGTGAAACCCTGGTCTTCACACAACCACATCTTCTTTTTCAAGCAGTGCTGTGAACAGCTGTTTGCCAGAACACAAGCCTCATAGCAGACGGTTTTTGGAGGGGCACCAGGAGAGGAAGGGGAAGGGGCGTGGATGATCTCAAAAACAGTTCTTTAAAAACTGTTTTCTTAAAAGATCACATTAAATCAGACAGGGGACATCAAAAACACAGCCACCTGCAATCTGGGCTATGCTGATGCCACATCTGTGGTATGAACATAACAGAAGAAACTTGAACATTCAATACAATAGACAGTTATGCTAGGAACCACAGCAACATTCTCTGGAATACGCAGCAGTACATAGCTGGCCCCAGACTGCCTGGCCACATTTTTAGTCCACCGACGAAGGTAAGCAAACACTAAGGACCACAGCTTCGTGACTACATCTGAAGACAGCATTCACAGCGGAAAAAACCCAAACCAGCTCAAAACAAAACCCGCTTAGAAGTGTGTTCTCAGTACAACCCATACAGAGACGCCTGCCTATGCAGTCCAAAACCACAGGTCTGACTGACAACGCTGCACTCATCCCACTGGAAAAAAAAAAGATACCGTTGTGAGCAGCTGCAGCCAAGTCCTCTGCACATGACCAACAGCTCTTCTTGACAGGGAGCACTAACACAGCACTGCTGGCTTAATGTTGGCACACCCCCTTTTGCATTCATGGAGGTATGAAGAGAAACCTCAGAGGCCACTGTTAGGCTCAGCTGAGCTGCCAGGCTTTGGGATGGATTTGGAAAGTAGAGGGACATGCAAGCTGTAAGCCACCTTCTTCTAAAGATCATTATAAAGACATACTACAACGCCTAAAATACAGAATAAAAATTTATCAAGGTAAGTACACCATATCACTGTCTCAACAAGGCTTGGCTCATCAGCTTTACTAACGGTGTGGAGAGCATTCATCTGGCTCAGTCAGCCTTCAGCGCACTGATAAGAAAACAAAGCTCCTCTGATTACAACTGATTCACATTCAGGCATCTGGCATTTATTTAGCACAAACACAGACCACCCTGTGCTGACATAATCAATGGTAGGGAGAGAAAGTTTATAATGATATCCATGCTGGATCTCTAACAATGCAGCTTTTTCATTAGGGAAACAGGGCTCTGTCACCTAAACCAACGTTATGCAGATGTACACTGTCGTCTTTCACCTGTCAATGCACATTTCATTTATTACTGATTACCTCCTTTATGTCTCTGCCCTGAAATGTGGAAGTACATGGTACTCGTTATTTGTCAGTGGCTAAAAACCTGGGGAGCAGACTGTACACTGTACTTGTTTTATCACTGTGTGGTCTCCTATTTTTGATCAGAAGCATTCATAATAGGAGGCAAACCACATGCATCCACAAGAGGTCATTCCAAGTCCAGTAGTCAAAGGTCATGATAAAAAGCAAGCTCTCGCCTGTCTGAGGACACCACTGGGAAATGCATGTTTGGTTTGGGATGTCAGGTCATTAATGGGACAAGATGGAACTACAGGGCAGCTCTCTGCATATGTCTACAGATTTGAGAATTAACTATTTTTTATGTCCAAAAGACAACGTCTTTCTCTTGAGAGAGAGCTGAGCTTACTTAACGGGATGGATTCCTCCTCTTGGGCTGATAACATAAGAAAGCAAACATAAAGGGTATTTTAACAAACAAAAAGTATGCTGACACACTTTGTCGCTGGGTTTGCTTTCTTTGCACTGAGTCACGCGCTGCAGAGATGAGCAGTCGAGCATTTTTGCTGAATTATTCCCTGTGCCTACACACCCCAGACCAGCTGAAACTGACATAAACCCAGTTGCTCCCCAGTGCTATTCTACCTGACTCAGGTAAATGCAGAGCTACAGTGGCAGTTTTGACATGTACTGCTAGCCAGGTATGCCATCCTTAAGAGACATTATGCCAGCATTTCTCCCTGTGCTTATGCAGGACAGCGACAAAACTAGCTGATGACCCATCTATGGCTTTACATTAGCAGGAAATTCCATATGCACAAAAGAAAATCCTGTCAAGATTTCATGGCCAGCTTAAGATAACTTTGTGCTTTGTACTGTAAAGTACCATTAATCTATGCATACAACCTTTCCACTTGGGGATACAGTCATCTCCTTTTGTGTGGAAAGGCAGGTAAAAAAATTCAGGCTGTCTCTCTCCACTCTATAACCCTCAAACAGCGGAAGACAGAAAGTGTTTTCAAGAGTTTCAAAGAACATCTCCGGTGGCATGTAAGCAAACCAAACCTGGATCATGGTAGAAAGAGTAGCCTTAACTACTGCGCTGACAAACTCTCTGATTGGTGTTCTATGTCTCTATATTCGTGAAAAAGAATTTTCTAAACGAAACAGCACCTCTTTCATACCTTTCATGTTTTTCATACGTACAGCCCCATCCAAGCTGGAAAGCAGCAACTACTTGTCAGTACACAGCAAAAAATAGGTGTTCAAGGCAGCATCCTCCCTCTGCTTCCCCTTCACTTAGGTTGTATTTTTGCTTTCAAGCTACTGAAACTGTTATTCCAGAAGATCTGCGAGGTCCGCAACAGCACAGATCAGACAGCGTGCAGCAAACAAGACAGCTGCTCCAGACTATCTTCTTTGTGCAACGAGCTGCCTGTTTACGCTCATCCAAACTGCCCCCAGAACGAGTGCAGTTCTGGCCAGCTCACAGCCCATTTCAGCGCATTGCAACTGCGTACTGAATGCAGCATGGTTTGTGCAGAAAAAATGAAACAGAACACAGTCACACCTGCAACCCGTATCATGATGTATCCCACATTAAAAATATCAGAAGACACCTATAATTGCTCTGAAGATCACAAATGTAAATAAATGAAGCTAAAGGCAAAGCTCATCTGAAGCCCAAAAACCTGATTTTCAACTTTCTTTACTTGATTTTATAATGTTTGAAGAAATCACTACAGCTGACTTTTCATGTCTTGCGGATGATCGTGTTCGGCATCAAAGATGGGGGAACATGGAACAAATGAAAGATGTACATAAGCTAGTATGCAGCTAACAGCAAAGCACTCAATAGGCTGATTAAAAGTCATCTGAAAAATGGTTCAAATGTGTAAAGACTCTTTCTGTGTTACAGTTCCAAGTCAGAAAAAGAAATACATTTATTAAAGTAGCATCTTCAACTTGAAACTATACCATGGTCTGAAATACACTAATAGAGAAATTAAGATTACTAAACAGTGGGAGTATGGTGAAAAACACTTCCCTTTTCTCACTTCTATTTCTTTGTGCGTTTGCCAGCACACTCAATAATCAGGCTCCCTACCAGCCTTCTTTGTTTCCTTCACTGGGTAACAGTGGAGACAAAAGAAAAACCTTGATTCATAAAGGTGGCCAAAGCGGTGAAAAACAAAAGTATCTCCTGGTGGATACTAGCCCAATGTCACTGACTTCAAAATAAATATTCAACTGTGAAACTCACTATAGCTGTCCTATTATGAAAGGCATTACAAATTCCTACTCCACCTCCTTCTCATACTGTTTAGTACTCTTGCTTTTCAGAAGAAATAAAATGTCAATTCAGTGTATGTGTTCTCCATTGGAGAGTACAGCTCTTGCTTTTGTCTTACTTATGAGGGAGAAGCAGCATAAAGTATTCACTGTACAGATTTTCATTAATTTCATAAATACTGTCCAAAAATAATATTAAACAAAACCAAAAAACCCGTATGCATGTGGCATCACCTGCACTGTTTGAATTTATCCTGTCTGCTTGTACTAACAAAAGAAAAACAGAGGAAATCAAAATCCATGTCAGCAAAAAATCAAATACAGTGTTCTATGAGTGTGACCAGCATTTACAGTCAGCACTTTAGATTCAGCTGCCCCTTAAAATAACACTGTTTAAATGAAGCAAAGCATTTCCTACATTTTTCTTTCACCTCTTAGCTGAGAATTATTCTTCAAGCTTTTTGGAAAGAGGTATTGAGACCTGACAACCTTTCCTTTCAAGAGTCAAGCACAGCATCACTCAACCACATGACAAAGCATCACCTTTCCTATGTTATAAAGGTTTTCTTTATTTGCACACGTACCAATACGTATTTTTGTTTCATTCTTTAGTCATAGACTTGTGATGCTCCACCTCTGTAGATGAGTCACTGATGCCATTCGTGGAAAGGTCTTTTACTGTGAGTTCCCTGCAGGGTAAATTATATCACAGAAAGGGCAAATGTGTGCCTGTCTTCCTGAAGAGGGGGACACCTGAGGATTCTGCAGATGTTTTTTCTAAAATGTATTAAAAACACTTTCAAAAATTCTTTTCAGAAAAAAGCTGCATAAAAATATCAGAGTACTGCATGACAAGAATGACAATCTTCAAAAAAAGCCACTGGCATTAGCTGAGCAGCATGTTGCTAGCACAGACATAGAGGATAAATCCTGCATTTCAAAACCTCAGTTCCTCCTTAGAAAATTAAACATGTTTAATTAATTGTTGTTTAATCCATACCAGGTATATAGCTAGTTCACAGAAGGAAACAATGAATATTGGCACAGGTCATAGACCTTATCCAGAGGTCTGCTTGTTTTAGCAATGCATCTGGACGTCTCTATAAGATTTTTTTAAAGCATTTAATTGCATCAAACCTCTGTAATGAAAAATTTGCACCACTAATTTGTCTAAGAATAAGTTGTAGGCATCCAGCTACCTTTGGAATTTGCCTTTTTCTGTAAAAAAAAAAAAAAAAAAAAAATCTGCAAGTTACAAAACTGTGGAATCTCCACAGAACCTCTGACAGAATAAGCACTAAATAAGACCCAACAAAGAATCCAACTGCTGCATTACCACCACTGGCTGTGTCAAAAAGAGCATTTTGCAATTTCTGTCCTCACAAAATGAGTTTACGAGGCAACCTTGACTAAGCTAGGAGGCAGCGCCTGAATATACTGAGAATACAGTATCAGAGCATTGGATTTCAGTTTCTCATTGGTTACACCATAACTTCCATAAGTAGTTAGTTAGGAAATCACACACCCTGCCTTCCACCAACTCAGCATTTCCACTTGGTTTACCTTTTCAGGGTCTCACTCCGGATGATGTATTTTACCATGTTTCATTCTTTAATGTAAGCTCTGTCTATACAATGCTGATTATTTTCTGCCAAAAAGACAAACAGCCGATATGACTGTAGTATTCCGTCTGTCTCACAATGTTTGAATTTACTAAGCCTGACAGATGGTTAATTACTGGCAAAATATTTCAATAGTGTGATAACCACAACTGATCCAGTTTCCTTAGGCTGTTCATTTTAGAGCTTATCACAGAGGGGCTGAAGGACTGCAGACATGTCCAGATCAAGCTCAGCATGTCCTGAGATGGGAGGACAGAGCTACACCCTTATTCTGGTTTTGTTTTAGGTCATGTTTATTTCTAAAGTTCATTGCAATCAAAATGCCCAGAATCTTCATCAAACATTTACATCCTGCGGGAGGTTCTCAGACTTGCCCTAAGCCACTTGCCCAAGTAACACTACTAGTGTAGGAATCAAATGTACAATCGAACCTCTGCTGCTAGGTATGTTTATGTGTATTAAAGTATGACATCTTGAGCCATCATGTATGTTTTACTTCCAAACTTGCCTTTGCTGTTTCATATTAAAAATCAACATCAATCCATGTACACTGCAGGATAAGTTTTCTTTCCCTGGCTGTGGATACTTGTTATGTCAATGAAGGAAACTTCCTCTCTGCAGGTTTTATTTGAAACACTGGCTCATCCTAAAAAAAAAACAACTTCCTAACGAGCAGCTTGGTGAGACTGGCTGCCAAATTATATATTTGACTCCTTTGTTCAGCAATGCTGAATTGCTCATTTTTCTCTTGCTGCCCTCAGGAACAAACCAGATGCTCAGTGAGCTAACAGACCACTGAGAAGGGGAAAAGATGCAGTGCCCCAGAATCCATCAACTGTGTGTGCTAGGGTGTAAATATGGGTTTGACCACATATCACAGGAAATAAATCAATTGTGCATACACCTATCCTAAATAATTTCACACAATTCAGTACGCAGACCCTCTTTTTACAAAGTCAGTGTGCAGAAGCTACTGTTCACCCAATCCTTCTCCCCAGTCTAAATGAAATCCAGATAAACTCTCTGTAGTACTCAACATATTCTTAAAGAAGTTTCACGTGCAACTGTCAAAAACTGGATCTTCAAGGAAATATTGATTTTCATCAGTAAAAATTGTGGAGAAACTGTAGTAATGACAAAGGCCAGGTTTTCACAGGTGTGCCATCTCACCCCAGTTCTGAGAGCTGTGCCTAAGCAACAGCTTGCACCAGTGGAGAATTACATGCTTCATTTTTTACCACTGCAGACGGGACTTTAAAATAGTATCAGAGAAAAACAGAAAGCACTAATTTTCAAATCCTTGCATTCAATATTCTGGGTTTTTTTGTTGAAAGTACAAGTCTTGCTTTCTCTGATTCCAAACTGACAGAGCCGAGAGCAAATTACTAATGCAATAGACAGCATACAGACTAAATGACATAATTTTAGACTCTTATCCAAATACCATATTAGCTTACCTGCGGATTTTTAAATAAAGCGTATTTTTCACTTTTTTCCAAAAACAGAATCTTATTCTCAGTGTCTCGAGTCCAGTCTGACAACACTTCAACAACGTTTTCATGGTCTTCAAAAAATCTTTCTGGAGAGACAGAACAGGTAATGCAAGACATTCAAACTCTCTCCCCCCTCCTGAGGCTGCAGAAATTCCTGTGTAAGAATGTAATTATTATCTTATGTTCACTCAGAGCTGGACAGCCCAGCACTCTTTTCCACTGCACATAAGGGAGCAAAACCACATGCAGACAGTGTCATGTGGAAAGGCAAATCAGCTACAGAAGATACCTTATGTAGCTCTCGCATGCTCCTGGATTCCTCCTGCACCTCTGTGCTGCTGACCAAAGACTGCAAAGGATGGAAACAGTGACCCACTAGGAGCAGACAGTTACACCCGTGTCTCTCAATGGCTTTCTGCTTTTGTTTGCTTTTGTTTTTTTTAAGGTTTGCAGTATGACTGAGGGGGTTATATATTTGCTTTGGCTACTGAATTGAAAAAAAAAAAAAAAAGAGTAAAAACTTATTTCCTTGTCTTTTTACTTATTGGAACAAATGCAAAATTGCTTTTTGTCAGCAGGAAGAATTCTATACACTGAAAATAAAATGTTTTGTTTCAAGCAACTGTATTTAAAAACAGAAATAGCAAAAGAGAGGAAATAAGAAGACAGAGACTGATGTGAAGATGTACTGTTTCGCCCAGCACCTCTGTAGTTAAATACTTCACCAGAGATGTGGGAGATGTAGTGTCAGTTCTCCCCCTTCCTGAGCTGATCTGAACCCAGACCCTCCACCCAGGAAAGCCACAGGGTATGCTGAGGTTAGGTAACTCTGATCTCTTCTTCTGCGGTTTCACTTGTGTAAAGTAGCTGAACAGTCACATAAACCCCCTTTGGAAGGAAAAGGAATTGAGCTTAATTTAACAGGTAATTTTGGAAGGGCCCAAACTGCATTTTTCTACAAATTCAGTATTGGGGCAGGGAATTCACCCAGCTCCAATTTCCTGTATGATTTTGGCAATGCCCTGGGAACATTTGTACTCCCATTTCAGTGGTCTGTGGTGATGACATCTTTCAAGGACCTAGATTGGCCTAGTATAAGAGGAGATAACAGAGCACGCATGTTGTAGTCTTTCTTTAACACTTCTTGTTCCTTTTGACAAGGGTTCACTTGTGAATTAATTAAATTCACAAAATGAATTAATGTGAATTAACTAAATTTACAAAGTGAGATTAGCTTCAAGGCCAGTTCACATGTACACAATAACTTTTAACAACACAAGAAATATAACACTTTTCATTTAGCAACTGATAGTTCTGCAATGCACTGGCAATATAAAGCACTATATAAACCCCAAGTAACTATTTGAAGGGTAAACAGTATCTTATAGTCCAGGATAGCCGTAAAATAATTCTCAGGTCATAACATTAGTTATTTAACAATAATTTTTGCCACATATACTTTTGTTTGTTGATTTCCAGTACCAGGCTTTTCTTGTATAAAAGGTATGATCTTACCATCCTCAGGAGGGTCTTTTTTATAATTATTGTTACAAAAAAAATTCAAAACTGGATGCCTATTATAAAGGAAACACTCTTCATTGCAAAACACATGCTGGTATGTACAGCCCAGTGTTATATCACCATCTCACTACTGAGATTTGTGATATTTAACAGGCAATTAATCTAAAACTGTAGTTTTTATTTGCAATGATCGTCTTTCAAAATAACGCTATATATAAGATAGTCTGTCAAGGAATTTCTGATATAAAACTAGCTTGGACTTTCAGTTCAGCCTGAAGTATTTGCTGCTCAGATTTTCTTCTTCAAGTAAAAGTAATTTTATTCTCTTGAATACTAACATGGAAAGCAGGCAGAAAGGGCAAGTACAGGAAAGCCTCTTTAAGCATGTAGATAGTAATAGAGCTATCTAGAACTGCCAAGAACAAAGAATAGTTCACATAATTTTGTTCAAAATCAAAACAAACTGCATGTTGCTGTGCACTGGAAGCAGAAGAAAGAATATGTACCATTCCATCCATATCAAAATTCCCTTTTGCAAACAAAAATGCTCCATTCCCAGCTAATTTGGACCTGGTGATAGACCTCTGCATCAGGAGTTCATAGACTTTTCCTTTTCTCTTGAACCAAATACTGATTTATTTCCTTTCCTACTCTTCTTCTGTCCTGGCTTTTAAAATAGGTTTTATTCATTATGAGAGTAATCCCTTACTATACCCTAACCCTAACCCAAAGCATCTAGCATTAGCTGGGACTAAAGTAAGACAAGTAATTTTTACTTACCAAAAAAAAAAAAAAAGTCTAACCATTAACCCCAATGTTTGTAGCATATGATCTCCCTGATGCTTTCAGTTTTAATTGTGTGATAGGGAATTCAAAATGTCTATCCAGTTATGAAGAAACACAGGTACATTCTTTTCAATGATTATGGAGATTCGGAAAACAATCTGTTTATATGCTGTCATCCTAACACTCAGAAATGTTTGTCCAAGTCACAGACGCTAGACCAGAAGGAGCAACTTTCCAAGACAAGAAAAGAGTCTAACATTATTCAAAGTGATATTTGTGACATTTCTAGGGTTTAATGATATTTCCAATAAGCAGGTACAAAAGAATGCAGCAACATTGCTTCATGTATCATCTTAATGGAGTAGAAAGAACAGATTGGCAGTTAATGTCTCTACCATTCTTACAATCAGATGAGTATCTCCTTGCTCATGAGCAGTCAGGCTTTTTCCAGCTTTTTTTTTCCAGTACGTAACAGCCTGCTGACAGCACTTCAGCACTGCATCCTCTCTTCAAAGAGTAGAGTGGAGTACTGGTGTGTTTGGGTCTGTCACTGCCTTGACAAACACAGTGAAATTCACATGGCCCCTTCATTTTGTGTAAACTAAAATAATGGAAATGGTGGTGGGCAAGGAGCCTTCTGCAGCTCACAGCACAAACAGAAGACTCGCTTCTACAGCAAGAACGGCCCAAGTACATTCCTGCAGCATCCCTCACCTTAGAGACTGCAATGTTCCAACACCATGGGCAGGAGAAATGTTATTAATTATCTTTTCAAGATTATCAATAGCATAGGATGCACTATATTTGCTATATGCTCTGTCACTTCATCACTTACCAATTTGCAGCTCTGGGTACATTTCATACAGACACCAATCGACGTTGCAGTCGCAATGCGTTTTCTCAAAGAGATTGTCTAAAACATCCCGTGTCACCTGACGCTCATCCACCATGAGTGACTTTGTGCTGTTATCGTACATGTGCACCTTGACAACAAGCTGAGTACAGAGTCACAGAAGAGTCAGTTAATTTCAGAAGCAAGTAAAAGGCTAGTCTGAATCTGCTAACACAGATAAGAAAGATTAAGGCTGAAGGTTATTACTGATTCAAAGGCACCCTGTCCCACAGTGAGCTGAGGGAATAAAACAGCTTGGAAGCTTTCACATTATATTACCACCAAAATAAAGACCTTTTCTCAAAAAAGGAAATTGAACCTTGTCCTGTGCATGACTTCAGGAAAGGTGAAATTGCTACGGAGAAAATGCAGAAGTTAATCTCTTCTCTAAATCTACTAGATGTGCAATTAAGGAAAATGCTTGATAAGGAAACCACGTACAATAGGACAGCGTGTCCCTTAATGCAAGCTAGATATGCAGAAAGTTTAGTTTTAAATGAGAAAAAGAATGGAAGAATCTTGCCATGTCAGCAATAGACTAACCTGAAATCAGACTGTACTAAGATGGGCAGTAGTCCAACACCCATCAATAAGCAAACAGATGAGTTACTTATGTTGACCAAATTAACCTAAGACACTTACTATTTCTTCCTTCTATGAAGCATTTGTTAAAAGAGAAACAGTGTGCGCTTTTCTTCAGAGAGGAACAAAGCAAGAAAATGCTGAAGTACATAAAATGTGATAAAGAACTGCAAATACATTATAAGAAAGTACTTAAAATGGTCCATTAGTATTGAAAACAGAATAAAAATTGTCTACAGGATCTGTAGATGGAAATTGGAACTAAACTGGTGAGTTGGGAGGATCTCTCCATATAGTCTTGTTTAAACAGCTCCTTATTTTAAAATGTGTGCATAAGAAGCTTTGGTACTATAGAGACAATCTCTGTTAAAGATAGACGCAGAGAGTGATGATCCCCAAGAGAAAATCTACACTACCTCTGAAAAGTAAAAGAAAATGTAACAAAAAATGTAAACTTGGTTTGATTCCAACCCTTGTAAGTATCTTCCTCTTTAAAATAATCAACTAGCTATAGTGCAGTTTATAGAGAAAAAGAAATATTGGACGTGCATAATTTAAAATGTGTCTGGGGAAAAAAGGGTATTTTTGTGTGGTTATAGTTGACTGCTCAAAAACATGCATGCATCTTCCATCTTCACAGAATCACAGAATGGTTGAGACTGGAACACACCTCTGGAGGTCAACTGGTCCAATCCCCTGCTCAAGCAGGGTCACCCAGAGCCCGTTTTCCAGGACCCTGTCCACATGGCTTTTGGGTACCCTCCAAGGAGGGAGACTCCACAACCTCCTTGGGCAACCTGTGCCAGTGCTCAGCCACCCTCACAGTAAAAAAGTGTTTCCTGATGTTCAGATAGAATCTCCTGTGTTTCGGTTTGTGCCCATTGCCTCTGGTCTTGTCACTGGTCACCACTGAAAAGAGCCTGGCTCTGTCCTCTTTACACCCTCCCCTCAGGTATTTCTATAGATTGACAAGATACCCCCGGAACCTTCTCTTCTCTAGGCTACGCAGTCTCAGCCTTTCGTCATAGGAGAGATGCTCCAGTTCCTTAATCACCTTTGTGGCCCTTCATTCATTGGGATGGAACTCTCTTGATCTTGGACGAGGTGATCCTTGAATACTAACCAGCTTTCTGGGGCCCCTCTTTTCTCCAGGGCCTTATCCCATGGGACTCTTCAAAGCAGGCCTTTGAAGAAACCAAAGTCTGCTCTCCTGAAATCCAGGGCTGTGAGCTCGCTTTTCACTACCCTCCCTTCCTTCTGCCTTCCGCTTTCAGTAAAAGAGAGAAGACCAGTTTTCTTGACAATTATTCAGTCAATTTAGAATTCATGAATGACACAGTAATTTCATTACAGAGACACAAGAAGATTAAGCCTTACTTCTACACTATGGTTCCAAATATTCAGGGTGGAAAAAAGGAAGTGGGAAAAAAAAAAAGTCTTAAAAATAAATGTTTCCTCCAAAAGGAGAATTGCTAACATTGCAAGGAAAAGAAGGTGATCAATGAGCAGTCATAACTTTAGTTACAGAGCTTTACAAAAACAACACCGGAGAAATCCTCTCAACACATTCTCTCAGAAGTAGAATTTGTACATGAACGTGAAGTGTTCTGTGGGAACCATCTCGAGTCTGGACACCCCTGAATTTATTGGAAGCTTCAATTCTTCTGGGAAGCTCTGTGGGCTCTGATCTACAGCGCTTCCCATCTCCTATTTGAGCAAGACTGAAAAGTCATGACTGTTTTTTCTTCACATGCATTTTTCAGAGTTACTGAACATTTGCAGCTTCCGTTGAGTTCAGCTGGAACGCTAGATTAGGATGAGTGGGCATAATTACATGACGCACTACAGCACTGTGCAGACACGAGCTGGAAGCTTCCTAATTTGTTCACCTAAAATAATTTCTGTTATCCTTGTACATTACTGCACTGCTGTGAAAAGATTTAGCAAGAAGACCCTCATTAATTTAATTGGGATTAGCTAAATCCACATCCACTGTAGAAGAACAGTTTAATACTTCTGGAATTAGCACAGCATAAGTAAGCAACATTTTTATGTACATTCCACTTTCTCTAAAGCAACATATCAGAACAGCAGGCTTTGCCCCAACATTGGAAAAAAAAGAGGCAGAGCATTACAAGTCCTCTTTAAAAAATAAGTCTCTCAGAGGTAGCATTTGCCCAGAGACTTATATTCGGGCAGATGACAAGACAGCTTCACAGAATGTTTTTGGTGTCTCAAGTTACAGACAAAATATGAAAAACCCCAGCGATTTTAGTAAGAACTTTATTATTAGGAAGAATGATAATAGATACTTATCTGGTAGCTCTTATGGTAGCATTTCACTATTTTAAGGCTCACCTTTTTAACTTTGGCTTCCTTCAGTTTCTCCAGCGCAAGTTTAATCTTGTCAGCTTTAGCCTGTGCCTCTCGTTCTTCCTGAAAAGACACAAGATATTTGGTATGCTTCTTGATAAGTAAGGCCAGCAATTTATGTTTACTTGAAAAGAGTTGTTTCTTGTTATTTATATCCAGAACATAAGGCTTGTTATGGGAAACTTCATAGTTACAGGGAATCCCCAGCTTTCCTTGAGCTATCATCCTTGAGCCAAAGCTTTGATTTACAGGTCCAGCGCTTCCTTTTGTTGCCCAGTCATACAGCTCTTACTGGATGTGCTCCTCAAATGCTACAGGAGTGCCTGAAAACTGGACTATTCTATGTTTCCATATGGGTTACAGTTGATACAAAAGAGAAGATGAAAGAAGATCTAGCCTGAATGAAACAGCACTGTGGATGCAGCCACTTGGAAGAAAACTCGCCACTCAATAGGGTTAAGAGAACTAGAGTTTTTAGGATCTTACTGAAAACTTGGCTTGCAATTATACCACTTATAATTTTATACTTACTGTTAAGTACATTCATTTACTTGAATTCTTTCCCTTGCCACATATGAGCTTTTACTGCACGCTTACTTACTGGGAGGAACACCTCCTTAAACTGGAGGATATCATGGCTTTTTATTCTAGTAATGGACATACTCATATTAACACAGACACAGTTAGACAGAGCACTCAAGTTAATTCCAGCTTTTGCTGAATGACACAGTAAGATTCCTAAAAATCTTAGTATCACCTGGCTCTTGTTTTACAAAGCAGCTCTATCAATATCATGCTCCTCTCTTAGTATCAGTGAGGTTTGTGATCCAAGACGACTCTGGATGCCCAGCAGCTGAGAGTTTTAGGTACATGTACCAGATGCTAACGCCTACTGTTGCCTCTGTGACTGGTGTATAGATTGTGACGATTTCTTTTTGCCATCTGTCTTCCAGTAGTCTCTCCCAGTCACATACAAAATTGGAAAACTACATTTTGGACAGCAAGTAACTGTAGCTCCTGTGGCTGCCTTGGACTGTTAGTACTACTGGAGGGTTCGGTTTCTTTCCAACTTTAAATCCCTGCTTCCTCTATTGAAAACTGTCTTTCCTTTCTTACCTCTTTGCTGATTTTTGCTGTCCCTGTTGCTCTCTCTCACTTTCGCAGTTTCCTGGGCGTAGGATTTTGTGCTACCGTACTCACAGGCAAATCCAACTTCCAGTCAATGACTGTGGGAGAAAGTTCCTGCCCTGCTTCCACACAAGATTTTTCTCTGTGTTACCTTCAGCCTCCATTTTCTACCCTAAAGTTGTAGTTTTAGTGGGTTTTGGACTAAGAGAAACCAAGGATGGCTGTAACTCATAGGAGATGCACTTGCAAGAAACTAGACTTAACTGAGCATTGCCACCACTACCTTCTTACAGAGATATCATAGAACCAAAGCAAAAAAAGAGCTAAGAAGGTTATCTTATTCATCCCAAGCTTTGAGGCAGGTTCAACCATAACTAAAGTACTCCTGACTGACATCCCTCTTGCTGAACTAAACATCTTTTGTTTTATCACTGCTTCTCCTGGATACTGGCATCCTTTATGATGTTAAAAATACCAAGGTGAGGTGTGCAACTTGAAAGAGATGGCTTCAAGCATGTTTGTTGATGTCAAATTCTCCACTATAAATGCCAGGCAATCAGTTAAAAAAAGTCTTGTGTTTTTTTTTTTTCTCCACAGGTATGGAAATTTGCATTGCTACAGCTCAGGGATGCTGAACTTTGAGAATTCAAGAATAGCTTCTATAGTTGAAGAGAAGCTGTTGGACAAAAGTGGCTTTCGCAGTGAGGCTGACCGTTCTACAGAGGGAAGAGCACACAGCCTCTCACACTATGGCCCTCCCCTTACCATCTCGAAATATCTTTCTGCAGGAAGCAGGAAAAGCCTCCTAACCAAAGTGGTTGAGTGTGGTGCGTCTGGGTTTTCTGCTGAAAATTTTAGGCAGGTATAACTCAGGCTTCACATGCATGCGCCCTGTGTTGAACAGAGTTCACACATTGTACAAATCTGTGTAACAGCTCTCGCCTGAAAGCCTTCATGTTTTCATAACCTTTGTCTTAATGTAGAAAAAGGAAATGATGCAAAGTAAATAAGCTATCAGATGCAAAATTTTAGCATCTTTAAAGAAATGCTTTGACAGCCTAACAGATTTGTTTTCCCACTACAGTATCGTCACCACATTTTCTGGATCTTCAAACAGAAGCACATAAAAGTAATCCAAATAATATCATAGAAAATGTAGAAGCCTTATTTAGCTTAAGGACAGGTTTAAAAAGAAACATCAGAGTTGATGGAACCTCATGAGACAGCCCTGGGCTTCCCCGAAAGAAAGGCTGTACTTCTTAATTTTGGCACACTTAAAGGTTAGAGAATAGAGTCTTAGTATCACAGGTGCACTGGGAATAATTAACACTACTCTTATTTGACTACAGACAACCAGAAGCGTTAAACAAAACATCAGCCTTGACTGGCTCAAGAATCACTTATCAACAATCCTGGCTAACAGGAACATGGATTTTGATGAAACAAAATACATTCCATTGACAGCTGCATTTAATTCTACTGAGCAGAAATGTCATGTCAAAGTAAATACTAACCAAGCCAATAAATATTAATTAGAAATCAGTTCTTTCGATATTAATTTTAAATGGTTATTATCTCCATCATTCACACCACAACTTGTGTAATAACCCCATAGGCACTTTTGCGGAGAGTAAGCCACGCAATGGGTATGCCATCAGAACTTGAATACAACCTGTATCAGAAAATGAGGCAAGGGTTGTGGGAGAAAGCAGAACCAGTGCCTTAATGAGGAAATCAGCTACTGCAGACAGTTTCCTTAGAAATGTCTCTACCTCCTGTTTCCACCCCTCTCTGGCCTCCCCCTGTATCTGGAAAAATGACCAGAAAACACTGCTAGACATTCAACTCAGCATACAGTCTCAGAGAAACACTTTAATTGAGGGAGACAGAAGTGACTTTCAGCTATGTTTTTGCATATAGAATTCCAGCTGTGTTTAGCAAGTGTATCCTCTTTTCACTCTGAAATCTTGTTTGACCCTCAGGTAATGCAGGATGCCAGCTAAAAGAGAATTAGCTCAGTACAAGACTCAAGAGAAAGAACCGTGTCGCATTGTTGATTTCAGTGAGCTTTAGATCACAGCATCATAAAAGCGCTGTTTGGAAGAGAGGTCTGGAGATCTGTAGTCTGGCTCCCTGCCCAAAGCAGGACTGTCACCAACACTAGATCAGGTCAGCCATGATTTTGCCTGGCAAATTTTGGAAAATCTCCAAAGAAAGAGAAACTGTGATCTCTCTGGGTCGCCTGTTCCAATGCTAAACCACTGCCTGAAAAGGTTTTCCCAATGTCCTGTCTAAAACTACCATCCTGCAATATGTAGCTGTTGCCCCTTATTATATGACCTAACACTACCATGGAAGAATTTGTGTCCACCAGCTTTGTAGCTTCCCTTCAGGTATTTTTAGGCTGTCATTAGATCACTCCTCTGTCAGACTAAACAAGCCTAGCTCCCTCAGCCTGTCCTTGCTGGCCCCTGATCACTCCATGCCCCTGGCCATCCCAGTAGCTGTCTGCCGGACACTCTCCAGTATCTCCACATCCAGAATGGGGTGCAATATTCCAGGTGTGGCCTCACCAGAAAGGAATAATGGTTCCCTCCGTCTGCTGGCCATGCTCCTCCCAACACAGGCCAGTTTCCCATACTGAGATGACCTTGCACTCGCGGGTCTTGTTCAATGTGGCATCCACCAGGATGCCATCTCCTTTTCAGCAGAGCTGCTGCTCAGCCTGTGGCCTCCTAAACTGTACAAATGCATGGAGTTATTTCACCCCAAATGTAGAACCTTGTACCTTGCTGGGTTTCTGAGGGTTTTGCTGGTCCAGTCCTCACATTTCTCAAGGTCACCCTGCACTGAAATTCTACCATTCATCTTGTCAGTCAGTGACTTTAAAAGCATCTTCAGCATATCTGCAGATGATTTTTTATGTCATCACTCAGGTCACAGATGAAAATGTTAAAGAATACAAGCGCCAGTGTTGATGCCACTTCTTACCAGCCAGCAAACCATTGATTACTACCCATTGAGTCTGGTAGTTTGGCCAATTTCAGCCCAGCTAACCAGCTACCCTTCCAGACCATACTTCCTCAGATTCCAAACTAGACTATTTAGAAGCTTGGTACTTCCTTAAAGGTCATGAGTCTAAATCAAGATCAGGGCGTGTTTGTAGGACAATGGGTAGAACTTATCTTGATAGTATCTCTTCTATATCAATTATACTAGTTAAATAAAAGACTTCAGCTTCTGAAGCTGTCCAGCTGCTGTTTTTGCAAATGTTGGTATTCCTTTAAGATCGGAAGTTAACTATTATCTTTGAGATACAGAAAAATGGTGAAGTTCCTCCCACGCTTACAACTTTCACTCTTCAAACAGCACTGAAAGGACCTACGCACCAAATGAAGCTTTATTCAGTGAAACACTTTTTGTGTAATCAGAAAAGTCCTCTTCCTACAAAATTTTCTGTTCCTTTAGCTAAATATGTCTGCTGTATCATGCTAAACACAGGGGCAGCAGTGATGTTGAGGTGATTCATATTCAGTTTCTGTGGACTTTTAAACTGCAATGAATTGCCCATGGTTTTAAACAAAACTGACCAGTACAGGGTCAGCATGGGCTGACAGAGCACTTTTCACATTCCCTAAAATCCTTCCATTCCCTAAATGTAAACACCTTCTCTCCATCATAGTTACTATGCATATGAATACTGAAAGAGATACTTTTAGATCTTTCGTGATTTCAGATTCATGGGTTTTGGGCTGCATCACTCTTCTAATGCACGTATGCTCCCCACAGGGCTGTGACAGGGCAGAATTCTTACATCATCTCCCTCTCCGCAACCTCATGTCAAAGAAACAAACTTCTAATGCTTCTACTAGAAATACCAGCTTTGATTTTAGTTGTTAAAACAGCTCTGCAAGAAACACAGATGTGGAGGAGGTTGTGATAAGTATGAAATTTTAGTGTACAGGTAAGCCAATTGTTTATAAATAGTACCTACTGATAACTTTGGCACTCCTAAGTAAAGTGCATGTGTCCCGTACTGCAGATGGTCTTCATTACTTCCCTTCAAAGACAAGACCAAGAAGAGCAGAGCAATTCTGTGTTGGGATTAGGAGAGGTACTTCTTGTGCTCAGCCTTGCACCCAGTCTCCTAGCAAATGTTGAGTTTTACGCAACTGAACAGCTTTTCCTATTGCAAGAAATAAGTTAGGCCAGGAATGGATCTGGAAAACATCCACAGAACTGTCTCATCAGCATCAATAGTGCAGACTGCAATTAACAAACACAGTGATAGCTTCACAAACTGGTGGGATCTTTGGCCATGCTTTGCACTGACGCCAAAGCCAAGTTCTCTATGAGAAGGCATTAACTGATCAGCATTATTAAAAAAATTCAGTGACAAGTTTTCAGTTACAGTAAACCATTTGCAATGATTCATGCCTCTCTTGAGCCATCAGAATGACGATTAGAAAAGCGAAGGAACAGGCAATAGGTCAAGGAAAAGGCAGAAATTGCTGAGCCTACAATAACAGAAAACTTTCACTCCACAGTTCATGCCTGTTTCATCATTGCAGAACCCTCCCAAGATGTTTCTACCAGGGATATCCACTGTTGTTCCAACGCCAAATACCCCTTGCAAAATTGCAAGAACTAGCGAATGCTTAGAACAGGTTCCACCCAGGCTTACCTGGGTGAGTGGCTCAGGAGGAGGTGGTGGTGGTGGTGGTGGAAGCTCTAAATCAGGGTCTGGAGGTGGAGGAGGCAAGTCATCCCCAAACCGTCCAGTAATGGTAACATAAGGACTTGATTTAGAATAAATGTCACTATCCAAGCCTCTTGAAGGCTGAGGGACCATACTTTGCTGGTTGCCAGAAGAATTTTTCTGGGCTTGTAAAGTTCTCTGTTCAACATCATTTATGTCTGCTACAAGATCAGCCATTAAAGCATCCAGGTCTTTGTCCTCTAGGGCACTTAGGGATTCTGTAAAGAAAACCACAAAATGTGTCAGAGTGAATGCAATGCAAAACATTATGTTTCCATTTTAGTGGAGATTAAATTGCAGAAGGCATGGTTACTCTAAGTTATAAGGGTCATGGGAAAGGAAACCACATTTTAAGTGGGTTCAAGAAACAAATGTGTTTTAGGAATAGCCATTAACCTGGTCATACTGAAGTTCAGAGTACAAGGAACTCTATAAATACAAATTAAACAGGACAGGAAGCTTCACTTTCAGTGATACAGTCTCAGGCCCTTATGACGTTACGAAACCTGGCCCTGATCCAGCAAGGTTTCTGGACACATGCTTAATGATATGGATGCAAGAACTTCCATTAGCTCCCATTAGGCTATTTACTTATCTTAAGTACATACACAAAATCTTAGCGAGTTTTGGTATAACACACAACGAACTGTGTAACTGAGGGCTACATCAACAATATCTTCATATATTACTACTATTCTACAACTCCAAAATTAACATGAAGCAGAATCAGAGAGTTCTAAGGCACAAGAAATTGTATGGTATCATTTGTAGCACATCAGTGTGATCAACATCTGTGACACACCCCACGTAATATGCAGGGTTTTGAGTAGTCTTTAAGCAAAGAACAAACAAGACAGTATCTTTTCAAAAGCATCTTATCAACCAGATAGAAATATTGTAACTTTTGCTTTCTGTCTTCTACTCTGTTAAAAGTGTAAGATAAATTCCTATACTGGAACTTCATACGCAATTTCTTCTTTGGTTGTTTCCACTAGCCACGGTATAAGAGATCCTGTGGAATAACATCCTGTAGGAACAATTTAGCTTTCTAGAAAAGAAGGGTTCTTTAAGTACCAACAGATTCAGTGGTTTAAATCTCTTTGAAGAGTCTAGTTAAAATAAAATAAATCACAAATTGGGAAAGCTTTAAGTGGGATATTGCAAAGGGATGGAGAGCACTGAACTAGATACTCAAAAATGCTAATATAGTTTAACAAAGAATAGGTCATTCATCAGGCTAAGTGTGAACATGTCACTAGACCATCTCAGTTTACTCTGCTTTGCCTGTTATGCTAATAGAGTATTTTCATAAGCTTTTCTTTTCAGTGGGAAAGTTGGCTTACGGTCCTCTTTGTTTACATACCTCTACCCACTTTGCTGGTAAAGGCATTAGGTAGATTAATACTGAAATGATTCTGGGACAAAAACACAGGTTAAAACCAACTCAGGCAAATGCATACAACCAGCCCCCAGTAAAAAGAAAAAAAACCCACGAACAAAACCAAAGGATAAACTCCCTTGTTTGGTTCGTCACACAGCCTCAACAAGCAGCTGTACATGCAAAAGTGACAGTGCAAACCAGAACGAGAATAAGCAATGTAAAGTGCAAGCAGCTGAAGCCAATACTTCCACCAGACAAAAATGCTTATGCAGCTCTGACCTCACATTGAGGAACTTTGTCTTCTATTAAGCTAAATCTTTACATAAAAAAGGTTGCATTTTAGAAAGTTTTTTTGGGGACTTCTCATTTTTATTTTTCTCAGACATTTTAAAAAGTCTGACTCCTATATAAGACTGAGCAATGTCACTTTGAAAATAAATTGGGCCCTTTGAAGTTTCCTAAATCGAGACACACAAATATACCTCTCCTCCAGCAAAACTGTTTTTGTTTTGGGTTGGTTTGTTTTCTGATCAAGGGTGTTTGAAGTTTTTCTTATCATTTGTTGCTGTGAGGTATTTTAAATAAGCATAAAAAGCATGAAGGCATCCATTCAGATACTTACCGTTTAAATCTTTAAAACCAACTGTAAAACTAAGTTCATTGTTGGAGACCTTGGGGGATGGCGGTGGTGGAGTCTCCACTCCTAAACTCTGTTAAGGTAGAAGGAAAAAAAAAAAAAAAGGTATCTGATGACATAATTACTATTACAGATATTAACATTTGTAAATCAATTACCTGAATTTGTCAAACGACAAGCAGTCTTTTGTTAATTTTCAAGGCATAATAATGAAATTAAATTACTCTAAATGCCTCCCTCTTTATATAGATATATATATAAAATAAAAATGCATGGTTACAAAAAGCCTTTAAAAAGCAGAAAGGCTACCAAGGGGCAAAGTATTGTGATTTGACAGCTAAGAAAGTCACGTGAAATCACACAGTTTAAGCACAACTCCTATTCTGCGTCGCAGCATTATTGGTATTTAATTTGACAAGCACTGGGATTCCCGAAGAGGAAAGACCGCTCAAAGCAGAGGCTGCAAGCAATCAAACTCACACGGTATCCAAGATGACAGCTTAAATATTTTCAAGCATGCGTTTATTAAAATACAACAAATTTATCATCCTTGTGAGGTTTTTTTAGAAATAAAAATTCTCCTTTCATCAAGTTTTGCAGGAAGTATTCCATGACTATAGGTTTAGAAATAGGTTCATGCTGTTTTATAGTTTCCTCTCAAGGGTACATTCTGCACTTGGCAATAACATCTCTATAAATTCCTGAATGCCACCCTAGCTGTAACTTAGTATTTTGCCATAGCTAAAGATTACTCTTATGCATATATTCAAAATGTTGGTTTCATTTACAAAGTTTAGATTTGACACTCAGGCTACATCCCATTAACCCATGTAAGCAAAGCATTCATACCTGAAAATTCTGACTCAGACTCTTCCTGTTTTGACAGAATCTTTCAATTTCTTGGAACTGAGTCCAGAGGAATTTAAATTGCTTATTTGCTTTTTTTGGAAAAAGCGTCTTTCATAAGCAGTTAGCTGTCTAACAATCTAGCCTGCACTGATATTACCTTATTCTTCAGGCCACTTGTTTTAAATGTCAAGCACAGAAATTTAGTTGAAGGTTTTTCAAAATAATTTATCTGTATTTATTCAGAGTAAAGGTACATGAAAAATGTAGAAAAGTTGCCTCTTTTGTCTAACATATAATAGCTATTTTTCTAATCTTAATATTATATACCTGGGTCAGCATGTCCATCTCCCCAAGTAAATTGCTGAACATTTCATCTATATCATCACATGTTTGCTCCATCTGAAAGAAAAAAATCCACCGACAAGGAATCATCACAAGTTCATTTCAAAGCCAGCAATGGTCAAAAACAGAGGATATGTAACATTCATTTATATTGTGTTCCCAATTAACTTTAAAACAACTGTTCACGACTTGGAAAAACCTCCATCCATAGTTTAGAGATAACTACTAACAGATCAGAATCTCAATCCCGTACATGCTTAAACACACCCTTAAGCTCTACACTCATTAGGAGTTCCAACAACCTCCTGGTGTTATTTACATATCATAGGAAGTCATTAGCTAATAAACCACGGTTGTATTTTAAACATCAAAGAAATGTAGCTAGTGAGAGATGGTGAGGGAAACAAAGTTTGAGGTTGAGAAATTCCTGAATGCTTCATCTTGAAAGCTTGCTTTCTTTCGCTTAGATGACTAATATAACAAGAGTTTACTACTCATTACCTAGTGCAGGACCTGGTTATGGTTAAGTACATGACCAACGGTTTGTCTCAATACTTCTCCCTGTTTTCTTTCAAATACTAGAGCACTGAGAGGACTCCAGTCTTACCTAACCTCAAGACATCTGAGGGAGAGCACTGAGACAAAGAAAATGGGTACATGCTGCATGACAGTAAAATGGTGGCTCTTGTTGCAAGAGGGGGGCTTGCGAGGACAGCACCATACACTGGTGGTGCTGAGATACTAGGAAGACACAGCTTCCGTAATAATTCTCTTCCTCTTGCTCTAAATTTGTTCCTTTGAAGGGAGAGAAGTAGTGTAAAAGGGTGTCTGACACAGAACACCGGCAGAGACAAGAACTATAAACGTCATTTTCTTAAGAGGCTCAAAAAAATTCCCCGCAAGAGATTGAGAACTCTGGTACTGATCACATAAAACTGGGGGTCAAACTAGGATCAAACTTTAAACATATAAGTAGTCCTATTGGTTCACTGGGTTTGTGTGCACCTGTATTAGGTTTATGTCACAAGGTTTTGGTAGTGGGGGCGCTGCAGGGGTGGCTTCTGTGAGAAAACACCAGGAACTGCCCTCTTGTCAGAGAGAGACAGTAGTTCCAGCTGCCTCCAAGTTGGACTTGGTGCTGGACAAAGCTGAGTCCATTAGCAATGCTGGTGGCACCTCTGCAACAACATATTTAAGAAAGGCTAAAAAAGGCTGCGTGGCAGCTGTAAGAGAAGAGAGAGAAAATGTGAAATAGCCCTGCAGACACCAAGGTCAGTGAGAAAGGAGGGGGAGGAGGTGCTCCAGGTGCTGGAGCAGAGATTCCCTTGCAGTCCATGGGGAAGCCCATGGTAAAGCAGGTTGTTTCCCTGCAGCCCATGGAGGACCATGCCGGAGCAGATATCCACAGTGCAGTCTGTGGAGGACCTCATGCTGGAGCAGGTGGACATGGCTCTGAACGAAGGTGCAGGCCATGGTGTGCCCACCCTGGAGCAGGCTCCTGGCAGGAACTGCAGCCTGTGGAGAGGAGCCCACACAGAGCAGGTTTTCTGGCAGGACCTGTGACCCAGTGGGGGACCCACACTGGAGCAGTCTGTTTCTGAAGGCCTGTACCTTGTGAAAGGACCCATGCTGGAGTAGTTATTGAAGAACTTCAGCCTATGGGAAGGTCCCACGCTGGGGAAGGACTGTCTCCCATGGGAGGGCCCCTACACTGGAGCAGGGAATTCACGTGCAGAGGAAGGAGTGGCAGAGACAGAGTGTTACGAACTGACTGCAATCCCCATTCCCCGTCCCCCTGTGCTGCTTGAAGGGGAAGCAGTAGAAGAGTTGGGAATGAAGCTGAGCCTGGGAAGAAGGGAGGGGTGGGGGGAAGGTGTTTTTAGTTTTGTTCTTATTTCTCATTATCCTATTTTCTTATTAATTGGCAATAAATTAATTTCCCTATGTTGAACCTGTTTTGCTGAAAGGTAATTGATAAGTGATTCTCCCCCTGTTCTGCTGAGGAGTGTGAGTGATAGATTGGACTGGTGTGCACCTGATGGCCAGCCAAGGTCAACCCACCACAGCACCTTACAGGATGAGGACCAACCTGATGCAGGAAAGCAATCAACTGAGGACAGGAACAACTCTAATGGCTACAAAAACTGGCAAGAAAGGAAGACCAGCAAGTATGACATTCTTAATCTTAATGGTTTTCCTTTAACAGAGCACCTTGAGACACGTAACTATTCCATAGTTAAATGACAAAGGTCACTAAAGTCAGTATCTGTTGTTTGAGAATTATTCAGTAGCATGTCTTTAATACGATAGTTAATACTGGAGCAATCTGAGCTGCTCTGCCTCCTTTGGACTTGGTATTTCTAGCATCTACATAAGCAAGATCAGCCTAATTTCCACTTGTCCTCTTACCACCTGTGTTATCCCCGACACCAGGGATCATCATTAGGACATCATTAGGAGTAGGCATGTACATCTTTCATCAGCCAGGCTCAGGGCATATTCTACCTGATTTAGACTTATTTTTTTTGTAGCTGGTATAACTAAACAAGGCACAGGCAACCAGGAACTGTACTTTGAACTTTCATGTTTCTCTCAGATCCCAGAAATCAAAGACTTCAAGATTTGGGAACTGGATACTATTAAAGACATTGTGATAGGATGTGGTTGGCAGGACTAAGGGTCACCCTAGCTCAATGGTGGAGATGGCACAGCTATGCCCATGTAACAGGGAACACAGACCACACAGGACTGAGTGAATGGGCAGCTAAATTCACCTTATCTGCTTCATTTCCACCTGACAAACCTGCAGTGGATGGCTCGCTCACTCTGTATGTATCATAGTTATCATCCAGAGCTTTCCATAAAAAAATTCCATTTCTGTAGATTCAGCAGTATACTGGTTGGGTAAATGATTAGTGAAACTTAATTCATTTATTTGAATCAACAGCTGTGTAGCTTCCTACACACCTGGCACTTGGAGAATCAAATTTCATAAAAAAGATAGATAAAATGGCACTTATTTGATCAGGCAGAGTGAAGTCTGATTTGCTATGCAACAAAAATATGGAGCTGCAGTTCATATTGACAAGTACCTCATCAGCGCTTAAATAATACTGAATAATTTAATGTTTTCCTGTTTTCTGATTTAGGAGAACAAAATATCTGCTGAGGGAATCTTATCAGCTCTAGCCATTTGTATGTTTTTGTGGTTTTTTTAAAGTACTGGCTAGATCTACTTTCAGGAAAAAGTCTTCATACTGGTTCCTTTGACAAACTGAAATCCTGCTTTGTATATTTTTCCAGAATAGAAATATAAAAATGGCAAAAAAATTATTCTTGGGTTACAACCAGGACACCTTAACAAGAGGAGGAGTAAGAACTGTCTAAAGGAAAAAACCCAACAACTAAGAACCCTCTTCAGTATTTAGCAAAACAGAAAGGCAAGATAACTGAATACTGGATTATACAACACTTCCACTAAATTATGGGATTTCTACAGGTTGTAGTAAATTGAGAGCTTTTTTCCTTGCATCATCACCAGACTGATAAAGCCATGTTGTCACCATTGCCCCTACTGGTATCTTTTTTTTTTTCTCTTTAATTTTTATTGTTTGCATTTAGGAAGACAAAATTATCATAATCACCAAATACCCTGAAAATATTTTTATATTAAAACACACTGAAATGTCTCTTAAGTTAATATGAAAACTCTCCAATTTCATCAGGGATTTTGTCAAGAACTAGAAAAGCAAAAGATAGTAAAATGAGTCTTTTACAGTTCATGTACTGTAAAAGAGTGTCCATCCACTCTCCTCCTTTGACTCCTCCTCACAATCATTTTCATTTATTTTATTTGATTGCCACAGTGGGAACAAATAGACAAAACAATATGCAGATTATTGGAATTATCCCATTCAAGAAAGATGTTGCTACATTTAGGACCAGCAAATTCTTTTGACTTTTATAAATAGCCTTGAACTTATTCAAAACAGAAACTCAAAGTGAAACCTGCAGGTGTAGGAACTATTATTAACAAAAAAGGGGAAAAGATTTACCGAAGTCCCCAAAAGAATATTGAGTTTCATACTCAGTCCTGCTCTATATCCACTAAACAGTAACTTTTCTGTCAGGTTTTTCTGTATATGTTACTAATACTAGTACTCTTATAATCACTATTATCTACAATATACTGAAGAGATAAAAAATGCAATAGTTTTGTGATGTTTCACACGTTATGCATAAGAATTTAAGCAGAGAAAAAGTCAGAATTAAAATAAAAAGAGGAAACTGCGGTTATTAAGAATAAACATGTTAAGCAGGTAGCTGTGGGAAGGCATTTATGTGAAACCTAAGCTATTTTTAATGTGATTGATTTTCAGATTGATGTCTTCTAGAGGACTTTTTGAAGAAACACCAAGCATAGAGGCAAAGGTATTCCTTGTCTTCTATTTCCCCAAAATTTCAAATTCTCAAATCTTCATTGAGCTCTCATGAAAACCTCTCTTTTTAATTGAATACTCCCACATTTCTCATACTATCTAAAGGGTTGAGGTATTTTCTCTTCAGCTTGCTATTCTAACCATCAAATCTCACTATTTAGTTTATGCATATTAAACTCTCACAGGTTTATATAATAAATATTGACTCATTGTACTTTGACTCATTGTATTCTGACTCATTGATACATTTATTCGTCCCACCATTTACCAGAAGTCCCCCAGACTTCCTAGACCTATTACTTTTTCACCTTCCCAATTTCAGATTTAGCAGCCTTTTTGCTGATAAAAATAATTTAAATAAAAATTAAGAGACGTGAATAACAAAACTCTTGTACTTTATTGTACATCTTTGTATTTCAGCTCACACAGGGCAAAATGATGGTTTCTGTGTATTGGTTCCTACTTCTTACCTGTTAGCATCTGTCGTTTCTCCATCACACACTTTGTTGCCATTTCCAAAGACCTACTTGCATCCATTCAGGTGCCCCTGTGAAGGGGCCTGCAGCCATTTCCTCTTTACAAGAACCAGCCCTGCTGCCCTGGATGACAATACAAAACTCCTGTGCTCTAAACTTGGCAACAGACCCACACAAAACTTCTTCCCCCTCCTAAATATCTACTGCATATATACCTTTACTTTGAAATTGAGATGGAAATTTCTACATTTTTTGAGCTATGGGCTAGGGAGTTGGAATTAAGTTGTCTGACTTCCAACACCAGAGAAGTTTGGCAGATGCACATAAAGAAAGCTAGCCCACAGAGATGGACAGGAAACAGCCCCTGGTCCAACTTGTCGCACTTGCATGAGCGACGTCCTTTGCTGACAGTGAACACTGTTTTCCCATGGGGATGGTCCAGTATTCAAGGGCATCAAAGATAAACACTGACTGAGAAATTTCTTGCTCAGATGCAAGAATGGAGAAGCAGTCCTCGCACTCAGTCTCAAGGTGCACAATCTTACCTGGGTTAAGTAGAACCTCACCTATGTTATTTAGTGCCATGCACTGACAGGTGGAGCATGAATGGCCTTTCATGGTCTATCATACGAAGTCTGTAATCAGGATACAATTTCTGCATGGTTGCATACATTTTGATTTGTTAAGATACTAAAGAGAATAATAAAACAACTTTATTTTTTTAAGAATGAATAAAGTTTTGTGATTTGTACACTTATAAGACAACAGCACTATGTCTATGAACAATACATAGAAAATGCAATTGTCTGATAGAATCATTATCACTTGGCAGGAAGCTAACAGAATGAGTGGTGAAACAATGGCACAAAATTCACCCTGCTTAAAAAGTAAACTATTAAAAAATATCATGAAAGCTGACAGGGTAATCATACGGTGTAGCTCAAAAAAACCCAGGCATGGTACTATACTAAGCAGGGTTTGAACTGTTAGTGCCTGATGATACCTCTGAGAGTTACTGAAAGCCAGTCCCTCTCAACAGGAAGAGTGGTGTAAGTCACATGGTAACGAGGCTTCTGCACTTGCAATCTGAAAACAAGCTCAAAGCCCTTGTGCAATACTGAACAGGAAACACCAACAGTGTCGCACAGGAGATTACCATCTCTGCAACTCGGTCTCAGTTGAGTTGATGCAGTTTAATCAACCTAAGGGCTACAAACAGAAAAGGAATGAGGAACAGCATGCTATCAGTCGAACAAAAACAGAGAGCGGATTCATGCTACAAGCAGTATTAGGGGAACCAGTCCACTTAGTGATCTGATGTACGGTTATGGACACATTCATTAAATTCAAAGCACTGTTGTTAAATTGTTACATATGCAAATAGCAAGGACAAAAATACGTGAAGTATATTTTTACAAGTCACACAAAAAGACCAAAAGCACACCTCCACCTCCTAGTCCCTGCACTACAGTGTGTAAATGTCAGAGTATCGAGTCCACCAAAATGAACGCAAGCTGTTTGACTATCCAGATGGCCACTACCGGCACTGCAACCTCCTGCTAAGATATAACCAGTTTTCTTACAATGATTTTTACAGTTAGCTGTCAAAAAAAATCCTGACTACTCAAGTGTCTCTTATCCACTTAAGTGAGGGAGGATGGAAGTTCCGTAACCAGCTATTGCATCATGGGTAGTAAAAAGTCCCTAACAGACATTTAGGTCAATTTTTATGAAGTAGAATACAAGAATATCTATCTCTGCATAATTCAGCCTAGAAGAATAATCCAATTAGTTACTAATTCTAGTAGGTTCTAAGAAAGGAAAATGAAGTTTTGGACTAATAAAGGAGAAATGGCAGGTGCTCCCAAGCTTTCAAAATCACAATCAGATCTGGCAATTAGTACGTTCCAAAGACTTCTCTCTTTCTTACCTACATAAGATGACCTTGCATCACATAACTCTCTTCTGTTTTAATACTAAGTCATATTTTGAAAAGGATGGGTCAAAAGCTATTAGACTGTTTCCAGCACTGCACTTTCCCAACATTCATAAGCGTGGCATTTTCCAAGAAAAAGCTTGCACACATAGATAACTCTGAAAGCAGTTTCTTACTCACATCACCTATTCTTCTGGGAAATCTGGTCTGCCAATGACTGTAGGCTTATCTGCAGCTGAAATTACATTGCATATTTATCTCAGGGATGGGTGTGACATGTCATAACTCCACTCGTGATGGAATGACAGCGACACACTAAAACACTAGGGGCTGCAGAAAGGCTGATACAATTGCAAAGTATCCTTCCTAGTTTAAAAGTAAGTTGCATTTGACTTTGGATTAAAACAAAACCGGCAGATAAGTACAATAATGTGAGAGAATCCTTTTCTAATGTTAACGTCGGGCACTAGAGCATCTTCAGGTGACTATGCCACAAAAAACACTTCACAGCATTTTACGTTGATTGCTCCAGAGACATTTTTACATATGCTGTGGAACCGATTTTGACTCCAGTTGCCTTGTTCTCTTGTATCACATTGCTCATAATCTGTCTAGCAAGACTAAAGGCACACTTGATAGTTAAGCTTATTACTAACTCCAGAATCATCCATCCAGATATACACACAAACATCTTTAGATAAGAGCACCCCAAACTCACAGATCCTACTTCTATTTCACAGAAATTGTACATTTATACAATTAAATCTCTTGAAAGCTTGAACCCTTTTTTGCTGTTTTGGAAATTCACAGTTGTGGAAATTCACACTCACTTGTATTACAGGAACAAGTCTGCAGCTAGGACTCAATTTGGAAGAAGTCTTTATTAGTCCAAAAGACACAAATTTCATAGACCTGAAAGCTACGCTGCAGCACTTTGATGACGACAACAGTTGTATTTTACCCTCGTTTTGCTAAGATGGTAATGATAATTTAAACACCGCAGGAACTCCTATGCACAAGTACAGCAACTGAGCACAAGTACACCACCATCTTTTTCAGTGATATATATTTGAGTACTTCCTTCTCCACTGGCAAGAGAGAGACAGAGTTTTGTTATGTTTGTAAAGCACCACGGGACACTGAGTCTGAGGCCATCCTTCAGATGACGCTGCCTCAGCACCCATCGCCTCTGTGCTCCCCAGCCTCCCCCCCTCCCCCATGTACTGCCCCAAACACGTACTGTCGTCTTTATCCCACTGGCTGAGAGCGGTGTTTGGGAGAAGCAGCTGCAGGTCCCGTTCTTAGGGTGAGGCAGGATGGCAAGATTATCTAATGGTCCTGGAGGCTCAGTTAAGAGAGAGACCGAGAGCAACGATGGACTACCTAAAAGCTCATGCGCAGTGTGTCGGGAGGAAGTTACTCACGGCCAGAGGAGGAATTAGCAAAGAGCTCTCGTGCTAAGACGAGGGAGAACAGGAAGAATATTTAACTAGCCAGTGACAGGCAGCGTATGCTATTGCTATGGAAAAGGGGTGTAAAGGGATACGGCATGCGGGCTGCGTGCAAGGCAGCTCATTCACCAAGCTCCTCTCCAGAATCACTCTCAGGCACAGACACAGAGCCTGGATCCCGGGTTCCAGAAAATGTATCCCAAATGTAATCGAGCAGCTGGGGACTGTGAATTAAAAGGACCTTATGGAAGTGGAAAAAGAAACCTCAGTGTGAAGCACAAACTCAGGAAGGAGAAAGCTGGGGAGCTATTTCTGTGTACCAGAACTTCACTTTGTAATCTTCTGTCAGCTCCCAAAGGGGACTGCTTTTATGGAGCTCGAAAGCAGTGCCATTTCTGTTCATTTTTATATAGTAACCTCCCAACAATGTGCTTCAGCCTGGCCTGTGGGCCTAAGAACATTATAGAAATACTGTACGGCTACAGACTCGATCATCATCTTTTTCCTTTGCCACAGAATTATTTACTGCAGAATGGTCCAGTTTGGGGGACTTTCTCCCCATGAGCCATACAGGCAGCACAAACTCTGTGTAGAATGAAACGGTAGAAGGAACATATTTCCAGTCCTACATCTTCACACAGATTGGCAGAAGAAACAATTCCCTATTCTGTGACAGATTACTGGCACACAGGAACAAGATCTCCATTCCCCCGACTTATCTTCTCCTGGGAAAGGCAGAAATCCAGATGGAAGTGTGTCCCCTGAGCTGGATTCAGCTCAGGAATGAACAGCTGATCTAGGCTAATTCATCTTGGGTTGATAATATGTCTACTTCAGCTCTACTCAGGTATAAACAACTGCAGACATACATGCTACCAGAAAATACAAACCTCAGTTCTACATTCCTCCCAGTCCCTACCTTGAAGGGAGAGCAAAATAGTGGGAGAGTCACGTTAAGTTTGAGCAGCACAAATTTGTTCTATTTCCACATTCCTTCCCATAATCTATAGTTTGCTGATGTTGGTGTAACATTTTCCTTCCCGTTTTTTCCAGTTACCCAACATTGCTATGCGGAACTTACATGACAACAAAAGACTTGTACTTAAAATTGTCAGCAAATGAGAATAGTATGATTATTAATAATTTTTGGATCCAGCAGAATTCTCAGCCTAACTCTACCCTGAAATGGAGCAGATGGGCTATAAGCATTTCATTCTCATTTGCTACTTTTGAACTATTCGTAGAATTCCCTATCCTCAGGTCACTGAGCTATGGGAAGTGTGTCTTGTGTCTCTCTACTAAATGAAGATTTTGGTATTTAGCTTCACAAAATCTATAAGGTAGGCTGATCCCCCATGAATAAACTGTCTAACAAGCAGAACATGGTAGACAAGGAAGCCCACAGGTGAGAGAGGAAGGCATACAGGGATTCACAATGGGGGAAAATCCTTCCCCTCCCAAATTCCCTACAGAATCAAAAGATGTTCAGGGTGGAATAATGAAAATAATAGCACAAACTTAGGAAGAGGAAAAAAGGAATGAAAAATTACAGTAGAAAATTTAAGTGCAGGTGCTGCTACATTGAATAATCAATGGTTCACCTTTTCCAACACTCACTCCCTCCCACAAGGGGCCATTAGAGGTAAGTGCAAGATGTGCTCTAAGGGTCCATGACAGAACTGTCTACCCATACAAATAACTTATTCCAAGGCCCTAGTCATTGGCAAAAGCTCTAAGTCACCATTTTATCTCTTATAATCACAAACTTTTATTACTGACAGCAATGCAAAAATTTTATTGAACCCTTTTGTTTGTCTTACATACAGTTTGTGTATTAAAATCACATGAAATAAGTAATGCTTTAGTATGAATTTATAGGTATCCCAACGAAGTACAGTGCTCAGTACCATAGAGTGTGGTAGAAAATTTAAATGAAGATTTTTTTCTAAACATTTTTCTCAGCTTTTCTACTGACTGAAGAGTCAGGTACAATTTCAAGGGCCATTATTAACTTTCCACATACAAAAGCTATTTATTTCAGTCTATATAACGCACAGTGATCACAAACATGTCATAATGAGTATGTTGCAAATGAAGATCTGCAAGGAAAGTGGAAGCCTGGAGTCACCACAGATGAAGTGTTATATGGTATGGCTGTGGCTGCTTTAGCCACAGCACAGCAAGCCCTGAACCACACAAAGGAAAGAGTTATGGGAAGAAAACACAGCAAGAGGAGAACAACCTCGTGACATTTCCAGTGTAAATCTTCCATTTCTGTAAGGTTTTCCATGAGAAGGAAATACCACTGCCTCCCTCTCTTTTTTCCTTAACACGTTGAGGGGGGGGTGGAACAACTGATCTGGTCAGAGATAGCAACTCCATCATGACACAGGGGAGACAAAGGACGTCAATCTAGTGACAGATATGAAAGGCTTTGCTGAATTTCATGGAAGAACACGGCCCCCATGGGACAAAACTGCAGTTAAATTTATGCTGAATCCCTTCCTAGGACTGGCACCCAAATCCACTGGATCATTTGTATTTGCTCTCTCAAACATTAGGTCTGCCAGCTTCCCCTCAGGCATGAGGATGTGGTCACCAAAGTACAAAACTAAGCTGTAACCACAACAAGTATTTGGGAATGTTATCTGTGTTCATGTTTTTAGCATGTATTCTCACTTGCTCAGGGTTATCTCAGCAACTTAGGCCCTCCAAGTCACATGTACAGCAGATCTTCCAAATATAAAATTTCATCAAAAAGCACAGAGAACAGCAATATAGACTTGACCGTTATTTAAATAATTATTTTTTTTAAAAATTTGCAATCAGAGGCAAAAAATCACATCAACTTGCAAAACTGCTTTTCTGACTGACACATCCGTCTTATTTCTGTGCTTCAATGAAATTCCCATAGCAAGTGAGAGAATGGGGGCCTCTGGTACTGTTAGAAAGTACTATAAAAACTTCAGAAGTATATAAAAATATTGTTCTGAAGCAGAAGAAAAGTAATCACGTGTCTGCAGTTTGTGCTACCTGAAGATACTGTGAGAGTACCAAAACGGCTCAACTAAGGCCACCAAGGAGCAAGTTTTTGCTTGCTGCGCATGTGGACTTGATGCCAGCAGATAAGTGACAATTCTGTAGAGCTTGCCCACCCTCTTGGTGAGCTGCCTTGTAGGCAGGCACATTATTTTGCCTGAAACTGGGAACTCAGAAGGTCATTTGCAATTCTTATCAGCAAAAGCATCAGGTGAGCGCCTCTCTGATTTTGGCTTCTCGATGTTCTGCCTATGCTTGATGGACTAGCAATGATACTAGAAGCAGATTTGCTCCCCATACTCTCTCCTTCATAGGTATGGGTACAATGACAAAATTTTAACCCAGATTTTTATTATATCAGTTGGATTGTCTGAGGACAACTGAGAACTTTCTGTTGTTAGTGATATCAGCTATGTAGGGTATGCCTATCACTGACAGCAGATACGCAGGGAGTTTCATCCTCTAGTATTAATGTTACATGTCACACTTTTACATCTGCTGCTTTAGATTACAAACAAATACAGAATGAAAGTAAAAATGGAAATGGACTGAGGAGAGGCATCCACTGCAAAACTTCTATCAGAAATGTTACAGAAATGTTTCTGTATGCATTTTTAAACAGAGTGTTGTAGAAAAATTTGGTTCATATATACTGGACCTTCTTTTTCTTCTAGGATTCATAATGCACGGCTCCCCAAAATACTCCTAATAACTGTAACCCTAATTTATTTGAGCCTAAACTCATGGCATGTTGGATCAACACTCAACAAGAAGAAACAGTGATGTGTGCAGGCTGATGTAGCTTCTTGTAGCAAAAATTCTGATAGCAAATAGCTAGCCACAGATCTAAAAGGTCACTTTACTGGAAGAAGGGCCTTGAAACTAATGAGAGGCTTAAACTTTTTAAATGGTCATTATCAAGCTAGTTTGTGAATTCCCACATTACAGTTGTAAGTCAAATCAAAGTAATTTGCGCTTCCTTTTCATTCACAGTCCAGGAGCAATACTATAAATTAATATTGAGGGATGGTGAGGAATACATGTTCATGTATGCTCACCTGAATGCTCAAAAATCTCCTACAGAAACTTAAGAAGAACACGGCACCCTAGCTTCTTTCTTTCACAATGCAACATTATTGTCTTCTAGACTGGCAGCTATACTATTAATATCTAGGGTAGCCATGAATCAACAGGCTGGATGATAAGGAAAGCTGCCTAAAATGCCTTGTCCAAGAGCAATTTTCCTATAACATGGATGACTCGTAATCATGAAAAGACATATGGTCAAGTTTCTATGACATCTGCATCTGATCTTGTCATAGCCAGGCTCCTTTTAGCCAATTAAGCAAAAGAAAGGCACTTTTCTAGAGCATGATTCATGGTAGCTGTCTAAAACTGGGCAGATGAACCAAGTTTTAGCAGTATCTACCTCTCTTCATTGACTGTAAAGGTGACTCAGAACATCAGGTGACTAACTAAAACGCTAATGTCTAAAGGTGGGTGAGGAGGATCCTGCCTATAAAGTCTAAGAAGTGCTTTAGAAGGTCTGCATGAATGCAAGTTACCATTGTCACTAGAGAACTTCCAAAAGAAAGAAGCTAAAGCTTCTATTTTGCTGAAGGCAAATAAGAGAGCTTATTTTCACTTTCACCCCAAATCAGCACCTGACCATGTGAAGTCATCAACACAGCAGGTGAGATGGGCCTACAACAAAACAAGTCGAGACGTACCGAAATGAAAGGTGAAAAAAAGGTCTGTGGGAAAGAGAAGCACACATAGTTTGCAGAGAGGGCAGAAAAGGACAGGGGCCTTGCAATCTGAATGATACGCAGGAAAACCAAATTCAGACACGTTCCTGTAAAGCCACCTCGGAAACATAAACACTCTTTCAAGAAAATCCACGTTCCCAAACTTCTTCTAAAAGGACAGATGTTCATGAATCTGCAAACAAGACAGGTCCTCTCTTGAACAACGCCACCCCTCCTCTCAGCTCCAGCAGTACTCCAGACTGCTAGTTTTCTCAGACATTTTGTAGGGCCAAAGATGGAATAGCTGATCCCTCCATCCACCGGTTGCCCAAGTCCTACCCTCTGCCTTCACCACATACTGCAGACAAAGAGAAGGAAAGCTTTCTGCCTCTTGTTCTGCTCACTGCTGTTAAGACATTTCTTCTAATAGGAAAGGTGGCAACACAGCAAAAGCAAAATCTTAGTGGGTTGGGTAAATTCTTTACTCCCTAAGAAATCTCGGGCTGCAGCACTGAGTTAAGCTATTACAACATCCAGCAGGCCCCTCTGTTTATACTGTTACCTCCTTTGTGCAAATTGTTAACCCTCCCAAATGTGTTAAGTCTCTAAAGCTTTACAAGTTAGAAGATCAAGTTTTACAGCCTGATTCATAGGTGCATGAGTTATAGTGCGTGATCTAGTAGGCACTGCTCAAGTATAGTGAGAATCAAAACTTTGATCTGTAAAAATCAAACTTAGCTGGAAAAAATACATTTGATAACAAAATAAACCAGCACTTCAAAGCCATTATACCCTGCATTATACCCATCATCACACCCTATGTGAAGGTACTGCACATCAAATAATCAAAGATTCCAGCATGAACAATTAAAACACAATTTACTCAGTAACTACTTTGAGCCTTCAGTCATATTTGCGTCCAAACACCAGAAGAATCTGTAGTACACACAGGAGGTATTTAAAGAAGAAAGACAAGACACAGGGAAAGATTAAAAATACCCTTTCAGAGACAGTCTATTTTTCCAGTTATGTGTGTTCCCAGATAGATCAGAATTCTCCGAGAATACAAAACAAGGATCACTCAGCTATCTGTAATGCTACATTGATTAAACCTCCCAAAGACATTTGTAATCCATATTTCAAACCAAATTACCTCCATTTTTAAGCAATTCTTGCACAATGAAGTACAATTAAATGTAATAGTCTCCTTAGAAAGCCCACAGGGGAAAACACAACTGAACAGGTTCAGCAAAAAGTTAAACATTCTGGTTTAAATATAAAGTTTTAACCTAAATTCACATTCTTTACAAAGTTTCTAGAAAAAAACTCTGTAAAGTTAGTGAAAATGAATGAGCAGGAGCCTACATAGGTGGAGCCAGTCATCTAGTATAGCCCTCTGAAGCACTGGGCCTTACCTATTTGTCTCTAATGAAACAGGTGTACTAAATCAAGCCCTGGAAACACTACATTTACACCACTGTTGTGCAGCAGCAGGGCAATTAATTAACAGTGACATCAATAGAGTCATATGTGAAATGGGTATTTTTCAGAAGGGAGTCAGGAAAAAAATGACAAAACATGCATGTCATATAATTCACAAAGGGAACTAGAATCAAAGAGGAAAATGACTGCCAAAATTCTGCAAACGGAAGTTTTGAGGGGGAGAGTCAAGCTGGAGCCACACTAATAACAGAATCAGAGTAATCTGGGGCAGGAAGGGACCTCAAAAAGTCAAGCTGTCCATCCCAGTTTGGTGGCACCCTGCATATTTTGTTTGTAGGCCGTATTCCTGCATCCAAATTTTTAATGACAGTTAAGACAGGCTGGATGAAACCTTGCCTAAAGACCCCACCAGATACATCTTCCCAGTGCGACAATGAATAGATTTAATAACTTCTCTTTTGGCGCACAAGGGATTGAAAAACCACTCCAAGCTTGCAGAGACTGTATTTATGTTACTTCTTCATGGTATTCAGATGGGGGTATCATGAAGGATGGGTCTTCTCAAAGACTCACCTATTTCTTCCCTAAACCACGTGGCCAAATATACCACTAGCAGTGGTGTAAACTGTGCTCCTTGGCAGCTAGTACTGGCTGTTTTGCCACAACCACACCACTTTCTCACATGCTTAGTTTAAGATTGATAATTACCACACGCACGTGGTGTATTTTTTGGCCGCTTGCGCCAGGCAACTTGGTGGACTGCAGTTCCCCCCGCCCGCCTTCACCTCCCCAACACAGCCGCCCAAAGCCGGGTGTCACCCAGGATCCCACCTGCCTCACCAGGCTGCGGGGAAGCTTTTGCAATCCCGCCTTGAAAACGGATCAATCTCCTACTCGCCCCCTCAGGGTGCGGGCACAGTGAAGGTCTGACTCGGGTTAATCTGGCCAAAAGGATCGGCCAACACCGGGACCCAGCGCTAAATCCCGTTATCCCGTTTCAGCCCACCGAGGCCGCATTTGCCGTCGAAATGCTCCCTGCCCCGAGGAGCGAGGCCCGTGTGTGCGAGGCGACCCCCGCCACAGGCCTCCCGGGCGGCGAGGCGGCACGGCGGGGGCTGGCGCGCTCCCCTCTGCGGGCACCCGCGCTGCCGCCCCGGGCCGCCATCCTCCAGGACGGTGCAGGGCAGCTCTCCCCACCCCGAGCACCGCCATTTGCCGGCATCCTTCCTCCCCACCGCGAGTGGGACACCCCCCGCCCCGCCACAGACGGGCGCCTCGCCCTTCCCGCGGCGGCCCCGTCGGGGTCCCCTGGGCTGGCGCGGGGAGCCCTTCGGCGGGCCGGCACCTCCATCCCTCTGTGCCCGGCTTACCTTGGCGGGCGGGCGGCGGGGGCCGCCGGCTCCCGGAGGCGCTGCGAACAGGGCGGTTCTGCGGCACCCTTGCACGGCGGGAGCTCGCCCGCCCTCTGCCTGTGGGGAAGTGGGGCCGCCCCGCGGGCTACCGGGCGCCCCACAGCGGGAGCCGCCCCGGTGCGGGCAGCACCGCCCTCCGCCTTCGGCCCTGAGGGCAGCCCGCTCTCCGCGGCGTGAGACCCCCTTTGTGGGTGCAGGGGGAGCCGGACTCGCGCCCTGCGACGGCTTCGACTCGCCGCTCGACGCCCACCCGAGGGCTGTGGAGAGCCGCGGCGGCCGCCTCCCCGCAGCCTTAGGGGCAGCTGGGGTGTCCACAAAATGGAGCCTGCGGCTCACCCTGCAAGGCCGGCATAGCTGGAGGCCCAGGCGAGAGGCTGTGGCCAGTGCGGGGGCAGCAGCCCTGCGGGGCAGCCCAGCCCTGCCTCCACTGCTGAGCAGCAACATCAGGTGCTCCCTGATTTTGAGACAGAAATATATTTCTTCCCCTACTCTGTTTGGTGACTCTACGTCTTATTTAAATAATGCTGCGGCAGGGCAGCAAATGGCTTTCATGGCATTTTTATGTCATTTTGTAGCATTGCAAAGTGCCACTTTGAGGTGTACTTACTGAGTAGAAATGATCTTATAACACTTTAAAAAATTCCATAAAAAGATGGGGAGAAAAAAAATAATCAGGGGTTTCCATATGAAGTTCAAAAGGCAAATGTCAGTTAGAAAATTCAGTGCGGCCCTGGCGGCGTTAATGTCCTCAAGTTAAAAAGATGAGATTCTAAGTGCTGCTAGGCGGCATGCAAATAGACCCCTCTCTTCATCTAAAATCCTATTTTTATTGTCCATAACTTTGCCAAACCAATGCGTTTAGCTAACTTAGATATCTAAGGCACTGACAGACAGTGAAGTGTAGTGAATGAAGGTGAAGTTGTCACCATCTCCTACTTCGGTTACTTTAGTTTAGAAAGATCATCAGGTAGTTTAGCTTAATCTTGTGTTTACAGGCTATTTATATTAAAACACCACATTTTGCTCCAAAGCAGCCAAGAAATCTCATGTTCTGTTCTGCCAACGCTGCTGGAGATAAAATAATTATAGCAGAAGGATGGTAGCATTTTAAATTACCATCACGTTTTGCACAGCAAATATGTTTCAATGCTTTAAGGGGTAATTGCTTTGAAAAATTCCAGCTGAGACAGCTCAGCCATATTTAAGAATGCATTTAGGGAATAGTACATTGTTCTGCTCATGTTATTTAAAAAAGCCCAAGTTATTTCAATGAGAAGCTGGCTAAAATTTACCAGAGACTTTGTTGAGGTCATAGCTGCGTCTTTGGCCAGGCACATGAAAATACATCTAAATTTGGCAAACTTCTTAGCATTTGAAAAATCATGCACATAGCTAATAAACAGTCATTAGTTCAGCAGCTTGGGAATCTGACATTCCATGGATACTGCATATTCTCTTTGCCGACACCTTTCTGTTGTTCCTTTTGGGATCATTATGGTGCCAAGGAAAGAGGTGATTTCAAAAGATCGATTGGCAATTAATTTTTTTTGTAATTATCCCAAAGTCAATTTTCAAATCAACACTTTGCAGTAAACACTTTGTGTGTATTAATGCAGTAAACACTTTGTGTGTATTAAAAGAATAGTATTTGATGGTGCATTTTGTTGTCAAAAAGTGTTATTTCACTTCTATATGTGACCTACCAGTAACATGGTCACACCCTGGTTTCACACTTATTTTGCTGTTGTTGAAATACATGACCAAGATACTCATTATGATAATGTGGAAAAGATCTGTTCTGCTTGTACAAATGAGCCTTTCTTTTCTCTCTATCTAGATTTGTTCCTGTCCTCTCCGAGTATCCTGAAATAAGGCTGAGAAAGTTGGCAGTATTTTCCAGCTCTCTGTGTACCTGTCTGTAACAGATAGTCATCATTCTCTCTAAGAGGAGTAGTGGAGTTGAGAATGGCACATCTCTAGAAAGCAAGGAGAAAATAATAGAAATCCCAGAAAAATTTTAATGCTATCTGAGAAGGTTTTGGGCTGCATTCAGGAGCACGAGCATTGTGCTCCAGTGGGATGGGTGGAGGCCATCATGTATTCATAAGGAAGAAATGTGGTGAGTGAAACATTGCAGCAGATATGGACTTGATTAACAGCATGTGTCCTGCTGTTAGAGAGAGAAAGTTTGGGGCAAGAGCAGGTGGAAATATGTAATGCTTCCTAATTTGTTTTCTCCTCTCTCAGCTAAAATGAATGTGCAGCAGAATCATTCCCCTGAATTCCAGCCCTCCATTCTGCGCTTCTCCAAAAACTTTTCTTTTTCTGATCAAAAGAAGAGACACGCGCCCCACCCATGTTACAATCGTGTGTTTCACAGCAGTTGCATGACTCAAGATCTAACCCATGCGATTACAAATCGTTCTTTTCCTTTTCTTATCATGGGAGAGTAGATCACTGGGTAGATATGCTGTCATTATACACCCTCAGCTGCGGGGAGGGGGGGAGCTTTATTAACCTCCACAGCCCTTGCTGATTGCATTTCATTGAAATGTAAGTTTCTGTAAAGCAGCAGACAATTTAGAGTTAAAGCAGGACATCTAGTTTTGAAAGGGAACAAATAGATAGGTTTCTGGTGTCAAGAAACCAGCGTTTCATTGGCAAAAAAAGGTAGTGTTTTACCATATATGTATTCCCTTAAGTTTCATTGACATCACTGATAACGGCGTGACTTTAGAGAGCGACCTTTATTTCCTCTACAGGGTAAACGTGACACCACACTGACTAGAATCTTACCTGCCCTGAGTAATGCAGGATCAGCCCATAGCCCTCAGCGTTATGAATGGAAAGGGTGCAGATGTGTAAAATACTGCCAAGCCATTGTGCCACTGGCCAACAGTAAAAAAAAAAAGAAAATAAATATTAATCAATGTATTAATTAGATCTTTTGTTATAGCAAAACTCATAAAATACAATTAAAAGGTTTGTTTGGGTTTTTTGTTATTTAAACAAAGCAACTTTGGGAATGATGGAAGAATGACAGTTTTGATCATAGAGGGCAAAGGCATAGATACAAGCTACAAAACAGGATAAAAAAGTATCAGTTTAAGGCAAGTGATATCTAAAGGATGGAGTATCCTCTTTTCAAGTAGTTAGTACCCTGCAGACACTGTGAAAATCTTTGGTACAGTGACTGGATGATCCTCTGGGGTACACTGGATAATTTCTTTCACCAACACACTGTTTTTTCCAGAAACCTTAAAGAGGTTGCAATTAGTGTGAAGTGAATTACAGCACCACATCAGACTGCAATGTCAGGGCGTTCTGGAAAAATTTGTATCTCTGTTTGGCATCTTCCTAGATTATAAGGCCAAAAGGAGAAAGTATAGGGATAAGCACGTAGCAACTATAGGTCTTTCTTATGCTCTTCCAATAAGAATTAATTCTATTTAAGGTTGGGGTGGGTTTTTTTTTTCATATTCCTTTGTGATTGCGCAATACTGTGGAAGACCTGTAAACTATAAAACTTCCTATGAGAAAGCCAGAAGGCTCTCATTTGAGATTTTATATGTAAGAAATTACCAAAAATAGCTTTTGAAAAATCACAGAAAACTGAATTTGAGTACAACTGCATTGAATACAGAAGCTAGTGAACAAGCACAGCACATATAATTCTTTAAAATTAGAACACATGAAAAAACAAAATCTCAACGTGCTGAAGAGCAGGTATGTGGCCAGATGAATTTCTTTCTGCCCATCTGTCCTTCTGTCTTTTTGATGGCATCTTTCAGCGACTCAGAACTGAGAATACAATTTTTTCTCCGTAACTATTCATAGGAAAGCTTATTTACATTGGTTCTTACAGTGGAAAACCAAAAGCAAAACAAAACCCCAACCTGGAGGAAAAGCTGAAGAAGAGGTTCAAAGTCTATCTGAAAGTGTCAGCAGTGAACCTAGCAAATTCACACTTTTAACTGCAGGAAATTATGACAGAAGTACTTCTGAAAAGTTTATGATCAAAGCTTAGTTATTAAAGTTCTGTCCACTGTGATGATTTCAAGATGGTTTTCCACTTTTTTTTTTTCTTTGTGTATGGTAAGGCTTCAGGTTAGTCAGTGGCTTCCATTTCTACATGTAGAATATGTTCAGGCAACAATTTACGTGTCCAAGCTTTACACTGTTAAAATTTCAAAGGCCTTGATTCAAAAGCCGGAGATGCCTGAGGGAGCCTTTTTCCCTGGGTTCAATGAGTTTTAGATCAGAGCCTAAGTTTTCCAGCTCTCACATATACCACTCTGTGTACATCCATGTTTCTTGTGACTGTTTATACATAGCGGATATATATCCCTTTCTGGTCTTCGAAAACATCTGTTCAAGTCAGACCACTTCACTGTGACAGCTAAGCATCTAACACAAATTGCAGCTGAGGTAGGAAAAGCCTGACTACCATATCTTGTTTATTAGCTTTATTAATCTTATAATAAAATGAAATTGTCTGCACCCCTAAAAGGAAATGTGAATATTGTGAAATGGAATATTGAAATCTCATCTAACTTATTCAGAATGCTGCTTGTTATTAACTAGAAAATTGTAACCTGAGGGTCTTCATTTGAAAATGTCAGCATTTATTATTAACAGTATTTCTTTAGCTTTATAAGATAGGCTTTTAGCCATTGCTCAGAGCAATGTGTACAAAAATTAGCTTAATGAGAAGCATCATTTAAAAGTGGACATTTGATTTTATTAATGCTGTGTGTTAGATCTCACCTGTGTGACAAAATAAGCATGATATGAGCAAGGTTTTCAAGCTTCTTACTGAAGCAAATATAAAAGGCATTTGATGACAAAAGAAGATGGAATTACCTGGCTCCATTAATAGAAATAAATTAATGATGTATTTTACTTTGTTGAAGCTGTTCAACCCTTTCCTTACTCATTTCTTTCCTCTGTGATTTATTTCCCTATGCACTTTTTTTCCTGATTGTTAAAATTTGGTAAGCATGATTTACACAGGTAGAATGTTCATTTACAGTTTCTTCCAAAGGTCAGCCTGTGTTAACTCATGCGAGAGCCAGCTCTGAAGTTGATCCTCTGATCACACCAGTGTTAAACTTTCCCCTTTGCTTGCTCCCTGTTGACTGTTTGGTTACATTCACATGAATATTAAAATTTACCCCATTGCCTGGACGCCCACAACTATGTAATAGTAGTTGAAAAAAACTTCATAATTTTATTTTGAGATTTTTTTCCTGTTATTCAGGGTTCAAAATAAACCTGTATCATGCCCCCACAGACACACTCCCCTTCCCCTGTAATTTTCACAGTGTTTTACAGAAAGCTTTATGGAAATAACTGTCAGTATTTTTGGCTTGTTGGAAAGTATCCCCAAAATCTGAGTATGTATTTACTCATCTTTCCATCCCAGTGTGTAGTTTTCAAGTCCAAATGCTATGTTACATCTTTTTGCACATGCATTTGATTTTCTGTAGCTGCGTGTTAATATCAGGCTGCAAAGTTCTCTGCTGTTTATAGTAAATATATCTGTCACTTGGAGCATATGTATAGTGGATAGCATTTGGCCGGTTATAATGTGCAAATTACACACTGGTGAGGGTGAGGGATAGTACAAGGAAAGTAGTCCTATAAAGTAGCTGTATTTTCTTTTCTAATGTGAAGAAGTGAGAAGTGGAGGTTTTTCACAATCACTTGTTTCCCATTAGCATAAGCACTGTCTGCAAGGAACTGATAGAAACCTTCAGAAATAGTCATCAGACCTATTTTTTTCTACAACAAAAGATCCTGATAGTTCCTGCAGGATAGGTTTTAGCTGTGGGGACCTTACTGCTCATAAGGGGCCAAAGAAGGAAGCAGAACTTGCTTGAAGTCCTTGAACTAAATATGGAATCAGATGGGGAAAACTGATAGAGTTTCATCTTCTTGCCCCACCACAAAGGGAGGTGCATATGAAATTAACTCATGCATATGAAATCATCAGATGGAATTTGGGTACACAGACAGTCCTTTCTGGTAGGTCCCAATGAGCCAGACCAATTGATGTCATAGCAGTGCAAGTCTACAGAAAAGGTATACTTTGAGGCTAAGAGCTTTGTCACACCGTGACAGCTTTGTCCTGTCTTGACCACCTCAAAACATTATGTTAGATTTCTGTAAGATACAGGACAACTGTTAAGCAAGTAAATATTCATCAATTTCCACCCTACCACAATCTTGTGTGGTGCATGCTAAAAGAAAAGCTACCTGCCAGAGCTGATCACACTGCAGTGGTGATCTCAGCTCATGCTTGATGGTTTACACTGCTGCTGATAAATAAGTGTAAGATTTCCAGGGAACTTTTTAATTTCACTTGAGTCCATAAATATTTGCCTCCATAAAATTATAGATTACCTGAAGGGTAGTACGTACCCTGCTCGGGTAATGTACAGCTGAGCTCTGAATATTACTATTAAGAATTTGGAGACATTGACCTTTCTATCCTTTCCTCTTCTACAGCTCTCCATGGCCTATAATTGGTGCTGTGAGCCAAGCAAGAGTCAACGTGAGACTCTCCTTCCACTGCGCAAAGAAATGACATCACCCCACCTGTGGCCAGTTGCATCACTTTTGCTCAAGACTAGCATCTCACATGATTCACAAGAGCATAAGACAATGAATGATTTACTGAGATAGATGTTGTAACCTAACAGTATTTTCCAGATGATGTTGACAATATAGTTTTCCATAAAATGCAAGTCAAAGATGAGCTGTATTTGAATTCAAAAAAACAAATAATATATAAAAGAGGAACTTGACAATAGCATTGTGCTTCCTTTTGTAGGGTTGTTTTTTTTCGAATTTTAGTAGGAGGAAGTGAATTGTCACTTCCTCTTCCATTTAATAACTTAAGTTTCTACACTGCACAGTTGCAATGTACGGTTTGTATTACTTTTAGAATATGGTTATAAAAATACTTCAAATACTGTCATATTTTCCTCATATGATGGTTTGAGTGTCCAGTTGTCAGACATTTCTATTCTTGGCTAGTGACACAACCATCTGCTGACCACAAAGGAGCTTTCTATGAGAATAAGGTAAAGCGAGCTTTGTCTCAGCAGCAGTAGTTGAAATCATTATACAGCTTGAGTATTCCAGCCCAGAATCATATGCTTTACCAGTCTTTCATGTTCCTGGGGATGAGGGTTTCTACGTACCAGCTATGTCAGTGGCAATTATAAGAGTTTCTTGCAGGACACATTAAGGCAGGATGTGGCTTTGGTTTGGGGGTAAAATTTTCACCAAAAGTATTTCAAACAATGAAACTTGCCTTTGAGAAAACTGTTCCTTCTGCTCTAAAAATATGATAACCATGAAAGATCTTTTGGCTGATAATGTTTTTCTGAAAGTAAGCAGATTATTTTTTCAAATAGACTTAACAACTTCAAGCTCTTACCAATTTTGTCCAGGATTTTCTGGAAAAGGGGTGTGTTCTAGTTTATGGCTGTATTTAAGCAAAGCAATTAAGGAAGTGCTTGTCCCATACCTGTGTTCAGTCTTCTGTGTTTGGTGTTTATACTCTGTGCTTTCTTATTCATGTTGAGGTTTCTGTTTCTGCTCCCTTTTTGACACAGTAACATTATTCTCATCTTTTGGATTATCTCTGAATGTAGTTCAAATTGTTGGTATACTCTTCACATTTCACTCTTCTGTATTATTTTTGCTCATTTTCAAATGAAAATCCTTTGCAGCAGCATTTAGATTATCCCCAGCTGACAGAGACCTTCCTAAACACTGGTAGCAGTAGGAGAGTAGCAAGTGTGTGTACTACATTGTCCCTGGATTTCAAAAAACCTTTTGAAGAGGCTTTTTAGAAGTTTCATATGCGAAGAATAAAACATGATGGCTCTTGTAAATTTTAATAAATGGGCAATGGAGAGATAAGAGCTGGTAAGTCTATAGTGAAAGAGAAGTGATGTGGAATGTGGAGGGTCCATAGAGGGATTTGAAAGTGAATATCAGCAGCTTGTGTTTGATGTAAGTGGGAAGCCAATGCCAGCAGAGGAATGCAGAGACTAAGTAATACAATAGAAGCATTGGGCCTAGAAAGTAATCTTCAGAGCAAGGAAGAATAAATGAGAAGGGAAAGACCACATCTGGAGACCAAGGATAAAGATATGAAATGAGAGCCTTGCTTCAAGCTTTGATGTATGGAAAGAGGGCACCTGTTTTAGTGCTGCAAAGAAATAATCAGCAATCTCTAGACACAGCTGATCTGGGATGATCTGGATATATTCTGAGTCAAAGATGATGCCCAGTTTACAGCATGGAAGGAAAGCATGTGGAAGTGAATATTTTCTTAAATCTCTTCATTGGCTCAACTTGAGCTTAAGTTGACAGCTGGATGAAGAGAAAAGTTGAAAAGCATACATTGCAAGTGAACCTGGATCATATAAATGTGCATTCCAAGTAAATTCAGCAACTGGCATGCACTGATATTTGAAGCAGTCAGTATTGTCATGTACATGGTATGCACTTGATTTGTTACTTGTAAAGGCTGTGAAAAATAAACTCTACCTTTTGCTCTGGTGGTAGTGTTGTAATGGTAATAGGACTTTCAGAGACCAGCACAGCATCTCTAATCATTTTTTTAATTCAGTTTTCCCTTCCTATGCAGACAGAATTCCTTGCCTTTTGATATAGACATACAAAAGGAATGTCTCATTTATGTGAACATACTCCAGAAAAAAAGTCTTAAACATTTACAACTTTGTGAATATATTATTGTCTCATAAAGTGAAGATAGTCTTGCTTCACAACACTATACATGACTTTTCCTCTGTAAGGGTCATATGAAATGAAAACCATAATCCTCTTCAACTAAAAATGAAAATTTCCGTAGGTTTAGTCTCTCTTCTGGGCTTCTTTTCCTCTAGTAACATTGAGCCTCACATTCTCCAATGTACCTGTTTCAAACATTTCTAGAGGGGAAGGAAGCCTGCTCATTCCCTTAAAGCACAGAAGACTGGCAATAAGCAATGGAGAGTGAGGTGAAGAAGCTAAACGAGGGTTTGGAAGACCTGAGTTGGCTTTCCAAGTCTGCCACTGGACATTTGTAACCAGGTTGCTAAAGGCATTTAAAGCCACCTAAAAATGTCAAAAGAGGTAAATGTCACCTTGAATTGTAAAAAATATTTGTGTCGCATTAGCTATGTTTATTGCCTAGACACCTTGAAATCTGCACCTTAACTGTCTATGAATCAAATCCTTATAGGTGAAGAATGGGGAAGGAACACTTCTTTAGGTCTCAGATGTGTTCTGAACATACCTGTGACCTTCTCAGAAACTCTGGCCACATATGTACCTCAGAGAGCTAGATAGGTGATTTAACCAGAGCACAGAAACTCTAACACAGCTCCTGAAAATACTGAGCAAACACAGGACGTAAGTTAAACTAGTGTAGTACATGAGAAGAAAGACACAGATATTTAGCCTGCTCAACGGCCTTTTTCTTTATAGAAACAACATTTTTGCCAGGTTAATATTATTTCTAGAAACGGAGGCCAAAACAAACACTCTTCTTGGACTATCTGAGGAAAATCTATCTTGAGTAGAATAAACTCAGCTGGGTCTTGATCAATCAGCGTTTGAAACATTTCCAGTTTGACTGTTAATGTGTTTTTTTGCCAAAATCTTAGGCTTTAAATTTATTTTAGAACTACATTGTTGAGGAAAAGTCTTTGTAATTGATCCTAGCCTATTTTTAGGATTACCAAAATAAGGTCTTGGGTCTTGATGGTGGGCAAATAGCCATACTGAAAAAAGATCTATAAACATCTCACAGCTTGCAGCAAAGATCAATGTAAACTGTTTACAAAGGGTATTTGAGAGACCACCAGACACTGGAGCATTATTGCAAAGAACCTTGTGAGTTACCGTGCAGAATTCTGCACCAGGAACCAAGGGAACTAATTTGCTTTTCTCTTATACAGCGAGAGTGTAGTTCCTCTCTTAAGGAGAAAACTGAGTTCTTCTTATTGATAGAATGGCACTAAGATAAGCTAATATGGGATGTTTGTTGCAAGAGGTTTTATAAGAGGTTGGAAAACACACAGAGAAACTGATTTACATCTGTAGTAAAGCTCCTTCACATGGGGTAAATGAGGATCAAGTCTACTGTATTTAGTAGCTTAAACAGCCTAAATTTAGCTGTCTTTCTGAGAATAACCCCCCCTTTTTTTAAAATTCTAAGCTTGCATACGGAAATGCTAAATTGTCAGCTGCTACAATGCTGCGCGCCTTTGCAGAAGCCATTTGTGGTGATGCCCTTTCCTTGTGTATGACAGAAAAACTTTTTACTGTATATGGGAAGCCTCAGTTTTTCTTGAATGAATGAAGATAAAGAACTGGAAACCTATATAATGCTCCGTGGTATCATTCCTGGGCTGTTTCTCCTGTTAGTCTGGAAAAATAGAAGTTCTCATGAATTAGAAGAAAAGAAAAAAGTAGCTATAGAAATTATTACAACTGAGTTTTCTTCCCATTTTCACCCTAAAAGCAAAAGGCACCAAGATACATTCCCATCTTCCTTGTAACTCTGCAGCCTGGCTTTTTTGAAAATATACTGATGTAAGTAGTGTGCAGAAAAATTATCTGGCATCTATCTGTCTTCTTTTTTGTTCTTTATGGCAGCCTCAAGACTGAATGGTGCTTTTTCATCATTAGTAAAATATAGACAACACTCAAGATTTTGTCATTTTGAATTCCAGGTTCAAGCCCCCATTTTTAACACTGATTGTACACTTGTCTAAAACAAAGTAGAAACATTATCAGACTCATACTTGATGTGTCTCTAATCTAGAGTGCTCACTGGAAGATTTCAGAGGTAACACTTTCCTTGGTTAGATTTCATTTCTTCATTGTTGGCCATTGCTTGACATAGTCATTGTTTCTGACTGTTAGACATAAATTGATAAGAGGTGATGTTGCCAAAAGCTTTTCAAAACTTTAAGTATATAATTTCAAACACAGTTGCTTTTTTTAAAAAAAATTTCAAGAAGACTAATCTTAACAGAATCCAGCAACTAAAGTAAAATATAAACAGGACCATCTTGTCCTACTTCCATATTGACAAGTCCTGGTCCAGAAGTTTTGAAAGTGAATGTTGGATCTCTTAGTCTGCTCATTTTTTATAACGCAAGTCAAAAGCCTCTACTCATACACGCTGTACTAAGCCAAATACTTTTTGTTTTGGAAAAACATTGTTTTGTGATGTGAAGATAAAGGATCCAGTCTTTCACCCAGCTAGCTCCAGATTTTCTAGGGCTTTGGGGTTTTTTTCTGCTTTGGTTTTCTGCATGAAATCCTGACACCATTTATACCTCTGGGTGCTTTACCATTGACTTTAGTGGGTCCAGGACCTTTTCCTCATTTTTCACTCCTATTAGCTTTTAAAAATATTTTCTTTAACCACCATCTCTTTTCCCTCAGGGCTCTTTGATGTTCCAAGAGTAGCTGGTACATTTTAATCCAACCTATACCATACTTACGTATGTTTACTTTTGCAGGGGCCATGGAGTTTTGATAGGTGGTAACCTGCCAGTGATTTATTTATACCAAATATTTAACACATGAGCATATACAAAACCAGAGCATATACAGAACCAAAGCTTTTATTAAGGCTGCAAAATAAAATTTTCATGACTTAGGAAATGCCAAAATTAAGACTGCTGATGTAAATTAATTTCTGTCACATTCTTTGCATACAGTATATAGCTTTTTATATGGCTTCTATGCTTTTTTCCGTAGACCACTGCCAGGGGCAAACACCTACCAGAGTATGTGTTGGTCCAATAAACTGACAACTGGCAAAAGCGTAAAAAACTCAAAGCATATCTTATAAGGGGAAAATCTGAGATAATTTTACTAGTAAGGGATATTTTAAAGATATAAAAACCTTATAAAAAACCTTTAAATGTCATCTAGTTCAACCTCCTGTGCAATGAGCAGGGACATCTTCAACTAGATCAGGTTGCTCAAAGCCCTGTCCAACTTGACCTTGAATGTTTCCAGGGATGGGGCATCTACCACCTCTCTGGGCAATCTGTTCCAGTGCCTCACCACCGTCACAGTAAAGCAATTCTTCCTTATATCTAGTCTAAGTCTTCCCTCTTTTAATTTAAAACCATTACCCCTTGTCCTATCGCAACAGGCCCTGCTAAAAAGTTTGTCCCCATCTTTCCTGCAGGCCCCCTTTAGGTACTGGAAGGCCACTATAAAGTCTCCCTGGAGTCTCCTCCAGGCTGAACAACCCCATCTCTCTCAGACTGTCCTCATAGGAGAGGTGCTCCAGCCCTCTGATCATCTTCATGGTCCTCTTCTGGACCTGCTCCCACAGGTCCACGTCTTTCCTGTGGTGAGGACTCCAGAGCTGGACGCAGTACTCCTGGTGGGGTCTCACCAGAGCAGAGGGGCAGAATCACCTCCCTCAACCTGCTGGCCATGCTTCTTTTGATGCAGCCCGGGATACAGTTGGCTTTCTGGGCTGTGTGTGCAGATTGTGGGCTCATGTACCAGTACCCCCAAAGTAGGTCTTCTGCCTCTTAGTAGAAGAGCTTTTTTATGAAGGTTTGTGAAAACAATAGGGTCTTCCAAAACTTAGCTCTAGAGTTGCTTGGGAGAAATCTTTCCTCATCACTTGTGTGCTGTTCCCACTACTATGATACGGGGACCCTGTGGAACAAGGCAGACCCTTTGTTAAGGTGGTTTGATAAGCTCAGGAGAATTTCTGATCAGCCTGGTAATCTGTATTTAACTACAAGCCTTCAAAGTAGAAAGCAAAAACCTCTGTCCATGCGATTCTCTCTATCCAAGCATGAATACATTAACAAGGATTCTGTGCTGCACTACTAGTGCTCACATGTGGCCCTACTGAAGAAGTGCAATCAGCAATTAGGAGAAGAGACAGCGACCCAAAGATTGTTACTTCAGGAGACTGAGACTTTTAGTACCAAACTAATGCTGATCAGCTAGTGTAGCCAAGACTGAGATGTTTTTATCATTGTGTCATCCAGCTATGAATGCATCTCTTTGGAAACACCATTCTGCTGGAATGTTTTCTGTCAAAAGTTGCTGGTTCATTGAGAGTGAAACATTTCATGAAAGCTTATCTCAGCGAGCCTTATAATGGAATACAGATAACTTTCGACAGTTGTCTGCCAGGCATGTCAGCTGCCAGTTTTCCATTCAGTCAGATCGACTCCTGTGTGGTGGTCCTCTTCCTTGTCTCAGGGATCCAGGAGACACAAGGACCTCCTGGGATTCAGTGATCCACTGCTCCAGAAGAAATCGTTGCTTTTTGGAAATGCTATGGATCTTTGTTTCCCAAATGAAGTTGTTACTGGAATGTCTACTTCCTAGGGAATGTTTTAACCGTTCTCATTCTAAATTGGGACAAATTAAGATTTCAAAGTGGTGAGATTTCTCAGAAAATGTAAATCCTGAGCTGTGACCAACTCTAACCATGAACAGCTTGTAAGTATTCGTAGTATGCTCCAACTGTAAAGTTCTAGAAAAGGCAGAGTCTGGGAGCTTATCCACAGGGCAGATACAGCTCATTTGGAGGAAACAGTTGCAAGACAGAGGATGTCTGCAGAGCTGTGTGCAGCCTCGTGAGCCAGCGCGCAGCAAATTCGCACTCCAAGATGAGGCAGCACACTGTTGTGCTGCAAAAGGACACTGGGTTGCGGAAAGCGTGAAATGGTATCAAAACCCTTTCAAGCTGTGGTGTGTGCATTCTCCTGCTCAGCTATAGTACAATTAAGAACTACATTGTGAAAAGGGTCTAGAGAAAAACATTTGTATTTCCTGTCTTTGTACTATTTTAACGACAGAAGTGTAACTTACAAAGACTGAACTTGTACTGACAGCCTAATTTGATGTGTTTTTCTGTCAACTTATACAAAAATTATTTTAGGTGATTCCTTAAAATTGTTTGGATAATCAGGTTATTCTCAAAGTTGCTTAGAAATGGGGATTCCTCTTTTGTTTGTAGCTACACTGCAGAATTGTTGCTATTGCTTCTGTGCAGGTGGGGGTTGGCAGTATGGGTCATCTATGGCATCAATCTTCTCGCACAGAATAACTCTTCTTTTTTTCCAACTCTCAGTACCCATATGCCAAGGTAACGATTTCTTCTTGTGTGCAACTTAGCAACAGTGAAGTATACCCTCTGAACCACGTTATTTCCCTTTTTTTATTGTTTGCATGAAAACCTAGCATCTCTGTGGGGCTATTGCTTTAGTACTGTCATTATTCAGTGGGGTTTCTGTATCTTCTCCGTTTGCACAGTTGTGAGTTTACATTTCTTTCCCCATACCAGCTAGATGGTAAACTGTTACCTATAAAAGGATGACAGTCTAGACATCTAAGGGAGGTTGGCTTTCTTATAAGATTTGATGTCAGTTCTTTATGGAGGACATAGCAGAGAGAAGTACTACGTCAGTGACATGGCTCTCTCCTCTTTATCTAGTTGTTCAGTCCTCTAAGGTATAGTTACTGTCAAGTTAGTCATCACGGATATCATTGCACTCCATTTTGCATGACATAACATCATTAAGGAAAGAAGGAATAAAAGTTTGAGGTCTATCCACTCTGTATCGGCAACTGTAGGTGATGGCTCTTTTAGGAGAAACTTGTCAATCCCTAAGCATGTACCATTAATCAGCTCATCTATACTTTGATTAGGAATCCTTTTACAATGTACAGAATAAATTGCTTGAAAGCCAGTCAAGTAATAAAGACTGGAGGTTAGTAGACATTAAAAAGAATTTCTAAACAGGAAACTTAGCAGTTCTGAAAGTACTGAAAACACCTTGGAATTTAAATTTGATAATGCTTTGAAAACCACTGAAGGATAAAAGGCATTGAGCAAAATTATGGCGTTTCAAATGCTGGCTGATAGTAAGTTAGATATGTTGTAGCAGAAATTGTTTTTCCTTATTTTCTTTTTCTTTCTTTCTTAACTAATCGTCATGCAAAAATCCCAATAGCTTTAAAGGAAAAACTCAAAACCATTTGCATGCTTTTCATTGGGTTCATAATTATTTCTTTATTTAACTACCAATCTTCTTTGGAAACCAACATTTACTAAAAATGACAGTAATATGTGGTATTTTATCCTGAAAAATAAAGACGTATAAAAAAATAAATAACTAAAAACAACCAGACAAAAATATTTATTTTGTTCTGGTTTGGGTTTTGATTAAAGAAAAATGCATATCTTGAAAGGTATGCACAGTAAGCAGTCCTGCTGGATGTAACAGCATTTCAGATTGCTAAGTTAAGTTAAGCATGTCTGTAAAGCCTGTAGGATCAAATAATTGTAGTACATTGCTATTGTAAAAGATTGGAAAAGGCGGGAAAACAAAATGGAGTTTAGATGGCAGCTGGCATGGAATTTTTCCAAAACTGCTGCATGGTTAAACTGGAGATTTAAGCAAAATTAATCATATTGAACAATCATGTTTATATATGGCTGCTTTGGATGTTTTTTGTTATCCATATTGCAAAATATGGATATGCTTAATATGGGTTGTCCAGACTTTTGCAAAATACTGGCTCATGCAGAGAGCACACAAAAAAGAACATTTTACAGCATCCAGCTGCCTCAAATGATTAGAAACAATGAATCAAGCAGAAAAAATGTACTGCTTAGGTTTTGACAAAGTAAATGGCCCTTAAGGAAGCAGTGCCCTTCAAGTGCCCAGGGTCTGGGCCTCACTGTATGGCGTCAAAAAACCCCAAACCACTGGCCACAGGGAGCGAAATCAGAGGGGAAGGGTGAGGGAATATGGGCGAAGTGATTTCCTCGCTTGGGATGGGGATGAGACAGGATGGCATGGGATGGAATGGGACAGCAGTCAGCAGTCTCTTTGGCCTCGGTGAGATGGGTTTTAAGGCGAGCAAAGCCCATGTCCCGCTGCAAGGGACACACTAGAGCTGCTGTGTCTACTTGAAGATGGTGCTAAACAAGTAGATTTTGGGTTCTTTCTGGGTTTGTGTGCCAGTTCGGAGCAGCTCAGCAGTTTTGAAGCAATTATCCCAGTCTTCCTCACCTATCACATTCGGTTTTGGTGCTTGCAGAAGGGGTCTCTTTCGGAGGAACCTAACACATAAGCTTTTTCCTGGACAGCCACCTAATGGGCATCAGCGCCTGATTGGGGATGTAGGGGTCCAGACCAATTCTTTATGAATTTTAATAATTGCAAAATTTGAAGTACCCCCCCCAAACTGCACATGGTTTAGATATAGGGGCCTCCTTACCTACTTCTTTGATCTGAGGCACTCCTGTTGTGCTTGTGAACACCGCCATGAAATATGAAAACACTGCCATGAAAAAATGCCATGAAAAGAAAAAAAAAATGCCTCGCACCAAACCATCTTGCAAACACGTGAAGTATGGACTCTCCCTGCTTACGCAGAACCTGTGCAGGGAAAGAAAGCAAGAGTGGGATAGATACTGCTTTATGTGTATTGACATACAAGTCACTGACTTTGGATCTTTGGCATGTTTCCTGGGTGACTCTGTGGCACCTACGCAATGGTAGACGATACCTAGAAATAGCGTCATATAGCTTCCATGACATATACTAGACATCAGCAGAACATATTTTTTTCTTTTTTTTTTCCTTTTTTTCCTCTCTCTAATTGATGCACAGTTTTTCAATCATAAAGAATAGCATATGTGTGCTTATGCTGCTTGTCAAACTGATGGCCGCATTTCACACTGCTGCATTCTGCAGTATAGGCACTTCCAAAGTCAAAACGCTTGAATCAGTACTCTTGTTTGCACTATCACTGATATGATGTTTGCTTATCCAAAGGCTTTTTTTTTTTCCTGCAAAATATTGTTATTAAGATTCAGGTTTGAAGTTAAATTCTGTTCTTATTTTTCCCAGCAGTATATAAACACCTCAATTTCAGTAGAGTTCCTCTTGATTTGTGCTGTGACTGCGAATATCACGTCTTATGTCATTTCATGAATTATTAGCCTGCAGGTGTAGCTATGCTGGGAATCATCCCCAACTCTATAGCTTTTCTATGCCATTTCTGAAGATGATCCAAAGATGAGTTTGCATCTTAGGTAGCTTTATATGCACTGGCATGGGTCCCCAAAACAATACATCTGTGATAGCAATGTATTGGCTGCAAAACCTACCAAGGAACCTGAGAAAATACTGAGGTATTAATTCAGAAGAAAGAATTAGCTCATGCAGAGCTCCATACTATCACAGCTGGGCTGTGGATTCCTTGCAGGGACAGATCCTGGAGGTTTATCCCCATTTATTCCATGTCTTTTTGTGGTAGAGATATTGGAAACCATAGGAAAACCTAGGATCTCTCAGGAGTAGTTGACCCTCGACTCCTACTTCACTTGAAGCTCAGGGCAGAGAATCTAGGAACTGTTGGGCTTTTCATGTAGGACTCGGTTTGGTAGGGCTTCCAGGTTTCCCTGTCGCAGGCAGGAGCCCTGCAACCTGGCACGTCACCAGCCCCACAGAATTCATCTGGTGGTGTCACCGCTCTGCGTCTGGAGCCTTTGCTACTGCTGCTGCACAGCATTTCAGTTTTGACAAGCTGGTGTCTTCAAAAGAAATAATGCTCCGTCAAAAAATTGGCCAGCCAGTTTTAAGTGATATATTTGGTATGCTTTTTCTGTAGCAAGGGAAACAGTAGATCAGCCAGTCTGGATTAAAAAAATGGAGATTCCCAACAAATTTAAAATAGAATTTGTAGGGGGGTGGGGGGTGGGAAAAGAACAATGTGCTGCTTTTCCTCTTTCCTGTATAAGTGATAGCAAAGGGACTGTGTGGGAGCATTGCAAACATACTCTGAAGGGGTTTACACGTGCGTGAGCCCGTGGATGGAAGGAAGCGAAAGATAATGAATTAATAAATAGTATATTCTGTAATTGTTCTTCTGTCCATAGCTGTTTTATCTGTGCTGGCCAACTTCCCAAAGACAAAATGCGGCATCGCAGTTAGTGCTGAAGTGGACACATAGTTGGTGTCGCTTTCCCCCAGTAGCATGTGGAAGAGATTAGATAAGTGAGGTGGCTCCTGCTGCGGGGAGTTATTCACGCTTGGGAGCACTTGAAAGGTATGCTGATTCTCACACATCGGTGCGAGCGCTGCCAGAAAGGGTCTAGGAAAGCTGCTTTATCAAAAAGCAATACACATCAGCCCAGCCGCACGGCCGATTTAAAGTCAAAATCAGTCCTCTGCTTCGGTTTATGCTGCGGCTACAGGTAGCCTCAGATTAAAAAACGGCAGCTGCCGATCGTGGTTATCTTTGATGTAGGTTCCTGACGATCAAATGAGAACGGAGAAATCCAAACTACCAGTAAACTTTTTCCAGCTGCGTGAAATTTTCTTTATCAGAAACTGCGTAGCGCGTGTACTGTATTCCTGTTGTTTGGGGGTCTTTTTTTTTTCTTCTTTTTTTTTTTTTTTTTCAGGCGAAATAAAACCACTCGGAATGAAAGCCAACCTTTAAGACGTGTGCTATCCCTGCCGGGCGCCTTGGGATAGCACTTAGGGCGAAGACACGAAGATCCCGGCGGGAGCGGCGGGGCTGCGCTCCCCCCCGCTCCCCCCCCGCCCCGGGCAGCCGGGAGGGGCTGGAGGAGCGAAGGAGTTAAAGGGAGGCGCTTGGGAAATCTGATGCTAACGAAGCTCCAGGAATGTTGCACATTTCCATTCCCCTCCAGCTTTCGGAGGAGGTCAGTCCCCGCTGCGGGCAGCTGCTCCGAGGAGCCCCAGCCCCGAGGCCGCACTTGCTCCGGGCGCTGCCCCGCACCTTCCCGCAGGTTACGCCAGGAGACGCCGGGAAGAGACGGGACGGGGGCGGGGTAAAAAGTTTTTCCAGGATTTGGGATGCTCTGGCGGGACCTGCAAAACCGAGGGGGCGAGGGACGAGGTGGGGGTGTCCGCGTCTCTGCGCACCCCGGGCTGGGTCGGAGGGAGCGGCGGGCTGGGGCAGCCCCACAGCGAGGGACAAGCTCCCCCTGACCCGCCGCTGCCTCTCTTCTCTTGCAGGCGCGGCGGAGATGCCGGGGAGACGGCTGTGGTGGGCGCGCTGCTGGCTCGGCGTCTGCCTCTCGCTGCTGGGCGCGGGGGGCGGCAGCCCCGAGCCCTGCCGCGGCCCCCCCTGCGGCGGCGGCGAGGCGGTCCCGCCGCCCTGCCGCGGGGCCCGCTGCGGCGGCCGAGCCGGCCGCCCGGCCCGCTCCTTCCTCCACACCGCCACGCCGCTGCGGCCGCCGCAGGGCAAGGCGCCGCCCGCCGCCCCTCAGGCCGCCCCGCACCCCGCCGGCAGGGGGGGCGCGGCGGAGGCCTGCCCCGGCGGAGCCTGCGCCACCAACGGCACCCGCCGCGACTGCCAGGGCCTGGAGTGCCGGCTGCCGCCCCGCCTGCGGCCGCGGCCCCGCGGCCCGGGCTGCGCCGCCCCCGGCGAGGGCTGCCCCGAGCCCGCCCTGCTGCGCGCCGCCGAGAGAGCCGCCCAGTTCGCGGGGGACGACTTCGCCTACGCCGGCCCCGAGCTGGGCGGTGGCGCCCTGGGGGTGCAGCTCACCTGCGACGTGAAGCCAGGTGCGGGGCGGCCTGAGGGGGCCGGGAGGGCAGGAGGGTCCCCCCCGGGACGGTGGGCGCCGAGGGCCGGGGCTCTCCCGGGGTCCCCGCAAGGCCGCGGCGGCTTGGCGTGGGTGTCCGGGAGCCGCCGTCGTAGGGGTGCTGAGTCTCCTCACGCCTGGCGGGAGTCGGATGAGCCGAGGGACTTGAGCACCTCTGGGTGTCTGGTAGGTACACCGGACCCCCTCATTTTGGGAGGTGAATCTGGCACTGGTCTCTGTGATGCATGGGGGAACTGCTGCCCTGGCGTTTCTCCCCTTATCTCCCCCCCGCACACACATGTGCACATGGGAGACCCACAGCAGATTAAATGTGGCAAAACCTTTTTTAGTACTGTTTTTAAACAAGCGTTAAGACCTCTAACCCTCTTTCTCTTTCTAGTCTGGTATTCCTGGGGTTTTTACTTTATAGGAACATTGTACAAGGCTTCAGTGGGGTGTGTAGGTTTCATACCCAGGATGAATGGACTGGTGCCCTTGGTAGGAAACTTGCTACTGCGGACAAATTGTCTTGCTGTAATAGCCAGCAAAAAAAAAAACCCAAAGAAACTGCAGAGCCCCTCTTAGAGCACATCGTTCAGAGCAACTCGTCATTTGACAAGAGCATAGCTCTGGTTAGTTCAGTATGCCTGGAGGAAGCCAGGTACATCCATGGTTATACTCACAGGTCATAGCAGAAGGAGTTCTGTAATTGCCTGGGATATGTGGATTTACCCACATGAAAAGCACCAGCAGATCTTTAATGACCGCAAAGCACTTTGGGTTCTGGTTTAATGCCTTATCTGGAACATATAAAATGTATGAGGAAGGGTGATTTATTTTATTCCCCATTGATGTTGAAAGCTAATGGGAAGCATGAAGAAGGTCATCTAAACTTTGTCACATCCGTGTGGCTAATCTGAGGGCTGTGGCTGCTTCAGACACCAGAGTACATGCCAAGCCTTGTTACCAATGTCTACTTGGTGAAGTGACATCTCTTCCAAAGCAGACTCCAGCACTTAGTGGCAGTTCCAGTCACAGGGCTGAGTTTTAACCCCCGCCGGTGCCTAGTGCAGTGACACTGCCTACCTTCATCTTGCTTGATACTGCTCCCAAATGTCTTGCAGAACCTCTGTATGCTTTGTGACCAAAGGTGGACAGAAAACAGAGAAGTCAGTATGGTTAGCCTCAATTTTCTCTGCTTCTGTGCATACTCTTTGTACTATAATCATAACTGCTATGACTCCCTTTTGCAAAAGGACGCAGGATATTTGCATTTTCTTTGTTCTTACCAAAATCCATGTCTGTGTAATACAAGCAAATAATAAGGGCATTCTGCATGGACAGAAGAGACTAATATTCCTTAGATGGTGCTGAAAGCAGACATGCTGTATCTCCGTGAAGGTCTTACACAGAGCATCCAGCTCAGCATGACCTCTTTCTCCAAACATCCTCTTATTTTTTGGCTGTCTTTAGAGGACCCGAAGTAGTCTGTGCTGCCCAGTCTCCAGTGCCATCAGCACTTCCAGCTAACATGGTGAGTTACATGCACTCCTCATCTAGTCCTTAGGGTTGGGTCCTCTGTCCCCTCTGATGTGGGCCAGAGGAAAACAGAATAAGGGAAACTAAAGCAAAAGGGTTGGAGAGTGAAGATGCTGGGGATTTTGGAGATGACGCAGAGTTCAGTGTACTCTTTCAATTTTATGCTCTTTGCAGGCCTGGTGCTGGGTGAAGTCTTGGAGGAACAGAAGTGTGGTTAGAAGTTTCCCTTAACAAAATCCTTGAATGCATCAAGAAAGGATTATACCTTATGGCCAGTGGCAGTCATGGATTTGTGCATTCATCTCCTTCCTGTGTCAGGGAGAAGCATGCTGTATGTTGGAGGGAAAGCAGTGTATAGCACTACCCACTAATTTGCATAATCTCATGGAAGGCGCTGTCAGCATGGAAGCACACAGCAAGCAAACCTGTGATAACACATGAGCTTCTTTGTATGAGAAAGACTTTTCAGATGAGGACAACTGCACCCTCAGAAGTTCTCCCCTTGCACTGTTTTTGCCTTGTGGGCAGGGAGTGACACTGGTTGGCACCAGCCCACACCCAGGCCCACTGGAGCAATCATGGCTGCAGTTGGTGTGGATGAGACCTGCTGTAGACATACTTCTGCCCAGACTGGACACAGGACGTATCTACGTGTTTTGCCAATTCCAAAGACTGGACCCAGGCCTTCATAAGGCAGCTTTCTCTCCTAGGAGTGGGTGAATAGCATACTGAATTCATCAACATCTACGAGAAATTCCATGTTCTTGGCATAAGGAACAAAAAAATAAGCCATATTGACAGTCTTTGGTTTCCTTCAAGTCAGTGTACGGGCAAGCATCCGGTATTCTGCGCCGCCTGCAGCCTCTAACATTCTCTGCATTTGCCTGAGACCTTTTTTTTGAACACAGGTTGGTGGGTTTCCTGCATTAGTGCAGAGAATACCTTGTTCAGTCCCCATTTGCAGCTGGAGTGGTGTGTCTTGGAAATGAGCATGGTTCTGCTTAGCAATTCCAGCATGGCTTGTCTACTAGAACAAACAGAACAACAAATCAGACATCTAATTTGGGGAAATGCATGTATGATTGGAGAGAGTTGCCGCTCAAACAGCATACAGCGAACATGACAGGGCAAATGCAGGTAAGGATCATGAAGAGCGTATTGTAATTTCAGTCTTCTAAAGAGCCCTACTAGGGGAGATTGAGACCTCACTCAAGAGCTGTGCCCAGTCTGTATGGTGGAAATGATGTCTTTTCCTGCCATGAATTTTTGTGGATAAATTTCATTATGCAGGTGAGGCAGGAGTCTGTCTTACAGATGTGTAATACGGATGTAACTTCATGGAGAAGAACCAGATTCAGGGAGAACTGCCCGTGGTGGTCAGTAGCATGTGGGGACCAGCAAGAAGGAAATTTCTGAAGGAAATCTAGGAACCTCTTGAGGGCAGCAGTGAATATGCTGCAGACAAGCTTAGCTGAGCTGTAGGAGTCATGTGGGTTAGTCAGAGTGCACAGAGTTGCCTCTAGTACTCGGAGTAGCTGCTGTGTCTTCCCAGTCCTCTGCAGTCTCTTGTGAGATGAGGCTGCTCTACATGCTCAACATATGACTTAAGTGAGGCAAAGAAAATACAGCAGTATTTTTTTTCCTGTGCACAGTACATCTTTTGCATGACTACAGGATGATGTCTTTACATTTTACAGACAGCGCAGGTATATGCCTCCAACCCAGGTAATTGTACATTGATTTTAGCCTCCAGGAACTTGTCATGCAGTCGGAAAGAACACAAGTTTATGACAGATTATCTGCCACCTCTACATCCTCACGCATCCTCCTAATTCTTCCTCAATTAATCACCCCAAAAGAGGAGGATTCTCTAGCAGCCATGTGCAGACAATTCATTTTAGGGATTTCTAGTGTTTTTAGATCAAGTATAAAGGCATGGTTAATTCCTGGTGGAAGAAAGAAACAGAAGGCTGGTTGGCCCTTCATTTTCACACCTAAGGTCAAAACAGCTGAAAATAGAGGAAACCATCTATCCAAGAAGAAACAGGTCAGTGAATGTTCCTGTCTTTCTCGTGTTTTTAGGGGAACACTTCTCTCTGGTTACCATTTCAGCATGTCACTCTAAGGCCAGCCACATGGTGTATTTGTTTGCCATTCCCATCTCCTCAGACAGCAGGGGAGCTGGAATACACTACCTTGGTGACCGTCCTTACACAACCTTAGTTGACCATCCACAGTTGGAGACCTGGTGGCCTACCCTATGGGTCATGCCTATGACTACCAGCTCTGTGACAGTGCATGAGTAGATTTGCAATGGTTCTTCAGTCACTACGAGAGACCTCCCCTCCAGTTTACCTGGCGGAGGAGGCTGTGTTTTGGTGAGCAGAATAATCTTTTATTCGGTCTGTTGCGTAGCCCCATTCACATGAGGTGCAGTCTACTTGAATGCTTGCTGAAGACCATGCCCGATGCCAGCTCTCCAAGATACAGGCCAGTATCAGGGGCTCTAGCTGATCTCTGGCACTGTGTCTGTAGGCTCATCTGCATGAGGCAGGTGACTGTTACTCTCCACCAGCTGCCTGCCAGAACCAGCACAACTGTTCTGTGGGGACACAGAAAATCATCATCTTTTCAGCCAGTATCACCATCACTGCAGCTGCTACCTGGAAAGCTCCTGCCACCTGCAGCTGAACCACCACTTCTGTTCGCCAGGTGAAGATGCTGGAGTGCAACTTTTACTTCCTTTTCAAGTCAGATGAATCCATTCCTCTGCAAGATTGTCACTGTTAGTTCTCAACAACACCCTGGGTACACCTTACTTCAGATGAAAGACTGGCATCCCAAAAGATGGAATGCACAGCACCAGTTTTTGTTGTCTTACCATTTGTACTCCTCTGTGTTTCTCTCCTCACTCATTAATTGCCATTAAATCCTTAATTTTTCTTATCAGAGCCATTGTTCTATTGTTTTCTTTTGTGCAGACTTCTCAGCAGCCAGAAACACTTGCATTTGGGCAAAATAATGTGCAGCTGCTGTATCTCATACCTGGCAAACCTGGGGAACAAGGTTGTAGGTTCTCATGCTGTTGCTATCTGTGCGATGAGCAGTGTCTGCAGCCCGCTGCTCTCTCATCTCCTGTGGTTACCAGAAGTGGCTGGCACCATCAGATGGCCCTGTGCTCTCCAGTCCCAATCAAGATCTCACCTTCCCTTCCTCACAGTAGGATCGCTGCCTGCTTGTAGCCTCTGCCCCTTGTGCAGTGGCAGATGGTGCCTGAGTGCTACCTCGTCCATGCAGCATGCCTTCAGGGTGATGTGTCCTTTCTAGGCTTACTAGGGAAACACAGCAGAGGTTTGTATGTGATAATTATGTTTGCACCGTGATCCTGAAAGCATGGAGCGTCTATTTGCAAAACAGACCTTGCCACGGCTGTGTGGCGTGTGTGTGCAAGGAAAGTAATACTGCATCTGTGGTCATGGGAACATCTGAGTGTTGCTGGTGGGCGTACCTGTTTGATGCTTGTCTGGGCAGTGTGGAATGGTACTCAAGTGGGGTTGCTGGCATCTACTAATGTGTAAACATCTCTCGTGGTGGAATTCTTGTAATTTTAGATGTATGCCATAGAGACATCCCCATCTGACATGTTCACCATGAGAAACAAGACCACATTTAGGGCACTCTGCAGCTGAGCTATTTTAGACTTCTTGTTCAGAATTCTTTTGGCAAACAAGATATCCCTTCTGCTTAATTGAATGTAGTTTATTTTCAGTAGAGTCTTCTCTTTCGTACAAGAGCTTTGCTGTGCTCTCTGTTGTTCTGACATTGTGAACTGCCAATAGCACCAACTGTACTACTGTGCAGTGAAGGGCCTCTTCTACTGGTGAGTATAAGTTTTGTCATAGTACTGCAAAATGGATAAAAATGAGAGAAAACAAATAGTCACAAAGAATTTTTTAGGCCCTATATTCTCACCAGCTGAGCTTTAGGCAGCCAGAAGGAGCAAAGCTCCTTGACTGACTGGAATGTAGCTGTTGTTGCAAAGTTCTCTAAGTCCGTTTAGGGCAGAGATAGTAGAAAGCTGGTCCATTATGTGAGTAAGCTCCACTGCAGCCAGTACTTAAAATTATATCTGTTGTTACTGCCAGAAAGTCAGCAAGTTACTTAAAAATGATCTCTACTTTGTCTGGTGTTGAATCAGGGCTTTAGTTAACCTTTCTTTGCTCTAATAGTTTTGCTCGTGTGTGTGAGAAAAGCCCTGATCCCCAGGACGAGAACAACTCAATAACCCTGTCTTAGAAGTGTCTCTATTCTCCCCTTCTGTACATTTGTGATGGCTGGAATCATTCAAAATGTTACTGTTACTGGTCTCTAAATCTCAGCCACTGAGAACTGGAGGAAAAGTGGTTTTGGAAAAAAGTGGTTTGGTAATATGTTCTTGACTACGGGTTTCACTCCCTCTCACAGTTTCCCAGAGGCAGTTCCCTGAGCTGACTTTTAAGTGGTGCAGTTGGACTCTTCCTCAACTCTGTGAAGGTTATTTCTTTTTTCCTTTTTCATTGAGAAAGAGGGTCAAAAGGCCTAGAGTGGAATGCTGTTACTTTCATTACTCGTTGTTCCTTACAAACCTGGATTTGTTGACATTTCAAGCTTAAAGTCAAGATCATCTCTTTCTGAAGTTATTGATAAAGGCAGACATATATGCCATTTGACAGTAGATGCGATGGCTGTTAGTACTATGTAGAGTTCGTTTAGATTTTAGGCTTTTGGGTATTATAAGAATATTCTGCTCATTATTTGCTATGTTTATGTTATTTTTATCGATAACTGTATTGCAGTACTAGCATGGAGCCCTGTTCTCATATGTGATCCCAGCATGTAAGGAATCATATTAATGCAGGACAAGAGGATAAAGTCCCTCTCAGAAAACTTACAGGGAGATCTACCAAGAAACAATTAAGTAACAGTAGTCAACATGGTAGCCAAAGCCTCAATACGTCAGCTTTCATAACTATTTTTCTAGGTGCATATGCTTTATTTGGCCAGGTAAAGCTGCCCCTTTCCTCACAGACTTTCCGTCTGCTTTGAAGACATAACTCTTACTGATACATGGGGTAGTCCTTTTGCACTGTGTTGTCACTTGTATAGCCAAAGTACTTGGCAAAGACCTGTGCTCCTCTACCTGTATTCTTGTCTGTAAGCCAGACTTCTGAGAGCAAAAGTTTTGTGAGAAGGAATTTGTTCATGCTTTCCAACTTCTAGAACAAATTGAGCCCACATAGGTTGATGAAAAATCTTAATAGGCAATCACAGTGTGCTTGTATCTGTTAAACCTATGGGCTGATTTCAGAGATATTTGACAATGGGCAGAGGTATTAAAAGTAGGCAAGGTTGCTTAAACTTTGTAAGAAGTGATTAAAGAGAGGAGAGAGTGGAATGTGAGCATCTGAAAGTTTGCCTCTAGCTGTTAATCCTTTCAGCTGGCAGGACAAAAGCAGCTTGGTTGTTACACTGTATTCTGAAGAAGAAAGGTAGCAAAGATGGTGCTACTTCTTTAGTCAGTCAAATGGAAGACACAAATCCACAGAGAATCAGATGGTATTGGTTCTGCTTTTCACAGAACTGCTTGTTCATAGAATCATAGAATGTGTTGGGTTGGAAGGGACCTTTAAAGGTCATCTAGTCCAACCCCCCTGCAGTAAGCAGGGACATCTTCAACTAGATCAGGTTGCTCAGAGCCTCATCAAGCCTGGCCTTGAATGTCTCCAGGGATGGGGCCTCCACCACCTCTCTGGGCAACCTGTTCCAGTGTCTCACCACCCTCATTGTAAAGAACTTCTTCCTAATGTCTAATCTAAACCTGCCCTGCTCTAGTTTAAAACCATTGCCCCTCGTCCTGTCGCTACATGCCCTTGCAAACAGCCCCTCCCCAGCTTTCCTGTAGGCCCCCTTCAGGTACTGGAAGGCTGCTGCTCTAAGGTCTCCCTGGAGCCTTCTCTTCTCCAGGCTGAACAAACCCAGCTATCTCAGCCTGTCTTCATAGGAGAGGTGCTCTAGCCCTCGGATCATCTTCGTGGCCCTCCTCTGGACCTGCTCCAACAGGTCCATGGCCTTCTTGTGCTGAGGGCTCCAGAGCTGGACACAGTATTCCAGGTGGGGTCTCACGAGAGCAGACTACAAGCTTGGGGAAGAGTGTCTAGAAAGCAGCCCAGCAGAAAAGGACCTGGGGGTGCTGGTGGACAGCCAGGTTAACATGAGCCAGCAGCGTGCCCAGGTGGCCAAGAAGGCCAACAGCATTCTGGCTTGTATCAGGAATAGCATGGCCAGCAGGAGTAGGGAAATGATCGCACCTCTGTACTCGACACTGGTGAGGCCTCACCTCGAGTACTGTGTTCAGTTCTGGGCCCCTCTGTACAAGAGGGACATTGAAGTGCTGGAGCGTGTCCAGAGGAGAGCTACCAAGCTGGGGAGGGGTCTGGAGACCAGGTCACATGAGGAGAGGCTGAGGGAACTGGGCATGTTTAGCTTGGAGAAGAGGAGGCTGAGGGGAGACCTCATTGCCCTCTACAGCTACCTGGAAGGAGGTTGTAGAGAGGTGGGTGTTGGCCTCTTCTCCCAAGTGAATAACGACAGGACCAGAGGAAATGGTCTGAAGCTGCGGCAGGGGAGGTTTAGATTAGATATTAGGAGGAATTACTTTACTGAAAGAGTGGTCAGGCACTGGAACAGCCTGCCCAGGGGGGTGGTTGAGTCACCATCCCTAGAGGTATTTAAGAAACGTGTAGATTTGGCACTTCAGGACATGCTCTAGTGACAGAGATTGTAGGTTTTTTTTTTTTTTGTGTGTGTATGATTGGACTCAATGATCTCAAAGGTCCTTTCCAACCATGAAGATTCTATGATTAAAATAGAGTAGAGGGGGAGAATCACCTCTCTGGATCTGCTGGCCATGGTTCTCTTGATGCAGCCCAGGGTGCAATTGTTAGATGGAAGGAGACCTGGGGGTATGATTTACCAGGTATTTCAACATCTGGAATTTCCAACTTGACTGTGGAGTGTGGCCTTTCCTGTATCATGGTCTTTCTCAAATCCAGTAACCTGCAAACTACCTTAATATTTAAGTGAATACTGAAAAATAAAAATTGAAATATGCCTTATGCCATGAATAAAAGTAACTGAAAAGCAAAATATTTTAGGAACCATTAACCATTAACTGGCTCCGACAGTTTGTTGCTCAGATTTCCTGAACCTAATTGACGTCCATGTACCTTTTAGCCCCAAATTGATTTTATTTTATTTATATATGGGACAGTGACTTTCTGGATGTAGTTGAACTTTTAACATGTATTGAAACTGCTGCCTTCATTTAATGTCCCCTAATTATTGTATTGGAAGTAAGAGTGAAGAGCCTTCTCGTATCCACTTGCTTTAGAACACTTGTAATGTAGCACAGTTGTCTGGTTTCTTTTTTTTTTTTTTTTTTTGAGCCTGAAAAGTCCTACCTGCTGTCTCATACTGTAGCAGTATTGTATGTTAGATGTTCCTTGCTGCCCTTTTGTGAACTTTTCAACTTCTTCGGTGCCCTTTTTTGAGATGGGGAACCAGGACTGCATGTTGTATTAAAGATGCTCTATTGATAAATATAATGTCATAATGATATATTCTCTTCTGTTACGTGTTCCTGTTCTAATTAGTCCTAGCATTTTATTTGCCTTTTTGACTTCTGTTGGGCACTGAACTGTTGATTACATTGCTCTGTAGCCCAGCATCTGTATCTAGATGTATTACCTCAAGATTGTTTCCAAGTGGTAATAATAATATTTGATGTGTGGTACAATAATATATTAACATTTGATGAGTGGTACAATATTTGATATAAAATACTTAGTTTTTTTTTTCAGTGGTGCTGCATTTCACCTTTATCTCTTTTGAGTTTCTTTTTGCTATTTTATTGCTGCTACTCAGTATCATCGACTCCTTTTGCAGCTCTTTGCAATTGACCCTTTTACTACCCTTAATAGCTTAGTATTCTCAGCAAGTTTTATCACCTTATTTTATCACCTCTACAGTGAAAATTGCCCATTTACTCTTTACTGTATTTAAACACGTACATAAGAATGATTAATCTGTTATTGAACCCTAGTGATGATTAATTTATGCCCTGAAACATGGGGCTTGATTACGACTTTTTAAATGTCTACAACTATAAATGTTGCTGCTTATGAAATGGATGACCTTGTGGTCCCATGAAGGGGCTACAAAGATTGTAAAGGAACTGGCCTTATAATCATGGCTTGAATTTAGTGAGACTTTTCATTAACTTATTAAAATCTCAATGCCTTTGAAGAGATAATACAACAAGCTGGAAAATCACTTTTCTTCAACCATTTGTATTTCAGGCGAAAATGAAGTTCCATCTGAAGATGCCCTAATACTACAGCTGCACCTTGCAAAAGGGCATGAGAAATTTACTGAAATGCTGAAAAGCCAACAGCAGATCATTGTCGATTTGCAGCAAAAACTTGCTGAACAGCAGCACATATTGGTTAGCCAGCAACGGGAGATTCTTGAACAGCAAAGAAAAATGTATGAGCAAATGGATCTGATCAAAGTCCAATATGGCATGCTTTTTGATACGGTGAAACAAATGTCTTTTCAGAGTTTGCAAGAAGATATTCAAAATTATTTTGAAAGTCATCTTCAAGGACTTCAGAACCAGGTCAGAAATCATCTCCAGAAGTCATACTCTGTGCATAAAGTAGAAGTGGATGCAAAAGTGATTAATGTTGGGGAGTCTTTGCTGGACTGTGGCCTTTGTGAAAGTGATGAATTTTGCAATTTCCAAAAGACACCTTCACAATGTGAAAAATGCACGTTGTGTCCTGCTGGTTTTTTTCAAATGGCCGAGTGTTCTGCAAACTCTGATCGGATTTGCCAGGTGAAATATAATTCTGTATCTTTTAATTATTGCTTATGAAGTATTGTATTGGACATACTGGGATAACATTCTGGAAATAACTACTTGGAGAGCTAGAGAGATGCAGTTTGAAGCATGTGCTTTACTGAACGGATCTATGGCACTTCAAAGTCTGCCTGAGGTTTTTTGTGGGTTTTGTCTTTACCATTTACTGCTCTAAATGGGGCACTAGTTTGTGCCTGTTGGGTATGATGCTTTCCCAAACCTGACAGGTGGTAGGACTTCGATTCTTTTTGTGATGGTAGGAAAGGACATCCTAAAACACGTATACTTATGCATGCTAAATTTGTTTATTTAATCCCAGTCCACTCTACAGGAACTTCTAGACATCTCTGAAAAGCAGAGGAAGGCTTTACTAAGCAAAACTAGAGGTCAGATATTTATTTATAAGTTTGGAAACAAAAGTTGTCAGTTAAAACAAGTGTAAGAACTAGTTACAGCTTAAATATAGCATACTAACATATAAAAATACAGAACATGAATTGTTCATTATTAAATACATTTTATTATAAAGTACATTTTATTATACAGTACAAAACCAGCATGTAAGCAAAATAAGATGGTTCTTTGATCACTTTATCTTGTTTAGAGATCCTTCAATATATGGGGAAATTGATATTTAAAGCAGTGTCTTGTTTGCCAAGTGTTGCCCCCAATTCTTAGCTTAATATGAGCCTGAACAGCTGGTGACCTAAGCCCGAGATACTTAGAGGAGAACCTGAAAGAGTTTGTCTGGTTCCCTTTTCTGCTGGTCTCAGTTTTCTTTAATGCTAGCATTTAAATGCAAATATAGCATGTTATTCTTTCCCCTCTGCATTCTGTAGGGTGAAAGGAGGGCTTGTTGACAGGAAATACTACTTTATCATATACCTTTCTTGTGTGTTTTTCAGTTAGCACCTTCCTCCCAGTCTAAGTGTCTTTAAGAGCCTTTCCTAACACTGTCTCGATTGTCACAATGCCCTTAAGACCAGTCGGGTGATGCATTGCTCTCGGGGATGTGGTGTTGTCTTACAGATCATGCATCATAACAAGCATTAGTTGTGCAACCGATCCATTTAGCTTGTTATCTGCACACTACTAGCTTTCTGTGGACACGGCGCAGTCTTTTTGAATACCTTGTTAAAACAGGTGGCAAATCCAAAACAATTTGTCTTGCTCCAACATACTTAAGAGATCAGCCCCTTCTCAATGCCCACACATGCCTCTTACTGGCAGATGGGTGTCACAGAGCCTGGAGAAGTGCCTGTTTCAAATTTAAGTTTTTGCGTTGAAGTGCTCCAATATGATTCTTGTGATTTACAGGACAGAGATGAATGCACTGAATCTCCAAGCATTTGTGGTGAGAGGATAAAATGCCTGAATACTCCAGGTAAGTTTTATTCTCTGATAGTTAAAAAATGAAGATAATTAGATCTTCAGGAACAGGCCGAAAAGATAGATAAGGACCCAGGCCTATATGTTTGTGAGTCATGACATGCTCAACTTGTTGGAGTCAAAGGGGTTGGAAAACACTCAGCTCTAAATTGATAGGAGTTCTGGTGGACGGTGAGCTACACTGGACATCATATCCACTAGGAGCATTAGATTGTTCCTTTTACCTTATTTTCCTGGGGTTTTATATGCTTTGGTTTTAATTTTCGCTTATGACCTGACTTTTCTTCTTGTTTATGCTGGTGCAAATGGGGTCAAAATCAAAGATACTATTCCTAATGGAGAAAAATAGTTGTCATTTTCCTTCTGCTGCACTGGGGTAGATATTTGATTTGAGCTAATGAAGGTTCTTATAAGACCTCCCTCCATCAATCTTGCTCTCTTTTAGCAACAATATTGTCAAATACCGGGGAATGATCAACAGTTTCCATCATTTGCAGGGGCTTGGGGGAATTTTTCAGACACTTAAGAACAGATTTGACTGCAGTTCTGCACTGCAGACATTGCCTTCATTACTTCTCATGGCAGTCAGACACAAAAGAACAAAACTAATAGACATATTGAGCAAAAGAGGGTGGCGTCTCTGAGGGGCAAAGGCTATTTTCAGCTGATTGTGAGTGACTTTGTATTATTCCTGTCCTGCCACTGGTGGAGAAAAAACTGGGAGGGAATTGGTCCTAGAAAAGGGTTAAAAGAGGACATAGGCTCAATTATACTCTCCTTACTTCCTCTGGGCAGGAACTGTGGTGGGTTGGCTGGTATTACTACAAAAAGACCACAGGAAACTGGAAATGACTAGAGGAAGAGAGCACTTAGTGTTGCTTTATGTGGTGGATGCTGTAGAGGAGGTACCATCAGCCGTACAAAAGAGGCAAGACGCTATTAGACAGCCTTATCAGTCAGCAGTTAGAGGCAAGACAGCTTAGGGTACAAAATTTGAGACAGAACATTGGAAAGGTGTAAGGCTTTGTCTCTTCTTTAGTATGAGACTGAGTTCGGTTAAGTTGGTGGTTTTGTGGAAGGAAGCCCACAAGGCCCCAGCCCAGGAAAGAACTACCAATGTGGTAGTCATTCGGTGTTGCTCTAGTCTGTGGCTTAGAAGAGGGAAGGCTGTAATGAATTTATCCAGTGGGCTCCCAGATGGGGGGACCCAGACCAAGAGTGAGTCTATACAACTGCTGGAGGAAAGTTAAGTGAAGGCAAAGTACTGCCAAGAAACAGATGGATAGTGGTGGTGTGTCAGACCACAGAAAGGCAGTAGCAATGTATTTGAAAGGAAAGGACGCTTCCCTTTATTACTCCTCTCCCAGGCTTGTAAAGATGTGAAAATGGTGGCTTGTAAAGATGTGAAAGTGAACTATTTCCCATCACCTGGATCAGGAATCAATGTTCTCTCAATGTTGTCGCCATCTGTCATGGAGGAGAGAGTGTTCTTTTTTATTTGTGAGGACTGCTAGTTTCAGCCTGTCTGTTCACAATGGCTCATTATCTTATACAAGTGCAATTAACTTGTCAAAAGGGAGGCTGAAACTGAATGTCTGTTTTGGGTACTGTAGGGGAGATAGGGATGTGATCTGACATATGAGTTCCAGATGTTGTATGTGGTTTCTTGAGCTGCACGCAAAGGTTGTTGCATCTGTAGCAACTCATGTTCACTGTACAGTGTGAAGGGAGACAGAACAAAGAACAATAAAGAAACATGCAACTAGGAGCCTGTCTTTCTTCACCCTTCTGCTTCCCTCTACATCATACCTTCTTCCCCTGCTGCTTTTTCTTGCTTTTATCTGAGATGAGAGTTGTTAGGGTATTTGATTAAAGGCTGGTCATCAAGGAGAAATGACAGTTGGAGGTACCCAGTCAGTGAAAATGGAGTCCGGTGCACTGTTTCCTTCTTAGACCGTCACAGTGGTCAGACTGTTGTCTTTGGTGTGAACCCACCAAGCGGAGTCAACCAAAGATGCTCTCCTCACAGTGCCATGCAAGCTAAAGAGAACTTACTGTGGGATGCAGGGGGAAGAGTAACGAGAACCTAGATGGGTAGCCCCGATTTGTAATTAGCTGGGTTCATTTGTGATGATCCAAATTTGACATAGAGGGTGTAAAAAGAGGTGGATTCCCATACTTAATCTGTTTGAATGTCAACTTTACATCAGGCAGTTAAGAGTAGTAACAGCAGAAAAATATATGCATGGCTTACTCTGATTGCCTTGCAATTGCCTGACCTCCATGAACGGCGAGGGCTGGTGAATGTGCTGCAGAGACACTTGGTTTCACAAAAGCAGCTTGAGTATAACTGTGCAGCAGTGCCCAGAGCAGGAGCCAGGAAGAGGTGGGAGAGGTTGTCAGGCAGTAAAGAGAAGTGGGAAGCAGTCACAGCATGCTGCTGTCCTAGCTTTCTGATGTTTGACTATTGTTTGCTGCTTGACCTCTTCTGGGCACGGGGTAGGATGCTGCTCTTGCCACTGTGCCCACAGTATAAAGCATCTGTGCTGCTTTGAAGTCACCTATTTGAAGTACCTACAGGGGGAACACCTGCTGCAGATCTAACTAATAAAAGACTAGACAGCAAATTGGTGAGAGTAGTCACCACATGTATTTGTAAGACCCGATATGTACAAAACTCCTTAAATATACATTAAAATATTTTAAAGAAGCAAATAGCATAAAAAGTATATGTAGGCACTACTGCAGGTCTTCTCTGCTATATGAAGCAGCTGTATTTGTGTATTTGGTAGCATTTCTTAGTGGTAGGGGAGCCATGGCTACGAGAAGTAGAACTGTTTAGGAAGTGTCACATAAGCAATTACACCATGGTTAAAACTGAAGTTTTTCTGGGATTGTTTAGTCTGTATTCTCTAGAATATTCTTAGTTGAAAAAATGTGATCTTATTTATTTGTGGTTTGTTTCTTGTAAAAAAAAAAAAAAAAAAAAAAAAAAAAAAAGCCAGACACTTTCAGGGGGAACAAAGTGTTAAGTTTCTCTTGACTTTTTTCAAATGGCAAAATCTTACTGTACTGCAGTGAGCTCTTTTGAGAAAATGATACTTGGTCTCACAAAGAATGTTCTCACATCATAAATTGTATAGTCCTACATATCAGTGTTAGTGGAGAATCATAGCTTAAGTGAATGAAATATAAATAGAATAAGAAATATGAGGGTGAATATATGAATCCTTTATAAATTAACACAGTATCTGGTGTTCTCTGCTGAATAATGTAGTATCAGAAGTGAATTTTAGCCAATATTTTGACCTCTCTTGTGGGCCAGGTGCGTGTATGCTGCTCTGTCTTGCAGTTTGCAGTATGTGTGGCGTGCTTTTCTGCCTGTATCAGTGGTTTGTGTAGCCAGCTCCACTTTGGGGATAGCAATGGAGAAAACTGGCTTGTTGGGGTCCGTGTCAAGTGCTTGTAGTCCCAGTCTCAGAGCAAATTCCAGCCCAGCTATAGCAACTTTCCAGCTGAGGAATAAATCAAATATATGACACAGTATTTAGATAGTAAAGGATATTTAAGAAGAGCTATAAGAATGATGATTATTGAGTTTTGATTGTGGTGGTAAAAAAGCAGAAGTGAGTGCATTAGCAATTAAGCTTTGAGGACCAAACTGCAAGTGGTTATTCTTTAGGGTGCCTCAAATCCTGTGTATTGATTTAGATCCTGAAGGCTCCATGCACAAAGGTTCTGGGCACTGGTCGCTAGAGCTGGAGGCACTGGCAGCTGGCGGTGCACTTGGAAAATTGCCATAGAAAATTACAGGCTGTTTTTAAAACCTGCTCTTTGGGTGCACGTTCTTTGATCCACCGAGGTCATGGAGTGCCATTTAACAGCACAAAATTGCTTTATGTCAAATAAAGTAATTTCAAATGGCACCACTAGAGATTCTCGTTACTATTTGCAGCAGTGTTATATTTTAACTTCAGACTGTCGCAACCACTGCTGTCCTGTGTCTTAGGGCAGTGTTTTTCCACCTTTTAAATGTGTGGACTTCTGCATAATGATGTTAAGCCTGCTGTTTACAATTTTCTTTTTCCTAGCTGTCTCTTGCAGGTTCTTTAAAAATTGTACACAGAATACCTGGGACCCATGTCCCTTGGGTTGAAAAGCACTGCTTTAGCAATTAACAGCTACAGCAGTGCTGTGCCATAACATGGCTGGGCAGGCAGCGCACATTTCTCCTTGCATAGGGCAACTCTCCGTTAGCTGAAAATATCTTTGCTGCTCAGCACACCAATTAGTCAACATGCCTTTCACCTAGGGGAAGGGAGAGCAGGCCCTTCCAACAATATCATTGTATCTGGTACATCGCAGGGTTTGGTTAGAATTGCCCCTATACAGCCCTATCTTGCTCATTTCCCACTCTAAACCGGTGGATTCTACTTGGACAAGGTGAGTTACCCATAATGTTTCCTCTGTTTGCTCTCAAGGATCCATTCATAGCACAAAGTGATCTAAAATCATAATTGTCTTCTGTTGTCTCTCTTTTGATTAGATGTGTTATTGAATATACTTGATATGTTGAGCTGTAGAGTTCTTAGATTTATTGTTTTAAAGGTACGACAATAAAAGTTATCTGTTTCCTGTGAACAGGTGGTTTCCGATGCCTTGGAATTGCTGAGAAAGATGCAGCTTTGGGACTGTGTGGAGAGGAGTATTTCTTTAACAAAGAAATGCAGGAATGCCAGGCGTGTTTAAAATGTGAAGATGGAATGGTGGCCGTGCCTTGTTCCACTGTCAGTGATACGGTTTGTTCAGCAACCAGTGAAAACAAGCTCTCAGAGTCTTGGGCTGCAAACATCATTCTACCCTCTGTGAAGTCTGGCATCTCTCCGGTCTACTCTGGCTTGAACTTGAAGATAAAGGCGAAGCTTCCCTGTGAAATCCTATCCGTTGAAGATAACAGCCTGGTATTCAGGCAACATGGTCTGTTGTGGACTGACCTAAATTTTGCAGTAAAGCACAACTGCAGGAATTTTTTGCAACTTTCCTTAAAGCTAAATGGCAGTGAGGAAGGCTATGAACTGAGCGGTGTTCGCATTGAACAGCCAGAAGGAAAGTATTTACAGAGCACTAGTTTAAGCAGTGCTGCTGAAGTGGAGCCCAGCCAAACTCTTTCTGTGTATTTGAGGAGCCCCAATCAATTCTGCAATCAAAGTAGAGACTTAAATATTTATGATCTTAATACCCCACTCAGTTTGTTTTGGTTGTCGCATGACACAGGTGCTGTGGCACTCAGTGCACAGATGTCAACAGCAATACATTACCAAACCAACTATCGACCTACCTTTAAAATAACGTCTGTTTCTGACCCTTACATGCTAAGTTTATCTCATGATGGCAGAGCTATAAAGTTCACTGAAACCGGCGTTGTCAAATTTGTGTTCCACCAAGCATTGTATTCCATGGGTCATACATGTGTCCGGGAGGGCTTCTCCTTAATTTCTTATATCAATAGGAATGGCACCAACAGAGAATTAATGAATGTGTTTAAATCTGGAGTAAATTACAGAGACACATCAATATCTGCTTCTGGGGCTACCAAAGTTGGTGCTGGAGATCTGATTAGCTTTGAGATACTTTCTCCTGCACAGTGTAATGTTCGGTATTTTGGAGATAGTTCTGGAATTAGTATGTTTAGCCTCATCTGGATCCCTTCAGCTGTTTCTAGTGCCATATCAGCCACAGTTTCTGTTACAGGTCTGCCTACTGGAGCTGTGAGAAACAAATTACTGGATTTCACCCAGGTCACATCCAATGAGAAACAGATACAGCTGGTTTCGTCTGGACAGCTTGCTCATAAGTATTTCATTTTTACCGAAAAGGGAATTGCCAGCCTTGCGTTTAACTTAAAGCTAATCCACTCATGCAATGTGCTCAAAATGACTCTTAATCAGTTGACCATGGATCACATGCAACCCACAGCAATCGCTCAGCAGATCGGAGGTCAGATGCCAGAGGGAAGCATATGGACCAGTGTGTCCCTCCGTGCATCTTTTGCAGTACACAACGGAACACTGATATCAGTTTCTCTTGACTGTGTGCGTGGAAGGATCAATCAGATCACTCATGAACATGGAACCACTATATCTATTTTATGGATTTCATCTTAATTTATGTACAGTGAAGGCAGCACAGAACTGGCGTTTAAATTGCATTTGGATTCTACTCTGATTCTATACATATTTGACACCTTGTACTGTGTTGACATGAGCAGGTTGTCTCACTAAAATGCTCTCAATTTTAGGAATATTTAAATATAATCTTAATTGAACGATCAGTATTTAAAAAAAGCTTTCAGTATTCCAAGATTTTACTTCTAATATCTTCAGGCAGGGGAACTTTGAATTCAGGTCAAACTCTCTTATTTTTAATAAAGCAGTCTCTTAAAGTGAGTTATTTCTGGACCACAAGAAATTGCAGGTGAGGGTAAAACCATACCTTTTAGTACTGCAACTGAAAGCAGCACAGCCAAATAATGGAAACCTGCTTTCATTTTCTTCACTGCAGCAGGCTAATAGCAAGACTAAATGCACTTTGAGGTTAATTTGTCTACATGTTATAAAACGTTGTGCTTTCTATAAATGGAGAGAACATATCTCAAACTAGAGGTTATACTATGGTGACACTGGAGTATGCATGCTTAGTATTATAGACATGGACATGGGTCAAAAAAGGAACATTGTTTTTGCAAAATATAATAATTGCTGTCAGCAAAAACATTAGAAATAATGACTGTTCTGATTTTATTTGGAAATAATCTGCATTTAATTTGGGAAGGCTCTTTCCCGTTCTTAGTTTTTGACACTGAAAAGTTGCAGAATGAAAAGGAAGGATTTCTGTGCTGAAAAGTAAGAGTATATTAGAGAAAAGAAATGAGTATTAAAAGAATGTCTTGAAAATGAGACTTTTGGAAATTAAGCAAATTTTTATTCAGTTTCTTATAAATGACAAAATGTTTTTCTGACCAAAGAGGAACGCTGTTCACAAGCATACTTACTTTGCTGAACAGGTACTTCATTTTAAGAGGTGGTTGTTCGTTTTTTTTTTCCTTAAATCACTCAGCTGATTCTAAACAGAAATGATGTATTCAGTGACACTGACTTTTGTCTTCTTCCAGTTCATCCATCAAACTATTCCTTCTTTTTCTAGTCTATGTATGTAGAGTGTTTTCCCTCATTTTCTCCTTTCTCCTCCACAAATTCTGCTTCACTCTCTCATTCCTTTTGTTAGGAGTAAATGGCATGCCCTGTCACGTAGCTCAACTATTTCCAGCCTCCTTTCACCCTCCCTACTAAAGAACAGATGTGTGTATGTCACATATGTAATTACAGAGGAGAGACATTAATAGGGCACCCACAGGCTGCCTTACATCAACCTCACTGTAAGAAGGAATACTATGCATGATGTAACTTTAACGTAGGTGTCTGCCTGAGTACGTTTATCTGAAATATATGTACTTTCCTGTGCGCTTCACCTGTTTTGGAGTTTGTCACACTTTTTGGTTTCCTCCTATAATTTTCTGTGGAAGCACGAACCCAAATGCAAGACTTGTATCTGGTGGTTCTCTTTTTACTTGTAACTTTCTAACTGCATCCTTAACACTTGTGGTTCTCTTTCCCTCATCCTTTTTTCTTCAAGTTTATACTGAAAGGTATGCAGGCTTTGGACAAATTGCTGTCCTGCTCCAAAGAGAGAACAGTAGTTTTTCTTGCTTTCAACTGCAAAGTCTAAGCAGTCCATCACAAGATACCCCACTGGATGTTGTGTTGAAGCCAGCATAAGTGCGCAAACTGCAGTAAATTCAATCCCGGTGTCCCTGAAGTCTATGACAGAGGTTTCGGTGCCTTTGTGTAGCCAGGCTCATTCATTCTTGCAAGGACGTAAGGAATGATAGAGTAAAGCTAATATTAAAGGTGTTCAGCATTTGTGAAATATTGTTACTGTTCCAGATGATATTTTTAGTGGTAGAGGAAGACTTCTGGAATGAGAACACATGTATCTATTATATACAGAAGAGCTGCATTACCTAGGAGTGGAGTAGTTTTTCTGAGTACTTCACTCTGGAAGTCTACTGAGATTGAACAAAGATGAAATGGCGCAGGCGTTAAACTTTTCTGACATATCCATCTGCTTAGTAAGGCAAACTAGTGAAATGTTTCCTAGATGATATCAAGGCCATCATATCTTCTCAAACAAACTCCGCTCTACAAAGGGATGATTTCACGAGGAGGGGCTCAAAGGGCTTCTTCCTTGCAGAAGCAGGTAGCTCATGTCTGTACAAGGGTGCGCATGACATAAAGAGGAGCTCTGCAGTGAGCAGACCTGGGTGTTTCTAAGGTAAGGCTTCAGGGGAAGACAATTGAAATTATATGCTTGTGGTTTTCTTTTAGAGGAAGTTAAGAAAGTCAATTTCTCACAGACAAATGCCTTTTTTTTTCTTTGCTGTTTTGCTGTATGTAGTTGGGTTACAGGCTGCCACTCCCCTGTATGATGACAGCTTAAGAGCTATTCTAGTTTAAACCTGTGTAGCAGACCTCAAAATTTGATGTTAGACGTAGTCTGATACATCTTTAGCAAAGTGCAGATGTTACTTGAATATAATAAGCATTTGCCTATATATAGCATATAGCAAATCTAACGGCATGATTTGTATGAGTATGCTTTATTTGAGTGAGGTTGTGATATCAGTGGAATTGCTTGAATATGGAAGAGACTGATGCTCAAATCCTGTATTATGTACGTGTTGGTTGGTACTTGCATTTAAATGCACCATTATTAAAGGGTACAGAAACTACCAGGGAGGTACAAGTGAACATTCTTACAGCTAAGAGAGATTGCAGAGTATGAATTCTTTAGTGTAGTAAATCTCTGAGGATTCTGGGGGGAATGCGCATAATTGCCCTTAAATTCAGAGTAGATTTTTAGGTGCGCAATGGCAGAAATGCAGTATTTTGCACCCATCTCGTGGTGATAATGCATCTAATACTGTTTTGCCAGTGTCATCTGTGATAAGGTATTCACAGGATTAAAGAAAAAAAGTCTTATTAAATACATAATGCTAATTGCAACTTGCAGCAAGCTTAGCCTTATTTCAGGCAAGAAAAGGCTGATCATTTGAGCCGCTTTTGCATCTCTCCCTTTCGGGGGAAAAAAAAAAGCCTGAGTCCATAGTTGAGGCCACTGGCTGACCTTGGTTATAGTGACATGAATTTAGAGTAAGTGTGTTGGAATCAGTGTGGATTTATGATAGTCTAATTAACAGCACAATATATAGCCTTTGCATCTATGAAAATGATATATATTGCCTCATACCATGCAATGTTAAGTGGTGCACTATGATCCTAAATAAGATGAAGTTCAAGACGCATCAGACGATATACAATGAATGCTAATTTTATGGCACTTATCCCATTTGCTGTAATAAATTGCATGTTTTATTGACAGGTATATCTTATTAATTATATTTACAACCTTTGAACTTTTTTAATTTGTTTTTTTCATATGGTTTCTTTCTATTAGTAGCACAATGTAATACTGTGAAGTACGGAATTAATTAAAAAACTTTTCTTTGGCATCTTTTTAGGACGTTCATGAATATATTTTAAATAGCTGGAGACAGGCTCTCCAATCCTTTCTGCCAGAGAGCATTTGCAATGGAGGTGTTCATAAAGTAGTAGATGAAGTATGAGGCTGGCAGAATCTAGCTGTACAGAAAGAGCTGAAGTAAATACATCCAGGAAAGCAGGTGGTTATTTTGTTTATGTTGTGGTGATAATGGGCAACAAGGTTGTTACAGAAAACATGACCATTACAGGAGGAAAATAATTTAGGTTGTGTAGTGCTGCTCATACAAGAGGAAAAAGGATTTGGCTGACAAAGACCTGCATTGTTTTGTACTGTGAAACATTTTGCAAATTCAAAGATTTTTCCTGAATATATTTTATTACCTCTACAAATTTTTTTATGCTTTCGATGAAGTCAAAACTGGGCAGAATATGTTAAGTCTATTTTAATATTGTGGATGCTTCCTCTGTTCTGTGGTCTCTGCAGATTGCAGTACACTGTCAAAACTACACAAGTTTCAAGTGGTGCTTTTTTATTAAATTTCCTACTTTGAAATATTACCTTGTTTTAAAAATACTGTTTAGACAGTTGCCTCTGTTAATATTATATTGTAATATGTTTTAAGAGAACTTTACTGAAATAAATAAAACAATAAGGTTTCGTTGGTGTTTATGTTCAATTCTGAGGAACAGCGATTTTTACCACAGACTCTTTTGGTGCCAGGATTTATTTCATGGCTGATGTCTGAATTATTTGCCTGTGTTTGCTGAAGTGGCATTAAACAAGGACAGTAATAGTGCACATTTGCAGAGATCAGCTGGTCTACCTGTTCCCACTGTCGTAACTGTAGATCTGAGAAGACGAAAATTGCCTTTGACGCTAGTGCACTAGTAAATGCTTGTGTCAGAAGAGCAGTACAGTTTATCTTGGTCATTGCTATGGTCACCATAGTAATGCAGAGAACCAAAATGAGAATACTTTTTTTAAAGAAGAAATGCGTACTGCCTTGCTGCCTTCTAAGTTCTCTGTCGTATATGGAAGCTTTGAGAGTGGTGTGAGGGTTACCCTGGTCAGACCTCGGCACTAGCACAGCTGCACTTTTGTCAGGGTCTGTGCAAGTTAAGGCTCGTGTGTTCTCAGTAGAGACTTGTTACAATCAGTTTAAATTATACAACTGTTTATTCTTTTTGGAGATGTTATCGATTATAAGAGCTGAATGAAAGAGAGGTGCTACCAAATGACCTCTGTTTAGGAGCAATTTTTAAACAGATTCCTCCAAAAAACCAATTTGAGACCAGTTGGTATTGCTTTCACCCTTTTCCACTAAAAGCAAAAAAGAGAAATTTTATGTGTTACGTTCTTCACCTGCTGAATTTGTACTGATTTGAAGGGCTCAAATAAATAATTACTATAAGAAGGGGATTACAGACATCATTAACATGACCTAAATTAACCAAGGATGAAATTAAGAGGAAGGAGAGAAGAAATATTTCTGAAACACCAGTGAAAAGAGAACCATCATCCTCCAGGCTACATCCAAAATTGCCCCTGCTGGCCTTCAGCAGCTGATACGGTTTATGCCCTTTCCATAACAGCCCAAACCATCTTGATATTTGACCGCTACGTATAATGGCTCCCTCAGACTCACCCCGTGTTTCTCTTCAGGAGTCTGACCTTCACTTGTACAACATACGTATGTGTCTAGAAGCATGCTGTGCGACCAAGCGTGGCGTCCCTTCCTCTGCTTGGAGCGTTTGCCTTAAAATAACGCTCAGAAGGCATTAACTGTGGCAGCGGCAGTGCGTGTGCTGCTGTGGTAGTGCTGCCTGGAGAAACAGGTGGTGAGTGGGCTTCAGAACAGCTACCTTGCCAATTTTCTGGACCTCAGCACCTCTATATCTGTACATGTATACATGCCTCATGGTCTGGCTCTTGATGCATAAAAGCCAAATGACTGCTCTCGGGGGAGCCAAGAAACTCTTGTTTGCATTAAATAAATGAATCGTCATTGCTAAAATAGAGTTTCTTGGCCAGCTGCAGTTTGTATGGCTTTCTCCAGTCTTTCCTTGGAGCTCTGCAGGCACGTTGGGGCCTGCAGGTTGCATCTTCTGTTTGTAGGCTCTTCAGAAGAGAAACTAACTGCTCTCCAGACAGCCTAGTGCAATCCTATTAAATGGCATCTCTTGAAAGTAGCCTTAAAAGGTTGGATGTAATTTCCTCGCTAGAAGGGTGTTAGTGCCTGGCTTTAGCAGAAGCTTGAAGTAAAAGCCTGTCATGTTAATATATATATATATATTTATTTATTCTTGGGTTAAATACCAGTTTCTCTAAAAGAAGAACTGCAGAAAAAGGATTTTCAAAAGTTTCTACCTCTTCTTATGAAAACAATTTCTCCGTCTTTCTCCTTTGTCTTTTTTTTTCCACTGGAAAGGTAGAGGAAAAAAAGGAAAATAAGAAAGTGAAAGCGGGATGAATGGTGATTGAAGGAGAGGAAAGTGGGAGAAGGAAAAAGCCATCTCCAGTGTTTAGGTAATTTAATGTATGAGAATTTAAACTAGTTCTCTTCAGAACTTTCTGGAAGAAATTCTTGTTTTCCCAACCAGTTGTAACTGAAAATTTGTTCAACTGAAAATTAGTTCTATCACATTTGGCTTCATTTTTGTCTCTTTTCATCAAAGCACTTCCCATCCACCAACTTCTGTAAACTTCAGTAACATTAGAGTATTCTGAATATGCTTAAGTATTTTGCTGAGCTGGAACATTAAGTTGGGTAACTGAGTTAATTAAGTGCCAACACCTATATTGGGAAACCTCTGGATATATTTGTGGGTTTTGGCATGCAAACATCAGTTTTCATCATTACCTCTTAACTATGTTTATATTGGTAACTGCTTCTCATTAGATAAATGAGCCTTCTCTGAGCTCCAGTTACCATCACTTGGCTGCTAATGGTACCTAATGTGGCTCATTTAAGTCTCCTTTGGGTATTTTTCTATTATACTGCAGTCAATAATGTAGACATGTGCTAAGTGTCTTCAGGACCTCTGTACTTGTGGGTTGTCGACAGTGTTCTTGTCACAGTTAGTTTTTCCTGACTTGTTTCACTGTTTTAAATCAGAAGTTGAAATCGGTTCAGGAGTCCATCTGATAGATACAGGCTTTCAAAGCAAATGTGACCTGGTGAGTGATTTAGACTGGTAATCACATCTGAGTTGCATGATTGCAGCCTTCTCTTGCAGAGTATAAAAAACTTCTGAGAATAGTCATAGATTAAATGCAGGTGTCTTGAATAAAGATCTGGAGATGCTTTGCATCAAACTCAAATAAAAGCCTCGTACTCTACTCAGAAGGTCAAGAAAGTAAAAAGATTTAGTATATACTGTAAAATAAGCTGTTTGTTGAAGGAGAAGTACATTTGTTGGTTTTATTAGGAGAGGAGAATGAAAATGTGTGCTTTATGCCAACTAGATAAGACAAATTGCTTAAGATGCCTTTATGCCTGAAAATGCTCTGTACGTCACTTTTGCTTGAACACGTACCTAGATTTGTTTAAACCTTTGCTTCAAACTACTGCCATAGCAATGACTTAATACAGGCCTGATTCATGCTAAAATCTCTTTGAGGATATTTCCCTCCCCAGGTGACAGACAAACAATACATTTCAAATACATCTAATCAGTCCTTGGAAAATAGCATCCTATACTGCGAGTCTCCTGTGAGACGTGAACCCCGTGATTCTGTCTGAGGCGGCAGTTTTTATCCTCAGCTGCTTCAGCCTCCTGAATCCTTTGTCCTGAGGTGGTCAAGCTTTCACCCACCTTTTGTCGTTGCTAGAGGGGTTCAGTGACAGCTGTCTGGCCTGGGAAGCTGCTAAATACTTGTTTTGGATCAGCAGTGAATGTGCTTTTTCCTCTGATTTTGGACATTCTGCCTTCCACCCTCCTTTCATGGTTAGCCATGGGGCTGAAAATCCACCGTTCCCACAAGTTCACCCCTGATGTGGACCTTTACCTCTGCTCTCTCATGTTTCGGTGTGTGACTGTGGTTTGAATCATTGTTCTGTTGCATGTAGGCTTTCCTCTTGTACTCACCTGTGAAGCCACATACACTTAAGCACCACATACATCTAAGATGCTTAGACATGAGCATAACCAGAGATATTTTGTCCCATTTGGACCTGCCTACACCCTTGGGAGATTGGGGTAGTGGCATTCTGCAGGAATGGTGGGAGTCATGACAGCAGCATTTGTGAAGAGCACAAGAGAATTAAAGCATGCAAAACCCCTCCTCTGGTCAAGACTGGGTTTTGACTGGCCTCAGGAGTTTCTTTCATTAAAAATGGAGATAAAAACTCCTATAATGCTGAGAACAAATATATATTTTTCTCTGCTCATCTTTTCTCCCTGTTATTTGTGGATCTCAAGCTAAGGCAGCAAACAGGCTGCTTTCCTTTTGCTTCATGCTGCAAGCTTTGAGAACATTTTGACAAGCTTCATCCTGCCAGCCTGCTGTGAGCCTTGAAGAACTACTTCATAGCCAGCACAAGTAAGCCAGAGCCCAAAGTAAAATGGGGAAAAATCAAGTGCACAATTAGATTATCCTTCAACATCATACAACTGATCTCCAAAGAACAGTAACTTTTTACGGAAATGACATTTGGTAAAGTAAGCTGTAAAGGTCACTCCAGAGCCTACAATGTGCTTGCTGCCATGACAAAGCATGCAGTCCTTTCTCTGCTATTCCATAGCTTGGGGTAAGATTCAGAGCAAACTTTAGTGCACCAGTCACCCATAGGCTTTGTTCTCAGTGAAGGTTTTCATTTTCCCAGTTCCCACTTCTGGAAGTATATAAATTCACTAACAGATTCCCATAGTTCTGCACTTCATACCTGGAGATGACCTGTTTCTGTAACAGTGCTCTTGCAGCGATTCACACCTTTTGGTACCATCCCTTGCTCTAAGTAAGGCTGTTAAACATTGATGTCCTTGAAAACTCGTTTCAGGTCTGCATGTGTGCATGTGCACTTGAGAATTCAGTTATAACCTGGGAGAAGAGGGAATCATAGAACCATAGAATGTGTTGGGTTGGAAGGACCTTTCAAGGTCATCTAGTCCAACCCCCCTGCAGTAAGCAGGGACATCTTCAACTAGATCAGGTTGCTCAGAGCCTCATCAAGCCTGGCCTTGAATGTCTCCAGGGATGGGGCCTTCACCACCTTTCTGGGCAACCTGTTCCAGTGTCTCACCACCCTCATTGTAAAGAACTTCTTCCTAATGTCTAATCTAAACCTGCCCTGCTCTAGTTTAAAACCATTGCCCCTCGTCCTATCGCTACATGCCCTTGCAAATGGCCCCTCCCTTTTCTTACCTTTTCAATTGCCTCCAAACTCAACTATATAGAAAAGATCCGCTTTCATCCAGTCTTCCTGGCATTTGAGGTGCCAGGACTCTCTCAGCCTATCCTCACAGGAGAGGTGCTCCAGCCTGCTCCAACAGGTCTATGTGCTTCTTAAGCTGAGGGCTCCAGAACTGGATGCAGTACTCCAGGTGGGGTCTCACCAGAGCAGAGCAGAGGGGCAGAATCACCTCCCTCACCCTGCTGGTCTTGATTCTTTTGATGCAGCCCAGGATGTGGTTGGCTTTCAGGGCTGTGAGTGCACACTGCCAGCTCATGTCCAGCTTTTCATCCACCAGTGCGCCCAAGGCCTTCTCAGAAGGGCTGCTCTCAGTCCCTTCATCCCCCAGCCTTTATTGACACCGGAAGGTTACCCCGGCCCAGGTGCAGGACCTTGCACTTGGCCCTGTTGAACCTCATGAGGTTAGTCACAAATACCTTTTAAAAAAGCTGTTTTGGTGAAGACTATCATAAAGATGCTTTTTCTCCCAGCCCCACTTATTTAGATATGGACTCGGGGATTATGGCAGCTACATCATGTAGAGCAGTTTATGGCTTTTTTGAAGTTATGCCAGATGCCATTTTATTTCTCGTTGCTCTTAGGGCCATGAAAGTGCACAATTGGATTAAAATTTTCTTTCTACCAACCTGATGTGCTCCACTCAGCTCATCTGGTATAAATCTGGCAGCATTATCAAGTTCTGAGTTGGATTTATAAACAGTAAGAGTTCCAGTGGGCAAAATAAATGGAACAATCCTTGATACGTGCTAACAGTGGCTGGACAGTTATTTCACATGAAATATGCTCTTAGCAAAGTCGCTTCAAGTGAACTTTATGTGATGAAGTAAATATTAAATGCAGACATTCTGCAAGGAGTTTGTTTGTATAAAAGGTATTGGTATGTGTAAGTGTAAAAGTGTAAGTCCTGGAAGTAACGGGAGCATTCATGTGCACAATAAATGTGGCTGATAGGACCTGGGGAACTTGAGTTGTAAATACCAGCATTTTATTTACATAAGGCAAATGTGGGAGATATATGATACTTAATGACCGGTCTGTGACCCTTCATCTACTGGCTTGACACTGTAATTTGCTAAAAGACAAAAATTTTAAAGCACTCTCTACATTTGCCTATGGACACAAGGCCTAATGAATTTGGCCAGCTCTGCAGGTAGTATTTAAATCACAGCACAGGTATAAAAGTCTTTAAAGTTTTTTTTCTGACCAAGCTGGGCACGATATTGTTTGACCAGAAACAGATCAGAGAGCACCTGGAAACACCGAGTAAACAGTCCAGGCTGGCTCTGCGAGAGGGACCCCCTGCTGAAGCTCGGGTGTCGGTGTGATGGAGGGTCCTGCCGTAGCCTGGCCCTTGCAGGAGCAGAAGTACGTGGGACCTCACCAGCCGCCAGGAAATGCTAAGCATTAGGTACAGCTGGGGTGTGTTGAGGCTATTTTGCTGTTGCAGCATTTTTGTTGTCGATTGCTGTACTCCTAAGGGTAAGTACTGCTTTGCTTGGAAGGTTGCCCACATTCAGCACTGTATCTAACTGCAACTTAAGGGATGTTTGTTCCAGGAGCCCAACCTGGGTTGAATATCTGATCAAAATGCCTAGAAACTAAAGACACTGTAGCATGGAGATATTCCTGAAGTGAGTTGAGTTTTCACGAGTCACTAGGAGCACACACAGGACATGTCACTTGACAACAGACACTGAAGCTGGAACTGTAACATATACTCTTAATTTTTGTACTGTAAAAATGCCACTCTGGTGCCTTCAGCCTTCAGTTGGTAGCTGTCTCAGGGCCACAGCATCCAGAGTATACCCAAGGCCAGCTACCGTAGCTCTGTCATTGCGTGTCTGGTGTGAATACAGCCAGTTCAGCTAGAGAAAGCTCACATGAAGCACTGAAAAGATAAATCTACCCACACCATTTGGTCTTGGGCTCTCTTTTATTTATCAGTATAGATGCACTCTCTCAGGCTAAACAGGGTGGACAGGTAATGAGTGGATATTCTTCAGCCTAACTTTTTTTATAGGCACTTATGTAGTGATGTACTTGTTTACCTGTGATCTTCTTTCAGGTGCCTGAGAAACCATATCTAAAGAAAGATTTGTCCAACCTCCTGGCTGTGTCTTTGATTCTCTGTTTTTTACTGTTCTGTAAGGTGTTTTGCCAAGAGATGCTGATATCTTGGGCACAGCAAGCAGCATGGCATGCTAAACTATGCGAGTATCCAGTCTGCGGTCTGTATTAGGGCTGGAGGTAATCTTGTGGGTATAGCCCTCAATCGATAAATAAAAACTGGTTCTGGCATAACTCAGTGAAGACCGTTCATTCTGCATGTGCTGCAGTTCTCCACATCTGTAGCGTTTGCTACATACCAGAGTTCCTCCCAGGAAACTAGCAGATATAAATTCGCTGGACTTCACTCTGATGGCAAAGTGTTGAGGTCTCCTAGTCACATGCACCTAAATTTATGGGGTGAAACTTAGGAAATCTCTTCTGCAATCATATTTTTCTTTCCAGCTATCTAAAAGATTCTCATGAATCTGATCACTTCTAATAAATAAAACTGCTTTGAAACAGGTATTTGAATTACATTATTTTTGGTAAATTGAAAATCCTTACTTCAGTAGCACTACTGTAGCATTACTAAATGAGAAGCTACATCACTGAGGTCTGGGTCCTTGCTTCAAGTGACAGCTACTCAATCCAGATCCAAGCTCTCAATCCAGACTTCAAAACTAAAACATCCAGACCGATCACCAAAGTAGCACGGTAGCCCTATTAATGACAGCCTCTTAGGGGCTGGGCAGTAGCAGTGACCATCACTAAAACACCAGGAGAGCGAGCAGCTATACATGAGTGGGACCTTGCAAAAAATAACAACCCCACCCTGAAATGTACCCATTTGATAGCAGAAGCTCATGCACCCGACACCTTCTGCAGTGGCCCCAGCCCATGCACAGGAACATCTCCCCAGGTTGCACGTTCTTGCAGCCAGCCGGTGGAGGGGAAAGCCAAGCAGGCACAGCCCGCAGCCTAGTGCAGTTCCCCCATGTCCAGGGAAGAATGCGGATGGAGGGGCGGCAGCAGCCTATTGAGAAATAGAGCCAGGAAAGAGGTTTTCTGATTTCAGGACTATGAAGTGCTGGTGGCATTCACATTGCCCCAGAGGTGTTTCTGTACCCATGAAACCTGCCAGTAGCAGGTTTTACTACTAGAGAGGATTTTTTTTTGTTCCAGTGAAAAGCTCTGAGCACAGGAACGGCTTATTTATCACTGTCTTGGCTTAGCAGTCATAAAAGTGGCAATAATAGTTAGCTGATAAGGGCAGTAAAAAGGCAGGTCTCTAAGCCTGGGGAAGGTTTTGACAAATGGCCGCTCACTAGATTGGAGGCGTTGCTGGCTTGGAGACAGATGGGCTCATCAGATGAATGTAGATAATGCTACAGGTAAATGATAGAGAAATTACTGTAGGTGCAGTTGAGGTAGTTGCAACAATCTCTTCATCTACTGTTGGCATCTTTTGCCTTCATAGTTAACTAATTTTTCTTTTAAAGAGACCTTCAGAGACGAGGGACTGAGGGATGGGTGAGCTCTTTGGGTACAAAGAAAAGGATGTCTTTTGATTTGGGTGCCATACATTGAACAGCTGTGTTTGTGACAAGTCTTTGCCCCAGATTGCTTTGTTGCAAGATACATTTGCTTCTGATTTGCAATCAGTTCATGATAGATTTTCTTTGTAGTCCTTGTTCTTACAAATTCTTGTCTTTTTTCTTTCCCTAAGTGTATCACAATACGAATCAGCTGATATTCACTGTAACCATTGGTTAGATATTTTTGTACAGAATTAGATGAGTGGTAATTGAATGTGAAACCCCCATAGACACTCATTTTCAAAAGGAAAAGAATACACAGTCTGCAGTTTGCCTTGTACAGTGTTTGGAGCAATACGGATTTTGTTATATTTCTCGTCTCATATTTCTGAATGATCAAATCATTGTGAAAATAAACGCTATGCTTCAGGTAGCTTTTCTTTCAGGCTTGAGTCTGTTTCTGAATATGAACATCCGTACTGACTTACCTTAGGCGCCCTGAGGTCAACACTGACGTCTCCAAAGACTGAATTAATCTAAGAAAATACTCAGAGACAGGGGATGTAAGAATGAGAACAGAGGAGGTCACAGTCACTCTCTTGCCTCAATTTTTGTGGATTCCAGCTAAACCCTTAACCTCATTTGATAGAATGGGATGTGTTGGTCTGCTTTATTAGAAAGGAAAAGCATGCGTGTGGGAAGAAATCTGGGAATTTCTGTCTCGCAGACCTTGAAAATATTTTGGGGATTAAACTTTCATGGCAGAAGTATTGAAGAGTGTTTCTAAAGACAAATTAGATTGGATTCTGTACCTTGACATTTATTTTTATTTGTCTTTTTGCAGCTTGTTCATATTTTACATTTGAGACAAATCTTATGGGCAGATGAAGAAATTCCTTAAACAAAAGTAGACAGTAGACATCTTCAAAGATGTTTTAGGACACAGGTATTTTCCCTTTTTGAGGACTATTGAAATCAGGTCTGTATTAATAATGACGAAAGTGTCGTCTTCAACCATCTAAGTGAATTAATGCCCAGTTATCTATTTGTCCAGACCAGACAAGGAAACAGTACCTTTGACAAACTAACGAAGACTGGCAGAACAGGACATGCCATTTCTCCTTTCCATAGCTCGCGTCGTGCCACTGAGCTACAGCTTAGAGAAGTCCCTTCTTTTGAAGGAAGGATTTTGAAACAGGTTTTCAGGACAGGCTCTGACACACAGAGCTTGTAACAGTGACTCTGAACCCATCGCACATCCTCAAATCACTATGGACTACTCCGTTCACCGTGGACCGTTATTTAGCTTTTTCTGGGACCCTTTCTACTTATCTCCAGATTTCTCAAAAGGGACTGAAAGCCTGTTACCAGGGTCTGTGTTTTCGGTGTATTACCTGTCATCCACAGCTTACCCTGAGAGCATCGCACTGTTTCTTCTTCACTAGGAATGTAAAAAATGCATGTCTCAGCATAGCAATTTCTACTGTAAGAATAATGACAAATAATGATTGTTCTAATTGTTTCTTTGTTCTAATAAGAACAAAGTGTGCTGAGCACGTGATAGACTAGAAAAGAAAATCATAATAAAGGGCAAGGAAAATACATTCTCACCGTTAGATAAGCATATCAAATAGTCTGTTTACCTATGATTGGGCCATTCCTTCATCTTCCCTAAGCAGAGAACACCTCCCACCCTTTCTTCTCTTCCAATCTTACAGGGAGCTGGTTTGAAGGCAGAAGCGAATGAAGCATGATAAAAAATTGGATTTTGAAGGGTAATGTTTGCTTATTTCTTTATCTCTATCTTTCTATTGATTTTTTAATAAAATTACCAGTATGCTTATGATAATTGATTTTTTCCTACACCTTTATTTGATTCTGAAGCACAGAGCCCCAAACGACATCCACGTATCCCTGCTACATTCAAGGAAGAAAGTGTCACATATCCTTGGAAGTGAACCTGGGACCATTCCCTGGCAATGATCTAGTGGCCAGTATCAGGAACTGGAGTTTTGGTATCTTTATGCACTTCCCTAGTAGTTTATTGTTGACCGGTATCAAAGTCAGGACACTGGCTGGATGAGGGGTACAACTGCTGCGCTCTTGTTTAGATTTCAGGGGTTAGAGCACAGAGTGCTGGCTGCCACTGGGCAGGTGGCTCAATCTATTTGCTTTCACTCCTTTAAAAATGGGATAAAGTGCCACTATACTACAGGGGTGTTACGAGGGTAAAACTCATTATTAATGACTGTGAGGTATTCAGATGCGGTGGTGATGAGGCTGTATGGATGTCTGGAGTATGTGCTTCACTGCACATCTGAAGCAAAATGTGTCTGTTTCCTTGACAACCCCTCTGCATCTGTACCATTGTAGCTGCTCTCCACCGTACGTGGAAACATCAAGCATCCTTACTGAAGCTTGCTCACATTCTGCTCCATTCATATTCTGCTATTAAAAATATTCTGTTTGTTGCGTTGACAGTGTGCTGCTCGGAACGGTGCAGGAATATTCCTCCCTGTTCCTTCCTCTTTTCCTCCCTCTCCCTCCCCAGGGGTGCAGTCCCCCCCTTTTTCTCTACCATCGGGATCCAGGCTCACCCCTTCAGGAGGCCGATTTGGTTCACTTGACTGGTAGCAAACTAACCTCGTTCAAAAATGAAACAAAGGAATAGTTTTCCGCTGAGCTGCCTTTCAGAGGGGTCATAGCGATGTTTCGTGTTGCGGGCACTGCAGGGGCCAAGCGAGAGCAAAGAGAGAAGGAGAGAGGGGAGCCATGGAGAGGGAGCTCCGCTTAACTCGCTCTTCTGCCCACAGCAGAAGCCTCGGGGTCACCCCACCGAAGGTGCTGCGCTTCCCTGAGCAGTGCACAAATATGGTAATAGAGAAACACACCACGTCCATGTCCATGCACTGCCCTTGAGAAAATTAAAACAACATGAACTTTCTGAACAACAATTAGTGCTGCCATCTGTTACTGTCAGCATATATGCGCGAGAATGTTGCATTCACTTCCTTGGAAAGAGCTGTGAAATATCACTTATGTTATCCATAGGTCTTTTCCTTTTAGCAATGTAGAGATATGTGATATTAACTAACAGTTTTATCTTGACATGTGTCATGGTTGTATGGATGCCTTTACACAAAACAAATATCGAAGAGATCTTCTGCAGTGCTGAGCCACACACAGTCATGGTTTCTGGACAGTTGAGAGTTTATAGCCCATGGCAGCCCAAGGACTGCTCATGCAAGAAAGTGCTCACCACAGTGCGTAAAGTTAGTGCAGCCTCATCCTCCTAATGCACACAGTATCTTTGTCCTCCTTTGAACTCTCATGCGTTAAGATGATTCGTGGATGCCAAAGATCCAGTCCCACATATGGCGAAAAGCAAATACGTAGTATTTAAATAGCTGTCACCAAATTCAAAGCAAAATCTTCAGGTTTCAAGAAGTCAGTTCTTCTCACTGTCAGTCTAGCCTGATCACCATGTAAAGATGAAAGGGGAATATAGGCAACAAGGTGGTAGAAAGGAATATGAGTTCAAATTCTGATGCTTTACCTGTTCCCAGCACCTCCGTCTCTGCAGCTCGATTGCCCGGGGGTTGGTTGCACTGACCAGCCCTTCACTTGCTTGCACCTCTGCTCATGAACAGGTTTGCAGTTCTGTGCATTTGCACCGGTGATGTCCCAGGAAAAAGTGCCCAACAAGAGGGTTAAGGTGTTGCAATGTTCTATGATTAAAAGGAAAAGGAAACACGGAATGCGGGACACAAAGTCTGTCCTGTAAATCTGCCCACTCATTCAGTGTTTATGTGAGCATGACATTACCACAATTGTATCTTTAGTGTACGTGAGATCTCCATCCATTATCTAAAAGCTGGAATGTGAATAGATGCAAAAGAAAGGAGAACCTTGCTTATTTTTGGCAAGCACTGAAGGCAGGCCAAGAAGATGGCCTAGATCTGTGAGATCTAGGAAGATTATCCTAACAGTTCCTCCTTACAGCGCATGATCTACCTCTTTCAAGTTTATATATCTTTATATTTACATATATTATTTAGGCAAAAGCCTAAAATATGATGGTCCCTACTAAAATCTGTTTCTTGGAGTAGTATTTGTTGCAAATTAAGACATAAGGAATTGCTCTGCAATGTACTGGGAGAACATTTTCCACTTTAAAATTGATGCTAATTAAGTGCACTTACTTTAATGTTAACATAAATTGGTGTTAACATATAAATTTATGTTAACATAAATTTGTTCCAATTTACACACTACCAATACCTTACAAAACATAATTTTCCTTGATTCTAAATAGATTTCCCATCTGTATGTTTTGTGCAAGTTAATTAATTAAGTGCTTTTGTTTTTACATAAATATAAACCCACACACATAGTATCTACACAGGAAGTAGAGGGAAAAAACAATAGGGATTTAGCTTTTTTGGGCAGATGTGTGTTGAAATTCCCTTTAGGTATAGGACCGCAGTGAAAACACACATTCTAAAACATCCTAAGTAGGCTGTTGGGAAAAATAACAAATGTCCTGATGTGTGTTTGAGAGAAAGCACTGACATAGATATCTAATTCCAGGACAGGGCTCAGAGCTGCTGATCCAAACTGAAAATAGTCACTTTCTGCAGCTTTCATGTGGGAGTTAAAATTCCTGGAAGAGAATCATAGAATCACAGAATGGTTCGGGTTGGAAGGGACCTTAAAGATCATCTAGTTCCAACCCCCCTGCCATGGGCAGCGACACCTCCCACTAGATCAGGTTGCTCAGAGCCCCATCCAGCCTGGCCTTAAAAACTTCCAGGGATGGGGCTTCCACCACCTCTCTGGGCAGCCTGTTCCAGTGTCTTACCACCGTCATGGTGAAGAACTTCTTCCTAACAACCAGTCTGGATCAACCCATCTCTAGCTTTAATCCATTCCCTCTAGTCCTACCATTACCCGACATCCTAAAAAGTCCCTCACCAGCTTTCTTGTAGGCCCCCTAAAGATACTGGTAGGCCACTACAAGGTCTCCTCGGAGCCTTCTTTTCTCCAGACTGAACAACGCCAACTCTCTCAGTCTGTCCTCATAGGAGAGGTGCTCCAGCCCTTGGATCATCCTCGTGGCCCTTCTCTGGACACTGTCCAGCACGTCCATATCTTTCTTGTAGTAGGGGCTCCAGAACTGGATGCAGTACTCCAGGTGGGGTCTCACCAGAGTGGAGTAGAGGGGGAGAATCACCTCCCTTGACCTGCTGGCCACGCTTCTGCTGATGCAGCCCAGGATACGTTTGGCTTTCTGGGCTGCAAGTGCACACTGACGGCTCATGTTGAGCTTCTTGTCCACCAGTACCCCCAAGTCCTTTTCTTCAGGGCTGCTCTCAAGCCAGTCACTGCCCAGCCTGTATCAGTGCTTGGGATTGCCCCGACCCAGACGGAGGACCCTGCACTTGGCCTTGTTGAACTTCACGAGGTTGACATGGGCCCACCTCTCCAGCCTGTCATGGTCTCTCTGGATGGCATCCCTCCCCTCCAGCGTGTCAGCCCCCACACACAGCTTGGTGTCATTAGCAAACTTGCTGAGGCTGCACTCTATGCCACTGTCCATGTTGCTGATGAAGATGTTAAACAAGACCGGTTCCAGTACCAATCCTTGAGGGACTCCACTTGTCACTGGCCTCCACTTGGACATGGACCCATTGACAGCCACTCTATGGGTGCGGCCATCAAGCCAGTTCTTTATCCACTGAATTGTCCATCCATCAACACCATATTTTATCAGCTTGGAGACCAGGAAGTCACGCGGGACAGTGTCAAAGGCTTTGCTCAGGTCCAGGTAAGTGATGTCAGTTGCTCTCCCCTTGTCTATTGATGTTGTGACCTTCTCATAGAAGGCCACCAGGTTTGTCAGGCACAATTTGCCCTTGGTGAAGCCGTGTTGATTGTACTCAGTCACCTCTTTGTTATTCTTCTGCCACAGCAGTGCCTCCAGGAGGATCTGCTCCATAATCTGACGAGGCACAGAGGTGAGACCGACTGGCCTATAGTTCCCTGGTTCATCCTTCTTTCCCTTTTTGAAAATGGGGATTATGTTTCCCCTTTTCTAGTCAGTGGGGACTTCACCAGATTGCCATGACTTTTGGAATATAATAGAGAGCGGTTTAGCAACCTCATCCGCCAGTTCCCTCAGTACCCGTGGGTGTATCCCATCAGGTCTGTGGACTTGTACACTTTCGGGTTCGTCAGATGGTCACGAACCTGATCTTCACTTACAATGGGCAGTTCTTTCCAACCCCTGCCATTGCCTTCTGTGACTCCGGGAGTGTGTCTGGAGCCCTTGCCAGTGAAGACTGAGGAAAAGAAGTCGTTGAGAACCTCAGCCTTTTCCATATCACTTGTCACCAGTTCTCCCGCTTCCTTTCTGAGGGGGCCCACACCTTCCCTAGTCTTCTTCTTACCATTAATATACCTATAGAAAAATTTGCTGTTTCCCTTGATCTCCCTGACTAGATTTAATTCTAACTGAGCTTCAGCTTTTCTAACCAGGTCTCTTGCTGCTCGGACAGCTTCCTTATATGCCCCCCATTCTAGCTGTCCTTTCTTCCACTCCTTGTAAAGATTCTTTTTGTCTGACAGTGTGTCCAGGAGCTCCTTGTTCATCCAAGCAGGTCTCCTAGCATTCTTTCCTGCCTTCCTCTTTGTTGGTATGCTTTGCTCCTGGACACAGAGAAGGTGATCCTTGAATACTGACCAGCTGTCCTGGGCCCCCCTTTGTCTCTAGGGCTCTGTCCCATGGCACTTTGTCCAGCAGATCCCTGAAGCGATCAAAGTGTGCATGCCTAGAGTCCAGGGTCATAAATTTGGAATACATCCTCCTAGTTGCCCTGAGGATCTTAAATTCTATCGTTTCGTGGTCACTGCAGCCAAGGTTATCCCTGAGCCTCACATTTTTCACCAGCCCTTCCCTGTTGGTGAGAACAAGGTCCAGCATAGCACCTTTTCTTGTTGGTTCCTCTACCATTTGGAGGAGGAAGTTGTCATCAATGCAGTCCAGGAACATCCTGGATTGCTGGTGCCTTGCTGTGTTATCCCTCCAGCAGATGTCAGGGTGGTTGAAATCCCCCACGAGGACCAGGGCCTGTGAACATGAAGCCACTTCTATCTGCCTATGGAGGGCCTCGTATGCTTGTCTCTGCTGGTCAGGTGGCCTGTAGCAGACCCCTACTGTAACATCACCTTCCCCTGTCTTCCCTTTAATCTTAACCCATACACTCTCAACCAGCTCATCGTCCTTCCCCTTATGGAGCTCTATCGATTCTAGCTGGTCACTGATGTAGAGGGCAACACCTCCTCCCCTCCTACCCTGCCTGTCCTTCCTAAAGAGTATCTGTCTATCCCTACATTCCAGTCGTGGGAATCATCCCACCAAGTTTCAGTAATAGCCACTATGTCATGGCTTTCCAGCAGCACAGTGGCCCTTAATTCATCCTGTTTATTGCCCAAGCTGCATGCATTCGCGTAGAGGCACTTCAGCTGGGCTGGCCCTGTCACCCTCTTGTGCGAATCGCCCTTGATTCCCTTGGGGTGTCCCGGTGTATCGGAGAGATGGAACTTCTCCCCATTTCTTAGTGACTGTTTCATGCAAATCCCCAACCTCCAGGCTCACTGACTTTTGTTAGGGATGTTCAATTTCTCTGAAAATTATGAGGGGACTTGAGCATTTTCATGCCTGGCAGTTATTTCAGACGGCTGAGCATGGACACGGGGGCAGAGGGGCTCTATAGGAAGCGTACAGAGAACGGCAGAACGTTCTTTGCATTTGATGTAGGTACCAAGAAAGCATTGGCTACGTGACAGAGAGATCTTATGGTACACATGTTTACTTTAATGAAGGGCAGGGTAGGAGAACATATATATATATTTACAGACAAAAATATACTACAGAAATATGGGAGCCATATGGGGAAACACAGCAATTCCCTGTAGTGGGAAAAAGACTTAAGTCTGACAGAGACCTCAGTGAAAATAAACTTCAGGATTCAGTAGGCACTTCTGCAAGGGATTAACGGAGCAAATGTGGACTTGCCTCTAACAAGAAACAGAGTCCTAAATTCAATACAAACCAATTAGCCCATTATATTTGGGTCATGGCATGGCTGTGAGAAGCAGGGAAGCACACCCCTTTGTATTATAGTTTGCTGTAGCTGTGCACCGCATTTCACACTGATTGGACTTCTAGATTGCCTCTAATCAATAAAAAGCCCAGGACTCTCCACACAGTGCCTAACAGACTGCATTTCTGTAGGGAATCAAGTCAAGCCCATGTGCTGGCTGCAGTGGGAAAGCTGGTTTAAGAAGCTGCTTCCTTTCTTTGTAACAGCCATGAACAAGTGTTGCAATGCTATGCTGAAGTTTACTGCCTCTAAATTGTGAAGTTACAGCTGGTTACAGTGAAGTTACAGTTTTGAGGCCATGCTGTAAGCCAGGTCACTGAAATGTTTAAAATAGTGACCAGAGGCTCCAGGGCAGATACTTCTGAAGCCAACTTTGTCATCACAGCCAACACTGCATAACTGCACGATAAATGTCATAGCTGAGTGAAAGTCCATGAAAGAAACATGGAAATCCATGAAAAAATACGAAGAATGAAGCGTGAAGTATGCAGCCTACCTGTGCCTTCAAGCTATATGATAAACAGTTACTGGCCACAGCTGCAAAGAGGAAATGGAGCAACATCCAGAGCTTGGTTTAGTTATTTATAGCACATCTGATCACACCACATTATTGCCTGCTACAGATTTGTTAGCAACCTGCAGTTGTTTCACAATTTCATCTTGACTTTTAGAACTGTTGGTGGGAAAATCCCTGTGTGAGTATCCTCAGGATGCTCTTCTTTGGCTATTCCTGAATGAAATGGTTCCATTTAATTAAAATGGCTTATTTCACTTTATTTAAAATTAAGAAGAAACAGCAGCCTTAAAATGCCCTTACATCTAAAAAGGTGTTTCATTTCATCCCAGCTCATCTCCACCCTTCTGCTGATAGACTTTGGCAACTATTTGGAGAAGGAAGGGCTTAAAAACAGATGTAAAATCCCTCTTGCATGGAGATCAATGATCCTTCTTTCAGAAAACTGCCTTCTTGCAAATCCAGCAGTGATCTTTAATACATTGACCTATACTTCTGACCTATGATTTCAGCATCTTCTGAATAATAATCTGGAATAACAGCCTTGTTGTTGGCAGACCTAAATGCTTCTGTAGGATTAAGGAAAGTAGTCACAGTGTCCAGACCTCTGATTTTGCAGGCAACTCTGCCAAGCTCCTAGAAACGTTGACTGGAAGCAGCTCTGGGACATTCTCACTTGAGTTCCTGCCCCTACAAGCAGATCTGGAGGAGCATAGAAGCAAAAAATCTCTGTCATCCTTCAGAGCAGGAATCACTTAGTACAAACTCAGTGGGGGTGCGCCATGAGACCTAACCTACAATCTCTGGGTATGGACAGTACCCTGGACCAGAATGAGCTGCTTGATACCAAGAACATGGGGACTCTCTGTTGCTCACTAGCAGTCCACAACACCCTACACCTCAGAGGACTCTTGGGTTGCTTTAATTTAAATAAACTATACAGTCCATGACAGCTCAGTGTTAGAAGGCTGCAAAGGTGATTTAAAACTCATGCATCTGTTGTGCTTCACTGTATTTTCCCCTTTTCTTGCCTGCTGTGCTTGGTGGTTAACGATTATTATTATTTTTAGTAGATGCAATTATGCAGTGGTAACACAAGTCCTTTGCTACTCCTGGGGCTACAAAACTCTTAATTTCTCAAAGAGATTCCAGTGGGTTCGATGGAGGCAAGGTTTAGGTCACTCTCTGTGAGTGTGCCCAGTTACACTGTTGGGTCTTCACAGGCACATTGAGAATGGAAATGTAACCATGTACTAAGAGGTATGGCCTTCAGGCTATGTTTTCCTTAAGTTCCCATTATTTTTAAGCGACTGTCAAGGGTTATAATCCATCAATTTGAAAAATATTACTCCTTTGAATCTATCCTTAAAGAGGACTCATCCATTCCAGCAGGCTTTGAAAGAGTTGAACATCATCAGCTGCTCTATTCCTGGATCACCACGTGCGTGTAATTGCCTGGAATCCCAGGCTTTCCCATCTGCTTTCACTAAAGGACAGTGCTTTTCTGCCTTAAAGAGATTAAAAACAGACCTTGTACTTTTTTGGGCTGTGACCATCAGGCATCAGAAGGAGAGGACACTAAAATTTTGTTTGAAACAAATTAAATGTAATAGGAGCTTTCTTGGGGAGAGTTGCAGTGTCTGTGTGTATTTAGCACATAAACGATGCTTTATGCTTCACCAAAGCCAAAAGCCAAAAATATCCGTAGTATTTGCACTGTTTGAAAGTGTCTCTGAAGGGGTACCCTAAAAGCTTGATGGAGGGGGTAAATCTTCATTTTCTAGTTTAGGAATAAAGACTGAGCTTTCCTGGCCAAAGTCTAAAAATAAACAGTCATGAAGAACTTCTGTTAGGATGTTCCTTCAATTCACTTGTCTAAAATCAACAGAGAGCAATAAGGAGGCTGAATGCCCAGTCGGGTAGAATGCCTGCCAATATGGGACACGACATTTCACAGACACACACTGAGCCCTTGAGTGGCAACAGGAGTGAAAGTCAAACACACACAACAAATATTAGCTGCGTTGCTTGATGCACCACTGGAAGATGTTCAGATTCTGTGGTATTATAAGAATGCACAGAAAACAGCATACATTTTTAACTCCTCTGGGCTTTTATCACAGAAATTACATTTTCTTGTTTTTATGGGTTTGAACTTATGCTCTGTAATTTAATTCTTCTCAGAAGAATAGAGGCAACCGTATCCACTTATCCAGAGAACAACTACACCAGGGTGCAAATGATACATAAACAAATTATTGAAATCTCTTTGTTTGAAGACTTGTGCTGTGGAAGAGTCTTGAGTTTCAGTCTCTCTTTGCTTCTGACCGGTTCTTTTCAGTCAAACCTCCAGGAGATACACATGCCTCAGGGACTCAGCTGTGTGTTTGCCCACCAGTCGCCTTGCATTTGCATTTTCTGCTCCCTAAAGCTGCCTCAGGGTATCTTTGTGAAATAGTGGTGATATTCATGATGGTCATAGTTATACAGACTTTTAAAATAGCGTGATGAAGCTCTGTTTTTATGCAAGAAGATTTTCATTGTCTTCAATAAGCTTTGAAAGAGGTGCTAAAATAAATTGGTGATTTAGTCATTCACAAACAAGACGGTGCAACACGTAAAAGCTTAATTCTGCTTCCAACAAAATTGATGGCAAAGTCCCCACTGACCCCACTGGGGAAGGATCTGGCTTTGGGGACTTGATCTTGTGTCTTCTAAAGGCAAGAAGTTTTGCAGTGAATATAATGAAAGCACAAACAGCCACTAGAATAGCTGTACAACATTCAGGAACCCAGAAATTCAGTACTCCTTTGTACTTGGTTGAGAACCAACAAGAAAAAATTTACATGTCATTTGCTCGCTCAAAATAGAATCAGATTTAATTGTATTTTCCTAAAGTTTGTTGGTTTCATTTTTAAAAAATGATTTAAATATCATTATTCAATGGAATTTTAAACATTAACTGTCTGCATTTAACGCAGCATTTTGTCCTCTCCTTGGAGCACAGCTACCTTGGAACAGGTCTGGAATGTGGCAGGAACGCTGCTGAGAGCACGGTGCAGCAGCCACTGCTCCTGTGATGCTTTTCACAACATAACATGTTTATATTTGTTAGACTCAAGCGTGCAGTACTTCTGTATAATCGATACTGCTACTATTTCTGTTTGTTGTATTCCAAAGGGTGACATGGGTAAGCAAATTTGAGAAGGCTCTCAATACATTTATATATTTAATAAAAGGCAAGCTGTATTATGTGCAGGTGTGTGTAGATATATAACTTGGTCTATATATATGTGTATTAAAATAACTTGTGAATATAAAAACAAAGCCTTAGCTTTTTAAGCATGTGCTAATTATTTTTAGGAAATGTGCACGGTCACACTAATCACGCTGAGCTGGAAGAAAGCATATCTCCCCCTAGGATAAATATACTTTTCTGGAGTGAGGTTCATTTACCAACTTTTACTTTAAAAACTCATATTTTCTCCAGGGATGAGGGGAAAAAACCAAACAAGGGTCCAACAATAAGCACCTAAAAAAACGTATAGGGCAAGCTAATCTTCCTTGAGGTATGAGATTAAATCCACTGAAGCAGAGGAGAGAATGAAATGTCATTGCCCCATCTCTGCCGTGGATGCCTGAACGAAGGACAGAGCAGCGCACGGGTACGTGCTGAACCCCGTCTGGTTTTTGTACGTGAGGGAAATCTACAGGAGGAGCCTATGGAATGAGATGGTAAGAAATTCAGTTTGTAGTCCAGAAAGGACTATACTGAGCTAAATGCTGGCCTGATTAGCTACACCGATATGTACATCCTTCAGGGCATGCCCAGAACACCACCCAGTGGGCTCCTACAGACTGGCTGTAGGGAAGACATGTGTGCCTCAAAATTTCTTCAGATTTTGAGGCTTTCTTGGTTGCTTTTGTCCCATGTTTCAGTCCAAAACAAGCCTCTCGCTTGCAGTGCTGCATTGGCCATGGAAGAACTTCCGTTAACCCATCTACACATTCGGGATCATACTGGTGTTTCGAAATACATGGATTTTAATGCTAATTGTTGTTACAACCATTAAGTGTGCAAATATCACTGTCAATTTTTCACAAAAAACACCGCTTAGAGTTAATATCACGCCATAAATATCTGGGTATGAGCGGTTTCGCTTTGTAAATGGGAGGAGCGATACGGTTCTGCAGTGATGAAGCAGGATGCCTTCTTGAAGGAAAACATTGGCCAAGCAGCTGTTGCCGGCAGGATTGTGCCTACCTTGGGGACACACAGAGTCCCTGGAGAGCCACTTGAATAAGGGTAGCTTAATGCAGCTTCTGGTGAGAAAGTGGAGTTTCTTATATGGCCCTTTCTCGTCAACTTTTCTTACCCTGCATTCTTTTCACGAGTGAGAATTTCTTGGTGCCCCTCTGACTCCATCTTGCTGTTGAAGCAGCACAGGAGTGCAAGCAGCAATACCCTCCTTACACGCACCAGTAACAACTCACAAGGGGAAAAATCTCAGACCAAAATGTCATTTTCATAAAGGTGTAATTAAGAAGGATTTGCAGTGAATAATCACCTTGGGTTTTTGTATAGTTTTGGATTGATTTTTTTTTAATGACCCAATTACTTGCAAAATTTTGCAAAACAAGAGCCATCAGGCTTTCCCACCTAATTCTTCCTGTTGGTAGAAATGTATCATTACCTTTGTCAGAGCCTGAGTGTGTTCGCACTTGCCTTTGCACAGCTACTTGAGCTTTCTGCGGCAATAGCAGGTAAGATGAGGGTCAGTAACCAGAAATTGGGGTCAGTTTTCCAGATATCACATTACATATCTCAATCAATGGCTCTTTCTGGAATGTTTCATCTAAAGACATTAAAGTTTGGCTGCCTTTTAAAGCAAGGTCACTCAGTTTCTCCGGATTCGATCTCCATCCTGTGGCTTTTTACACAAAGACCCAAATAAGATTTGCTCACAGCTGTTTCTTAGCACATGAGTGGGCTCAGTTTGCTGGGAGGCGATTTGAATATCGACAGAAAGCTGAAACAATGCTGAGTTAGTGCTCCAGTCCAGTGCCTTCTTAATTTAAAGGAGAGGGAATTGAGCCTGAAAAAAGCTACAGTATCACGGCACTATTTCTACTGTGGGAATTTCGCATATGAGTCGCAATAAATGTGTGCAATTCCGAAAGCAGCATTTCCCGCTGTCGGATGGGAGGGATCAACGCGCGTAGTAATTGGATTACGAACAGAGCAATAGCAATGAAACACTTGTTTGCAGTGTGTGAAACTACCGGGAAAACAGAACTTTCCCTGCTGTGCTGTAATGTTTGACTTTCCCCCGGGGGAAATCCTGAGCCCCAGCCCCTGATCCCCATGGAGGAGCGCAGAAGGCTCCATAGGGATCCACTGCGCAGGGAACTGCCGCAGGCAGCCAGGAGTGAAAGGCACAGGCAAAGGCAGGGCTGAAATATCTGTCTGATGTGACTCAGAGGAGACCCATGTAGCCAGCTCTTGTTTATTTGCATGCTAGACCTCAAACTGGCCGACATTTTTCACAAAAGTTATATGATGACAAAGCCTTGAAATATAGTTGTTTGGTGACATCAGAGCAGTGAGATACGGCTCCTTGCCATTGCTGTCCAGATGATTTGTGCTTTTCATTACAGCAATATGATAATAAAACCAGAGTCCGGAGAAGGAAAATGACAGACAAAAGCAGACACTTGCCAGTAGTGTGGTATAACAAAGTCTCTTGCTCTGTCTGGAAATATAAGCCTTTTGCATGAATAGAAACCTATTTAATTCGTTCTCACTAAATTTATTGGTAGGGTAACTTTATATAGGTTTGACACAATGATTCAGTAAAGCTGGCCACTGCATTTTTCTAAGCGTCTTCTTTTTCAAACACTGAAATGGCCCATCAGGCAGGAAACCTGGCTTTAGTGGTCAACTTCAGCAATTAGTGGGAGAAAATAGCCAGAAGATGCTGAGGTCTGCAAAGCAATTTTTTGTCTATTTTTAATCACACTTTTCTGGAGAGACACTGAAAATTTGAGAACGTGCTACCAGGGAATTCAAGCTCCAGCACTTTTCCCTGTATGTGTTAGGAACTATACTAGGGAAAAAAGAAGCATAAGTAAAAAAATGTTGCATGACTAAATGGTTCGGATAGGGAGGAGAGGCTTGACTGTGATTTAAAGCAGAATAGTAAAAAAATGAAATTAAAAAAGGGTCATTTTTTTTCAGCATAAAAAAGGCTGATGTCCAGTTCACAGCAATTTGTCACATTAATTTGCAGGAAAGATAGGGGATTGAGAATCACAGTCGGAGTAAAACCGCAGATATGGGTCAGATAATGCTTGGGGGGGATTTTTTAATGAGAGGGGCTATCTTCAGAGGCAGAAACAGAAGATAAGCTCCTTGGGTAAACACCTGTAATGCAATAATGTAATAACCAGTGCTCAGGAGTCTGCCAGGGGCAGAGTGCCCATGGCTTTATATTGCACATGGTGGAAACACACCTTAGTACGGCATGAGTATGAGTTATGGAGGGTAGAGATGTCTGCCTTTGTGCTAAATCTCCTGTGGCTTTTCCGAGTGGACAGTAGCAGTTTCCACCGCCACAAGGGGAATCTTCAGGGGATGGGGACCCAAACCTTTGTCACAGAGGATAAAACGAGACCATGCTTTGCTGCAGCATGGCTGGGAGAACAGCCCCCAGCAGGGTCGTGCTCCAGGGAGCAGTGAGATGGTCCAGCCTTCACCTCGCTCCAGCCCTTGGCTCTTCCCACATATTGTTTTTCTTGCTCACTAGCCCACATCTGTGCCCAGACCTTGAGGGACTGAGCCTGAAATACACCTCTCAGTGGGGCCTGACTTTTAAAAAAAATTGTCAAACTGGTATTTTTATCTCCACATCTGTCACTACACTGTATTTTAGTTGACACGGCATTTTTCAGACTGATTTCAGTAGCTGCCTGATAGCTTTGAAATTATCAACATTTGTTTCAACAGGAAAGCCTGTACTCATGAGAAGAAATAGCTTTTCTGATTGGTATCCTGAAAAGAGCAATAGTGCTGATGACCGTGCCGGCCGAGAGAGGAAACACGCACCTGAGCATGGACCACAGCAAGGTCTTCTAGAGCTCCCAGAGATACCGCAGCAGAACCCAGAAAAACCTCCGGGATACTCAGAAGCAATAAGTGAGATAATACTGAATGATTTCTTGCTGAATATTAAAATGTCCCACTTAATTTAATGTTCAGCGTGTAGGCAAAGGAAAGCCAGGAGAAGCATCACTAGTGTTTTGCTGTAAGGTGAGGTATGTTACTGATTTCATTTAAACAGCCATTTGTACATTAAGGAAAGCAGAGATTAACTGCTTCCTATTTGCAGAAGAGTATTAAAGGCTACGAAGCATCAGATAGAAAACGAGGACTGGTGATCGGTGATAACACATTAAGCATGACAGAGCAAATTGCTATATATAGTATGCCTGCACATTTTCTGTGGGTGACATTTACATGCACAGAGTATCTACTCTCATTAGATAGCTATGATTAATAAGTGTCCATCTGAATACACCAATGGCCACATGATGACTCAAGTGTTGAGCTTTGCAAGCAGATTTTGCTTCTGGCTCTTCATCCAAACAAGAAGGAGGAAAAAAAATATACAGTAGGCTTTTGTTGCAAAATAGGGGATGAATCTGAAAAAAAATATTTCTCATGCACCATTTCTCAATAATTTAGTTTATAAAGCAGATTAAACAACCTGAAATCTATTCCTGAAACCTATTACAAAAAATAAAAACTGTATGTCTGAGAAAGCAATATCCCGTACTAGAATCAGACTAACACAATAGTTTCCATTTACAACTACATATGCAGCCAAAGCCTTACAATTTTCTTACAATTCTGCAAACTAATTCATGATCACTTCAGAAATATCCTTGTCTTCACTAGGTTTACAGAAGACTATGAAGAATTTAAATCCACCATTTAAAAACTGAACCATGTGTTTTTTTCAGAATTTTAGAACTGAGAGGTTGTTAAAACTACAGTTCAGCTACAGTTTTTGGGGTTTTTTTCATTGCTTCTCTGTGTAGTAAGGCCTCTTCCTTACTAAACATTATGAATAAATGCAGCTGTGTTTATTTCTTTTTTTTAAAACTGCAACTCTCACAGTAGCAGCTAGACTAAGAACATGTCAAACTTTCATTAGACAAAAAAAAATCTCTGCTGTCTCTTAATTCATGGTTAGAAAATGTAGTAATTTCTTTGTAGTCTTAGCAGCTCTTAAAGAGGAAGAAATCTATTGCATACTTTTAAGAATTTTTCAAGTTATTTCTATAAAGGTATAGAAAAAGTAGCAGATTAGTCACTAGCCGTGAAATGCAGCTGACTTAATGGAGTTTGTGTAAATGCTAACAATCATTGATGCCTGCTGAATAATAGGGCGTACGTGTATAATCCACTTTTTTGTATACAGAAAAGCACAAGCTAACACAACATAGGCTAATGTGTACTTCAAAGCGTTCATCATCCTAGTTAATCTTGTCTTGATCCCTGTTCTTCTGCTTAAGAGGTCCCAGGCACATTCCAACTAAAGCTCTTCTAATAGAAAACATCAGCTTAGGACAGTGAGTGAAAGACAATGTCTCATTGACCCTGGTAGAGTTACTTTACTTTCATTTTTCAACAAATGCTTGATGTCCATATACATTTTGTGTATATATATGTATCTGAGACTGAGCAGAGCTGATGCCTATGCATGACACATTTTCAAAACACTTCTGTTATCCTTGCGTTACAGATTTTTGCAGAAAATAAACCATGCTGCAGAATTAACAGAGAATGTAATCCCTGCCATGGGGGTCTGTAGGATGCTTCAAAGAACACAGGCAGGATCTTGCACTCTCATTTGAAGGTTCCAGTTTCTTTGTATTTACACATCAGTGCTATATAAATAAAGCATTTTAGGTATTTTAAAGCCATTGCATGCGTTCTACCCATAACCAGATAAACCACAAACTCCTTGCTTATTTTTTGGCGAAGAATTGTTTTGTCATGCCACAGTCCACCCAGAATAAGGGGCAACAACACGCTGTGGTGTCCAGGAGCTGGACAAACTTATACAGTTTAAATTCTCCTTTCTTTGACTTCCTTGGGGAAGCAAGGAAGCATCCTTCTTTTTGGAGAGTGACTGGCAGCCCTCTCTTGCCCCTAGCCCTGGACCCCCCATCTGCCCATCTCTGTGCTCTCCTGCAAGTTTCTGCCCATCACTCTGTCTGGAAGCAACAGTTTGGAAGCAGATAGTTTTACATCCTCAGGTCCTTTCTAGCCTCTGTGCACGCCCAGGGTGGCTTTACAGTTTAGCTCAAAAAAAGCCAAATTGTCCATCTGTGGCAAGCTTGTCCTCTTGAGAAGTGCAGGGTCTGGAGAGGGTACCACGTTACCCACTGTCAAAATGCAGCCCCTCTGTCACTGCAGCTTATAAGCACACAAAAAAGCACTATCAAACACAACCAGCTCCGGTGGGAGCAAGCAGCACTCCTGGGACCTCTGGAGTCAGCAGCATTTTTATGTCTGACTTCAGCATGGTCAGGGCATCAACTGAATTAGACGGGTTGTAAGAACTGGAGTTAGCTCTGAAGCACCTCCAATACTTGCAAGGTTTTTTTAACATCATCTTCTGACATACACTTTCTTGATCTAGAAGAAAGCATCGCCCCAACAGCCAGCTCTATGGTGTGCTGGGATGCTCAAGGTGCTGCAGTCCGGCCCCACCTGCAGCAGAAGACTTGGCTAGAGGTGCTAAGACTGCAAGCAGACATCATCTCTTCATCCCAGAGCAGCATCCTCACATCTACTTGCCTTGACTTTTAAAAAAACCTTCGCAGCTTTAATTTGTATTGGAGCAGGGTTGAGAAATATTAACATCAGAGAGCTCTCTGCTCTTTGTTAGTGCCCACCAAAATTATCCCTCCTCCTATGCTTCAGCTGTTCCTTCTTAGTGGCCAATTAATGCCTGAAATGTGAAAGCTTGACTTCATGCCCTGCTATAATCTCTCTGACTCACTCTTCCCCAGACCAGTCCAGGTACCTATGCTTTGAGCTTTTCTTTTTTAATACGTAAAATATCCTCTACAGAAAAGTAAATGTTTCTAGGCAGAAAGTTAACTACAAAGTACAACTAAGGTGTCTTTTATTCGCAGCTCAGTAGGTTTAATTCCACGTTGCTATTCACCTCTGATGTGTGCCTCATTGATAAAAATATTATCTTTATAGACATAAGGCAGTAAAAATTGTATGAAGACAAAGTATGATATAGGTGTAAACATGAGAGGAAAAAGAAATAAAAGAAAATGAGGTACTGAGGAGAGACACAGATTCATGCATTAGAAACACATAAGAAAATGGGAAGAACAGTTTTATCTAAAGAATTTAGAAATGTTGTTTATCCAAATGCTTAGATGAAAATATGTAACTAGGAAAAAAATCAGGAATCACTGTAATCATATATAAAAAGCTGTTTAATTGCATCAGCAGCTTTCTCTAGCTAGCTAGTAATGAAGGGTGACGTATATCCCAACTGCTACAAATGTATTACTAGTCTGTTTACAAATTTAACAGTTTAATTGCACAGTCCTGGGTCAGCTTGTCTCTTTTTAAAAATAATGACATCCAAGGTGAGAACAAAACAAAATATTTCAGGTTGTTAAATTAGCCACTGGGGAAAAACCTGTAAGGCCTCCTGGATACAACTGAGGTACAGAGAAATTACGGGAAAGACTAACAAAGAAATCCATCTTCTTAATGATGGCAGTCACTTTCACATTTAGTGGCCTCCCTGCGTGGGTACCAGTGTGTCAGGTAAATCCTTCCACTCTTCTAGGCCAGTGGAGCTCTGCATTATTGATGTCTGTCCACCGCAGCTTTCTGTCCCTTCCCCTGTCAAATTCAGGTTTCTATTAAGCAGTCAAACCTGCCACTCACCGGAGGGCCGATTCTCGTGAGAACAACCAGATCGCAACTGTGTGATTGTGGAAAATAACTACCTACTCTGGGAGACGTCGTCCTGCTCCTGGAGAAAACTCGATCAAGTTCAGAATGCTGCAAAGGTATCCGTGAAATCCTGTGATCCTTACAATAGGTGGGAGTTCTACTGCTGGCTGGGATTTCATCTAGAAGCTGGACTGCAGAGCCCCTTCCCATAGCCAGGGTGCCACAACTCAGAATATTGTGATTTCTCATGTAAAAGACCTATCTTAGCTTGGTACCTCTTTTCCCCCCTTCTAAATTGAAAATCTTGTAGTCATTAAAAATCACTCATTTTCTATGTCACAGACCATCAACTGATCTAAAGGTTTAAAATATCCAGTCTACTGTACGGGCTGCACTTGCACTCTTTCTGTACAAATGTAAGTTGCCCTCGGCTGCGGGAAAGCCAAAGATTTGCATTTGTACGAAATAAATTTCCGCATGCCTAACTCTTCTCTGTCCCTCTAACGTGACCGCCAGTCTGAAGCAAGGAGGTCTTTCCTGAGACCTTGAAGAGGCACCTACCTTTCTTCATGAGTTACATAAGGAACTCAGGCAGTTAGGTAGTTAAATTCAAAAAAGCTGGAATTACCACACTGGAGTGGTCAGACCACGTTGCTGTATGGTGCTTAGCTGTTTTACCCTGAAAACACTGCTTGCAGACAGGAGACTTTTGGAAAACATTACATGTACAGCTGGGATAGGGCATCTGGCCCCAGATTCGTGACCCTGTGCTCTCTCATGCTGCCCAGAAGCAGAGATGGCATCACACCGGTTCCTTCACTGCTTCAGAGCACCGTGAGAGAGGGAAAACGTACCCACAAAAGGCAACTGCTGGACTCCATAACACGTGGTTGGTGCCTCAGCCAGCTGAAGAGACTATTGCAAGCCCTGGTGCGATGTGAAAAACAGGCCAGCTCTAAAACAAGGGTACTTGCCAGAGCCGATGGACCAGCAGGTGACACCTTTCATTTCCCTCTGCACCCAGGTGCTGCAAGCACCCTCACATGGCAGTTGCTATCATTTGTCTCGGTGCACAGTTTAAAAACACTTTATGGTCTGCAATTGTGAGGAGAGGACTTTTTTCTTCTTTGGTAAATGAGTGTTCTCAGCATAATGTGATATTGCAGCATTTTCTATGCAATATGAGCTTTCCCTCCTTCTACTCCTTCACTCAGATTCTTGAAAACACTCTCAGTGAAAGATACCTGCAGAAAATCAGACATCTTCCACCACCTGCCCTTTTCCCCATTTAGGAGAAAAAAATTACAATAGGTTAAAAACACATTACAAGCAGCAGCACCCATGGGAGCACCTGCTGCCCTCTGAGCTGTCTCCTGCCAGCGCTTGTGTTTCCACTGTGCATTTCAGCTTCTACCTCTGACCTCTTCCACTCTCAGATAAGTAGTGATATTAACCAACAGCATTTGGGTAGTCTTCTTTCATTTCTTCTCAACCCCAACACTGGGTCAGGTACCCAGTGGTCTGAGTGGAGGGAAGGCTGCCCGGTCACACGATGCTTTGCTGGTTCACAAAATCCACCATTTCATGTGGGACGGCTGCCAGGCTGCCCCCTGCCTCTACAAATCCACCTTAATGGTCGTGAGGAGTAAGAAACAAATTTAGATTGAAATGAGTGAATTTACACACGTGGTAACTCTGCTTTGGTGGAAGTTTCTATTGAAGGCCACGTTTCCAGACTGAGGGCATGCAGGAGGAAAAGACACATCCATTGTGGAGCACTCCAGACTCATCTCTCGTCGCCGTGCAGTGGCTGGTGCATGGTCAGGTTTAAACTGCTGCTTCTCCCCACACCTTTGCCTTACCCTCACCGACCTGTCACAGGCAAAATGATACAGAAAGAGAGCTGACTCACTTTACTGTGATTAATGCACAAATATGGTCCCATCAAGAGGCAGAGGGAGGCCACCTCAGTCTCCAGCTACCTCACGGCTGGCTGTGATGGACTCTTTCCCAAGGGCTTGGCAAGTGTGTGGGGCAAAGGAAAAACTCCTCCAGAGGTGAAGTGAGGTCTGGGGGGAGAAAAGGGCCAGGTGAGCTCCAAACGTAACTTGGATCAAATTGACTTTCATCGCCTAGTTATGCTGGACAGAAGCAGAGTTATAAGCTGAACATGTTCGAGAAACATAATTTCTGCATTTTTAAGCTGAAGACGTGACATTAATTTTGAAATAACAGTTTTTGTTGAAAACCTCATCTGTGTTTAAAAAATATCAAGTTTAAGAGGCTAAAAAATCTCAAAAGAAAGCACAGCACTAGTTTTAACATCATTTGGTTGGCCAGAAATTAAATTGTGGAGAGACACATATATAATTTTTGTTTCCACAATAAAAATTCCTTTCAGGTCAACTTGAATAGATTTTTTTAAAAAAATCTTTTTCTTACCATTGAACTCAAAAATCCATTATTCCTCTTCCAAATCTATTCATTCTTATTTCTTAATTTTTCCCTCTCAATTTTTTAAAGTAAATACGCTTTCTTAGTTGGACTGCCAGAGTATAGTAGATGTTACCCAGTTTCTGCTGCCTAACTCACTCGTACACACAAACTGAGTATTTACCTCCAAAAGTATGTGCAGGTCAGGAACCATCTTTTTTTTTTCATCCTGCAGACCTTTGTAGTGGTTTGGCAACACCTTCCTTACCTGTCTAGAAAGCAGATGAACACCCATCACCGGCCACCACCTTCCATGGGGCGTGAGGACCTGGTGGAGCAATGGGAGGACGAGCAATCAAATCCTCCTACTCCAGCTGACCGTAAAGGCACCCCCTGCTCGGGTTCCCCCTCGGCTGGGAGGGGAAGAGCAAGCGGGTGAGCCTGCTCCGGGGAAGGCTTCCTGAGAAACGGCCATGTCCGAAGAGCTGCTTTGCAGCAACAGTGACAATCCAGGTTTCTGTTTGGCATTTGCCTGTCAGGCCCTGCCTAGCCCCCGGGCTCAATCGATTTGTAAGGTGTCGTAAATGGCATTGAAACAGATGGACATTAGTTCAGGCAGCCAAGACATCCTGTAAATTATGTGGCTTATAAACTTGGTCCAAGTCCATTTGCAGTCAGTGGGAATTTTGCCACAGACCCGGGCAGGGGCTGGATCAAACTCAGCTTGTGTGGGTGTAGAGGAGCCGGATTTACAGCTACCTTCCTCCAACACATATCTGTCAGTAACTAAGGCTACAGGGATATTTTATCACCTCTCCACCACTGCACTGGGTTAATTTTCAAGGCGAGTCAGGGTGAGAGATCATCCAAGATCACCCAGCTGGAAAGATGAATTAAAGAGGAGTCGCCACCGGCCAGATCTGGCTTCTGTATTTCATGTGGGACTAGACCAGGACTGTCCTGCGACCTGCAGCATCAGCATCTGTCCCCCTTCTCCACCCCAAAGTGGAATCACGCCCCCGTCCAGCCACTTTGATCCTACACCCATCCCTCCCTTCTCCCTCCGCTGAAGGCACAGCCTGGCGTAGGAGGGCTGTCAGGTCCACACCCCGTTTTATCTACTTGAAATCTTGTAATATCTACATAAACCAATTATTAATGTGCCAGCACATAGTGAGGTGAGAATACGTAGGTAAAACAAGCTGACAGACTTGCAGTGAACACAGAATACTGAATTTGCTTCCCCAATCCTGGCTTTAAGTGGTCAGGATGAGCACCCAGGTTGCTCTTCGAGCAGAGCTGGGGGGAGGAAATCCAAACTCACTCCCTTCTCTCTCCCTTCCTGTTTTTACTGTGTTACCTTCAAAATTCAGTCGCAAGTATAATCTGGATTTTTTGTTCTGATGTCTCTCATAGTACTTAGATTTGAGAATGTTCTTTTAGGAATTTTCTGCTGTGTTTTTCAACAGTTAATGATTTAGGAGAAGACAACTAACTGTATGGTTAATGTAGGGCAGCAGCAGTCTGGGGAGTTGGCAGTTCAGAAGGTCATTGCCTTTGCCAAAGGAGGAGAATCAGTACAGTTCCTTACTTCTGCTACGACACTGATTGCCTGAGATCTCTACAGTTCTCTTGCTACAGTGGATTTCCTAGAAATTAACTTCATGTTGATCCACAGACAGCACTGACATGGTCTTGAAAAGTATCATTGAAAGGAGTTACAGGTAGTCACAGATTAACCCAGAGCTGCTGCCTTGAGTCACAGAAAAACACAGCTGGAAGGACTTGAGGACGGTCCCTGGGTCCATCCCTCTGCTCAAAGCAGGATCAGCTGTTCCTCGCTTAACATTCTTCCACCCTGTTCTGAAGACTTCCTACAACCCATGGTCTCCCGAGGTAGGCTGTTTTGAGACTTTATTACCTTTACCACTGGAAAGCTATTTCTAATATTGAACTGAATCTTTTCTGCTGGAGCTTGAACACATTTTTTCCTCTCTGAGCCTTCATGACCATGGAGAAAAAAAAAATCCCTTCCTCTCTATAGCAAACTTCTAGATATTAGAGGACTTTCATCACAATTTTTGACATGTTTTTTAGGCAGACGGTTCAACTTTCAGTATTTCCTTGCAGATTGTATGCTTTCAGATTGCAAATAATTACTGTTGCTGTCACCTTAATGTCTTTCTGGAAGCGTGATGCCTAAAACTGAGTATTATGTCCCCGTTGAGGCTGTACCAGTCATCACTGGTGACCAGATCAGGGGGATGACTCAGACTGTGGTGCAAGCCATTTTCCCACTCATATATTCCAGAATGACTACATCCTTTTTCTCTCTGATAGGACATTGTTCACTAATAGTTGAGCCCCTTTTGTGAAAGGCTGCTGCATAACCCATCACCCCCCCAGTCTATGACTGTGATTAGTCCTGCTTGAAGTGACACCCTTCACTTGCCTTTACAGAGCTTTAACCTATTTTTTCAGACTATTTTTCCAGGTTGTCAAGACTGATTTGAACTCAGATGTTGCCCTTCCCCTCTTCTTTCCAGAATTCTGTCCCTCCTTTCACCGTACCATCTAGGCACTTGGTAGACATAGTCTGTATTTCACTGTCCAAGTTGTGAGGGAGAAGCTGAACAAAATCAGGTCTGGGACAGGCTCCCGCAGAGCCACTCTCTGTGTGACCTACAAAAAACTCTCTGGGCACATTTATTAACCAGTTTTGTACCAACCCTATCATAGCTTCATCCAGACCGCATGTCAGTAGAAAGGATTAAGAACGTTCCTATAAGCACCAATGAACGCTTTATTGGAGTGTGCAGGTGTGGATTCAGGTCTCATTAGACAAAATTAGAGTTTGGATCTGAGACCTTATGGTATTGTTTTTGAAGGTCCCAGCCACCGAACGAGAGAGAAGACCTCCTCCTCTGTGAGACTTTCTTGATCTTCAGCCTATTTCGTCTTCTGTTTGTTGCTCTTCCTGTTGTAATCCTTCATGGGAATCAACTTTGAGTTAGTTCACATTCAGTGACTACGTAGTAATACAGCAAAGGAAGATAGACAACAACAGCCAATGGCTTGTGCGTGGTCCTAGACATTGAAACTAAGCATGGGTGGCAAGAAATGAGGATCCACCCTTAGTGTTCTAAATTTCTGCTTACCGAACTACCGTGGACAGTAAGGACCTCAAGGTAGGGTTATATCAGCTGAAGCAATAACAGAGGCCTTTGCCTCCTCACTGGGGCTTACTGTATAAGGCAGCTAAGAACACAGTGGTTTCCATTTGATTATTTTACGGCACTGCACTGAGCTAAACCCTGGAGCCAATGACTTTATAGATTCATCTTCCTACAGAAGGGGCAAAAGACAACAATGAAACAAAGTGCTGGAGTCCTTGCTGGGTGGAGAAGTAGAGGTGCTGCAATCTCTGCAGGACAGAGCCCAGCTCAGGCTGTGCATGAGCAAAGGTCCTGCGACAGGGTGAGTTTTCTCAGGGGTCAGAAGCGCTTGGGTAGCATTAGTTCCATCTTCTTAAAACAAGGGGAGCAGGGGGCATCTTGGTTGAGCTAGAAAGAGGGAAAGCACACAGAAGAGAGCCATCCTATGGCATCGCTTCAAAATGATGTCCCTTCTGCTCTGCTCTGCTCTAAATATTCACATGCCAGGTAACGGAGCACAGCCATTTGCCGGCTACCCTTGTGGACCCCCTTGAGCAGCAGCATAGCAGTCTCGTAAGAGACGTGCTATCAGTGAGAGCCCTGCAGAGAGGCTGTTACCACCCATGAGGACAAGTCATTCCTCATTTCTAAGGATCTCCTTCCCATCAGCCCCAAGACAGCCAGAGATAAAATGAAACCACTCACCATCTTACTGTAGTATCTTGCCTGATACACTTGAAGAAATATCCTGGCATATCCTAACCCCTGCTATGAGGTGTTCTTGTGGAGCAGGAGAGTGCTCAGATTCATTTAACACATTGGTCCTCTCACTTTGTGTGTGGACTGACCTGAAAGACACCCTGGGCTGGCTGGCTGGGCTGATTTGTATCCAGCCTGCTGAAGGCCAGCATGTTGCCCACATCCACACTGCATAGCACTTTGACCAGGTCTCTTTGGGGTACCATGGGGTAGTCCCGAGGCATAATTATTACTTTTTCAACACTTCTTGAAAGACACGTAGATTTGGCCCTTAAGGAGTGTGGTTTAGTGGTGGACTTGGGGGGTTTATGGTTGGACTCAATGATCTTAAATGTCTTTTCCAACCAAAATTATTCTATGAGTTCTGAGAGGGCTCTGTTATAGCCTCCAGAATGATGTCTTTATTTTTTTGTGTACCCCAGAGAGAGGAGGAGTGTTTTTGAAATTGCAATGTCCCCTGTCAGAAGGGGTCAGAAGTCAACCTTGGTGCAGTCTGCAACTATGCTGTCTGCTTGGGTCAGACTCTGTGGTGACCTACCCTGTCAAACGTGCACAGTTTCTCATAGAAAAGGATTAGTTGGTTCACTCTAAAAACAAGTCTGTGAGCAAGCAAGGCTGCCTACAACGTGAACAAAGAGACAGACTTTCTGTGTGGGAAATATGAAGGCTAGTGATCAATAGCTACAATTTATTCGAGATTCCTACCAGAGTTACTGCAAGAAAATTGCTTTCAAGAACTGTAATACATCAGTAATTTCAGCTGTGTTGCAATTGAGGCATCTACAATCAGATCCAATCACTGGAAGGTCTTTTGAGTTTGATTATTTTTATCTCTTTTTTCATAATGACTGTAGCTGAACCAGGTGAAGAAAAGGAGAAAAGTGATTGCAAATTGTCTTCTGTAGAAGACAGTCTATCACAGTGGTAAATAAAAGGCAGACTGTTTCAGAAGCAATGGCAAAGTAGTGAGATGATCCATGCATACCTCTTCGGTTGCCAGTGTCATATCAACAATACGTGCTTTGCTTGTAGATTTTCCTGCAGCACCATCTCATAAAAACATGACACTGTGAATTAAGAGAAATGGCAAAGGGAGAAATGAATCAACGCAAATTGAACCATATTATGCACAAACAAGGCACTAAGTAAAGCGCGTGCATCAACTGACATTTTTGAGCACTGCTGTTAATTATATGTATTTTGTATTTTGCTTTAATATGACTATTTCTTTCAACTACTGACATCTACTGAAATTTTAGTAAATGTGAGCTGTAAATAGGCAGATCTCTGTTTGGTTAAGCGTGGAAAACACCTCTGCAGTCAGCAGTATTGCAACTCATTTGTATTGAAGGTAAAAGGACAGAGTGAGATATGGAGGCACTTACGCTATTTCATAACCCTGCCATTTATCATTTGCCTGTTGGATACTAATTCCCAAGGCAGCTTATTGGGTCTGTAGACTGCAAACAGGAAATGATTATATTTTTATCCAAAGTTATTACAGAAAATAACCCAATGATAATCTTGCAGTCTAAAAATTTCTATTGAAGCGTCTATTCAGAACTGTCACGAGTCTCACTGAGCAGTAGGTGCTTACTTGAGGCATTCTGCATTTTATTAATATCATCCTTACCAACTCTCATTAGTATCACTACTAATACAGTTTAATTCTCAGTCTCCCAAATTTAATATGGATGGGCTTGTTCGGAGTAGCAGCCCAAACTGCTGGAGCAAGAGCCATAGCCATAAAATAAGGGATGGGGAAGCCATAAAATAAGGGATGGGGAAGGAAATAAATCTGTTGCAGGGGATTCATAACCAATCTAGATGTGTTCTGCTCCCTTGTGGGACCTCAGTGTCCATGGCAGGATGAAGGTGCACTATCCCACCTCCCCCAGGAAGAACAGCTCTACTGGGCCAGGCTCTGGGAATCCTCTCTGCAGGTACTGTGCAGAGGCAGCGTCCTGGTTTCTTGGAGCTTTCTGGTGGAAAAGTCATGCAGGTGGAAGTCATGCACCTGGAAACTGATGCAAGGAAATGGAGCAGCTCTGAATACCCTGCACCCCAAAGTCAAGTTTGTTGAAAGACGAATCCAAACAGACAATTGCCAGAAACCTTCATATTTTATTTCCACAGTCTCTCCTGATCAGAAGGAAAGATTGGCGAAGGAGAAAAATCATCACGTGTGACAAAGTCCTGAGACAAGCTCTGTGCACCAACTCTCTTCCCTGCTTTCAGGCCTTGAGCTGATAGTGTTACAGCTTTTCTTGCTACGAGGCCTGGGCTTCAGCTGGCTGCCAACGTAAGACAAACAGCAGTGGTTTCTCTGAATGGGGAAGTGAGCTGGATTATCTTTAGCAGAGTAAACTGTTTGTCAGGGACTGTCGTGGAGTCACTTCCCACGGTGGGCATTGCCTCTCAGCACAGGAGCACCTGGGGAGCTCTGCCAGGCAGCCTCAGCGTGTGCGCAGCCCTCAACCACACTGCCTCATCACCCTTTATAGGCTTTCTTTAAAAAGCTGCGGTCTACAGCTAACTATTTTAACACAAGCCATTTCCTTTTAGTTTCTCAGAGCAGCAAAAGCATGTTTACATCAAGTCCCAAGCATCTGTTCTTTCTTCCAGAACCACTTTCATTTCCAGGACAGAGGAGGATGGGTAGGAAAACAGAAGTCCATCATGCAGGCAGTGCAGAAGTCTGAGAAAACGGAAATTTACTGACACAGGATTATATAAAATAATAAAAGTTTCTAGGGTAACGGGGCAAATTATGTATAGCTATTATACTCCCTGTCCTGCATGTTAGTTTAATGCTTGTTGTGCAGAGCACATCTTTTGTCTGCTATATAAAGAAGATCTTGTATGATTGTAGTGCCCAGTGCAGGTCAGACGCCAGTAGTACACTAGACCCTGTTACACGTAATGGAAAACAAAGTGTTTTAGAAAGAAAGGCTGCCTGGTTGTGTGGTTTTCAAGCTGCTTTGGGTTGTGAGCCTCTAAAATCTTTCTGTGGAAGGTGAGGACCCCTTTATAAATTTCATACACTGCAGAGCAGTGCATGAACTTGTTCTGCCTAGTTATTGGTCACAGACCTCTGAGAAATAATCCACAGGGTTTTATGGGTCACAGGCTGAAAGTGAGTAGTCTAGAGGACTGGGATTAAACAACTGGGAGTCACATCATGGAAGTTAGGTACCTCAATGCCTTTGGAAGACTCGGCACCAGGCATCAGCTGGAGTGAGAACGTGCACAGGGGCAGCTGTTGCAGAGTAGTGGGAGAACCGGGGGTGTCCATACTTGCTTGACTTGTGACTTTTCTGTGCCCTAAGAAAATACCCTTTGCTCTGTTCATGCAACGTGAATTTATAGAACAGATTTTTTTCATCTTTGTAATGCAAGAATTTCAGCAGCAACATACATAGGCTTTTATGCCAACACAAAAAAGTACATATTCCTTTTCCTCTGACTCTAATCTCAGACCCAATTTTTTGCTCCAAAGTACAGTGTAAAATCTATACACCTGCATCCTACAGTGCTATGATGAACAGTGCCATGACCTGCAGCTCTTCTGTCTTCTCAGTGAGGAGCAAAGTCAGGTCTGTAATTCTTCCAGCAACAGCACTTGGCTTTCCCTTAATGGCTGAATTACTCCTTTAGTGAGGCTGGTCAGGTAGAAAGCGGATAGTTCAGACATTCTAAGTCTAAGACATTAGTACATTAAAGATAGTATCCTGTGGCTTTCTATGGGGCTCATTTTTCTACCTGGAATGATTTTCTACTTGGCAGTTAGCCTGACTAAGTCAGATAAAAGACATACATTTCCTTGAGCTCTGTCTTGCTTTGTTCCTTCCTTAACCATGCTGAAGTATGAGTTCAATACAACTAACTTGATTTTTAAACTTGCTTTTCGTGGAGTTGTGGGCTGTAGGGTAGGTGAGGGTTTCTCTCTGGGTCCCTTCTGGAGGCCATTTGCAGAAGAGCAAGCAGCATTCGTGAGCAGTCAGAATTGTTGAGACCCAACCACCTCATCAGCCATGTCTTTGGGTGGTCCATCTTGTGCTGTCAGGCCAGCTGGGCTGAGAACTTCTCCTGCATCTCATCTGCTCCTCAGCCACTCCCATGCTCTGACCAACATGGCCCTGGGGACAAGAATTTGCAAAAGCTGCGGGAGAGCCCACCTACTCTGCTGTTTCTGCGTTAACCCACCCAGTAGCTATTTACTATTGAGTATCAAGGCAAATACCATGTCAAGAAATTGCTTTTACATATCATCTTGCTGCTCTTTGTAACTATGGGCTTCAAAATCATGTGCCAGTGTTTGTGCACCCTCTTCCCCAGCCCCCCCCCCCCCCAATAATCAACAACAGAAAAACCCCCACAGGCTTTATGTAATCTGAGATGTGACTTGCTTTGGTGCAGACACAGTTCTTGGTCTGCAGTTCTGCTAGCTCTGGATGGTGCCTATAATAGCTGTTTCAATAGCTGAATTTGTTTCCTAGTTCCTCACAGCACATAGGCGTCACCAGTAAAATATTTTGCTGTATTTTATTGACGTGACACAGTTTTCCGCTCTGTCTGTTTCCCAATGCAGCACCCGTTTAGGCACGAATGGGTATCTTCAGTAGTGAGAAGAGTGTGTCTCTGGATGAAATTATGCACCACAGATTAAAATCCCAGAGGATACCACATACCAGTATGTCAAAGCTTCACAAGGTCCCGGCACCATTAGGTTTGTTCATTCAGACGGTCTGTGTTTCACAGAACCTGGTTTATCTAAGCCTTACTAAACCATATTTTATTAAACCCAGGTTTAAGACATGAACTACAAAACAATTTACCAAGACCACTAAACACAGTCAGTGGACTGTGGCTGTGAGTCAATTGGGATGGCTCCAGGCAGTTTTGAGGCCTCCGAGTCCTGCTGGGTTCTTCCTTGGTGCTCTGCCTCATTTCGCAGCAGACCAGCTCCAGGATGGGGTCACCCACTGACGCTGTGCTTCTCGTGGTGTTAGCTTGGACCAGGACCACCCCACGAGGAAGGAAAGAACAGCCACTGCTTGGATTGAGGACCCCAGCCTCCTTGTGGTGGGGTTTTAATTGTTTTTGTAGACTGCATTTCAAAGGAACTTTAATCTCTTTAGGCAAAAAAAAACGGTCCCATCAAGTTATGAAGGCAGTTAAGATGTTCACATACATACTTAAAAGGTCTTTTTCAACCAAAACAATTTTATGATTCTCTGTTGTGGGAAAGGGGCAAGAGGGAAGAAAGGCATGAAAAGGTGGAGCAGGGGACTGGTGCGGGGAGGCAGAAGCAGCACAGTGGGGCGATGGGGGGAAGGCAGTGTCCCACGGGGGCAACGGCTTCTGGGAGCTTTATGGGACTGTACAGCAGCACTGGAACCCACCAGTCACAGGCGTGAGAGCGCCATGCTGGTGTGCTGCTGCAACGAATTAGGTCATCTTCCTTTCTAGATCCACGATTCTCCCTGTACAGGCTGCTTTTTTTGGGGGGGGGTTGTGCTAAGGAGCAGAGAAACAGCAAACCAGAGCATTTGTTCTCCTAGGAGAATGCCGAAAGAACCAGCCTTTGTAAAAAGTAGGCACTCGTGCTGCCGTGCGAAATCCCTTTTGCTTGGCAATTTTGTTTTGCCTTCCTTGAGCACAGCCAGGACTCTGCGCAAGTCGGCTGGGCAAATCTATTCCAGCCCCCCCATCTCTCAGGGAGATTCCATGCAGCTCTGGGTACAACTGGTTTACAGCAAAGTCCAAGCTTCATGCACTCCCCTGGGGGTAGCACTCAAAAATACTAAACCAGTGCTCCCTCTCCCAATGCCAAACAGAGAGCTTCACTGCGGTAAGGATAATAATTTATCCCCACATCTTCTCCCTCTCTGTATTTCATAGAACCACAGAATTGTCTAGGTTGGAAGGGACCTTCCAGATCACGGAGTCGAACAATCAACCATTTCCTTGCAGAGCTCCTAGCTGGGCTCTGTGCAGGTACCCGGCGTAGGCATTCATCTCAAATTCTGCTGCAGACTTCAAGAAATGATACAAAAAAAAATATCTCATTTCAGGCATAAGCTTTCTGACTGCTGCTGTTTTCACGGCATCACTTTGTTTTCTTTCTCTGCTGCTGGTATCGCACTCAGCAGCACTTCAGAGGGTGGAAGGAAAATAGAGCAGACAGGTGGCAGATTTTGGAGGAATGAGACCCCAGGCCAGGGGAGACACAAGGATTAAAATCTTAATTTTCGTTATCCGTTGTTTTGTTTTTTTACTTCATAGCCCTTTTAAATTGTTGCCATGGCATAGTCTGTGTCGTCCTGGAGAGTGCCTGACAGCTTTCACTGCCGTGCTGGAGGCTGATTAGAGTCTATGGTTAATTTGGGGATAAGTACTGGTGGAATAAAAAGACAAAACAAAACATAAAGTTGTTGAGCCTGTCTGAGGAGAATAAAGCAACTAAATCCGTCTTGTAACGATAAGGTAACGGAATACCAGATGGCAGATTTACACTTGTATGCTGGTGCCGAGTATCGCCTCAAAAAGGGCCTGGTGATGGAATTTTTTTTTAATGCTACAGTAATTAACAGAATGCATTGTGTCATGAAAAAATCCAGCAGGAGACATCGAAAATTAGAATTAAACATTCTCTTTATTGGGGCCTTGCTCTGAAATGGCACAAGTGATACATGCTCACAGTGCCCATCAGTGCTGCTAATGAAAAGACCCAGAGTCACGTTTTACACTTTTATTTGGATTTAGATCAACACCACAGATAAGATACTTTGGTCAAACACAAGAACAGATTGCTATGCCGCTCTTTCCTGGCTGCGATAAGTACAGTAATGTGGAAAAAAAAATGCTGGTTCTCCTGGAACACTGAATGTAGATCTTGGGTTGGCACATACAGCTAATAAATACGTTGTTTGCACTTAGCACTTTAAACAGAATTGCACATGCAAGGTGTAACCAGGCTACTGACCACCACCACCACTGTCCCTGTACTATTTTCACTGCTCAAGCTCTTTGCTTGCCTTCTTCCCAGCGAGAAAAAAGAATACGATTTGCTGCCCTGCTCAGTATTTCAGTGATTAGCCTGCCGATTTTTGACACGTTCAGCAAAGGTCACATTGAAGTCCTTCCTGATAGAACTGGTAGCTCCTCTATAGCTTGACTTGCAACACTATGCATCGCAGGTAGCAATGGAAGTCCACTGATGTGAGGCCAGAGGTCTGCCCAAAAGCCAACGAGGAGAGGTTAATACCAAGCAAAGATATAGCAGAGGGACCGGCATGAACGCAGTTCTTACAATATCAAGAGTCAATACTACTACCGCACAAATAATGACATACCAATAATATATTGTACAAGCTTATACAGCAACACATGTTGATTTGCAACATTGTACAGTTTAAATCTAAAGTGCACAGCCTCAATCTGAGGTGACAGAACAGTACTATCAATATAATAAAGGCAACACAATTACAGACACAATTTATTTCCTCTTACTTCACGTCCTCATGATATTATGTTGGATCAATACTCCGTTTATCTAGTTTAGATGAAATTAAAACCACGTTGCACTTCTTTTTCTTCTCTTCAAGTATTTTAGAGACAGCAAAACAATATTGCTTTACAAACAAAAGTTGACCATTTAGGCGAAGTTAAAACCAAAACTTTAGTAGGGTTATAAGTAGACAGGCCCGAACCACAGAACTCTTACCAACACTTCCAGAGGTTGTGGACAAAGAGGATAAATTTCAGTTTCCATGCCAGACTCACCTCTAATGGTAAGGAATGATGCAGCACGTGAATTCTGCAAGAGCTGTGCCCATGGTTTCTGAAAAGGCTGTGAGGCTCCGCGTGGGCTGTTTTAGGCAGATGTAGCCTTATCTCAATTTTTTCTGCAATTTCAAAAGCCGTTGCAGACAAGGATGGAGTCCAGCACTGGGAGAAACCTTTCACCAAGCAGTTTGTTACTTAGACCCCATCCCTGTCGCTCAGATTACAGTCACACTTAATATAGGCCTTGTCTTGCAGACCTGTACATCTGTAAAAGTACCCTCTTAATGTAGCTGTGAGTTTTCATGCTATTTCTGTAGTAAGAATTTCAGTCAATTTTAATTTTTAATGTCGTTTTGGACTGCTCGTAGAAGAAAGGGTTAGGAGATAAGCATTTATTCAGACATGTGACTTTTTTTGGATAGGCTTTTTTACCACAGAACACAGAAACCATCCAAATACAACCTTATTTCAGTCTTGGTTAGCACTGTATATTGATTGTGCGTCTGCTTAGGTAGGCCAAGTGGGAAACATAATTAGGAATAATAGCATCCTATTGTTGTACTGTAATTGATGTTATTAAGTGGTTTTAAGAGCTGCAGTACTCTTGAGGTTTTTCAGTAATCAACCCTGGAGGTGTACAATCCATATGACATGGAGAAACGAGGTACTGGTACCTCTTAAAAACGTAGTATGTGGGCTTATATTTTAAAATAAGCGGTAATAAATATTTGAGGCACCTCCATCAAAAGAAGAAGAATCCTAGTTAATTTTCAGCTTCTGTCCTTGCAGTTTTATAACCCATATAAAGTAAAAATATATAGTTTACAAAATAGGATTTTTTTATATATATATATTTCCTTTTGTAAAACTATACGTATTTAAATACATTTGAAATGTTGCTATAGGTAAATTAGAAATTCTGTTCTAATACTACGAAAAAGGCAAAATACTTTCACTTTTAAACATACAGCTTGTATACTCTGCTTCTCACCGCCCCCTCCCACATCCCCCAATTTGATTTTGTCATCATTTTGGGCAAATTTGGCATCATTCAGTCTGATTGCTTTTAATTTAAAGTAGTTGCTGTGTTAAAACAGGGGATAAAATTTTAAGTATCTTCTGTTCTTCCTTATTTGTTTCAATGCAGCTTTTTGTGCAGCTAATTATTAAGGAGGTATTCTAAAACTTAGGAAAGGACTTTATAGGAGCCATGTTTCTTGATTTTAAACTGTACTCTACTCCAACGCCACAATATAGAAATAGATTTACTTTTGGAACAAACTACAAGTACATTCGCACAGTTTGTGACAACTTAATTGTCTCCTTAGAGGTCTAGGAACAGACTTTCACACCCGATTATTATAAATCTTGTCCCAGGCGTTCTATTTCATCAATCAGGAAATCAATGTCTTGGTGAGTTGCTGCAGGGTTTGAGATGACCATCCGGAAGAAGTTCACTTTGTCTCCCAGGGGCTGATAGCTCACCATGGTCGTTCCATACTCCATCATCCTGGCTTTTATCACTGGTGCCACCTGCAACGCAACAAAAAGCAGGGGGTGATGATCATGATTATTATCATCATTATTATAATTATTTTAATTATTTTCATTATTACCATCATCCTTATTTTTACAACAAAACACACAGTATGTTTTCTTTTTTAGAAAAGATGAAGAGCTACAAGAAGCAGTTCAAACGAAATCACATCCACTATTGATAAAAAAGTTAACCTCTGTTAAGAAATAAGTGGCTTATTGAAAAGACATTGAGTTTATCCTGTTTCTGTGTCCTGCTCTTAAAATCACTGGGGAATTTCCCACACCCAACTTTCTCAATATTGAATATTGCTGACAGCCACACAGTAGCTGTTTTTTTGTAGCACTCAAAGCACATTGTTATGATCGTTTTCCATCTTCTTATCATATGCCAGAGTGCCATGGTATTATCAAGCTATTGTTGCACTTGCTGGGTTTAGCAATTGCAGTCTACAGTAACTTCAGTAAATTATATATAGAGTTCATTTATGTACTCTAGCGACCAGGCAAACACCAAACTTGGAGACCAGAGTAAGGTGGTGCTAGCCTAACCTGCAGTAAAACGACCGGGGAGGTGTCATTTCACAGAATATGTTGAGGTGACCTTGCTCTGTGCCCTGGGAGACCATTTCAAGGACTGCCTGCCTGCAAGGATTTCACTGGTCACTACGTGACGTCCTGGAGGACGCTGCTTACCTTCATAAGGCGGCTCGTTCTTTCCTCATTGTCTTCCATACTGCGCAAGCTGGGAGGTATATACCAGAAGCAGACGTTTGTGTGCTGAGGCTAAACACAGAATAATAACGGTTTGCACTGAAAGAAATGCTCGTAATAGCTCAGTTGCAATTAAGTTCACGCCTTTCCCCCCCTCTCATACATCATATTGTGACAGCAGTCAATGGTTTTCATTATTCTGGTCCACTGAGAGTCATCATCATTATTAATGCGGAAAAGATAATTTTAGGCACTTTATTCCCAGGGTGTCAGATGCAGAAACACATCATCCAGCTGTGCAAGTGTATTTATCCCCTACTGAGAGGCTCCTAGATTTTGTAGGTGCTGTTCCCTCCAGAGGCTGAAGGGAGTATGTGGCTAAGGCAAGAGTCTACTGCAGATAATTTAGAGGTGAGGAACTCTGTCATTTACTTTTATTACATGACAGAATAATACAAAATCTGGTTCTGTAAACAAGAGTCACAGGTGGTACGTAAGAGAGTCTAAGATTTTCTTACTTTAATGAAATTTATTACTTCTCAGTTTGATTCAGCTAGCTGCCATATTAATATGCATCCACGACAGCATCTGTCTAGTTTAACTCATATGGGAGCACCAAGTAGAAAGGCATAAAGTAAGAAACAGTTGACATTTCGTATATTTTTGCAGCCTCCCAACAGTTGCCTGCCTTGCTACGTTCCTCTTTGCTGGATGCTCAAAGCGTGAGTTATAGCAACTCCTACTGCTGCCGGTTCCTTTACTCATCATCAGACCCAGTGGACCAAATCCAGTGATGATGTGTGAGATGCAGGAAATAAATCACAGAGTGGCATGTGGGTATGAGCCTGTGATCTCAGTTTGAAGGAACATGGTGACGTTTATCCTTGTGCTGCAGAGCACTTAGGCACGCACTAAGTGATTGCTACCAGGGAGCGACGTTCTGAGAGACAAAACCTTCCAAGGCAAGTACAGAGAGCAAAAACCACCACAAGTAGGAGGAAAAAGCTAGAACAGGATTTTTTTTTTTTACTCTATTACAGGCAAAACACCAGTTAACTTTGTACCAGAGGTCTCTACCAGGCCTGCCCCCAGGTAACACAGCCGGAGAGGGTTGCCATGAAGAGATGGCTGAACACGGGACAGTTCAGATGTACAGCCACACAACCCAGGCTGCACTGCCTTGCCCTGGGCACTGTGCTCCAGCTGAGCACCTGGCACCCAGGGGTCCTGTCTCAACCAGACTCCCTCAATGGAATCAAGAGGTATCTGCACCCCGCACGGTGGTGTAGCCTCTGTCACATGAGCCAGCTGGGCTCCTGAGCAACACCAGCCCATGCCCTGCTGTACTGCACCCCAGGGCAGCAGGGACTGCAGGGCAGATGGTCTCCCTTGGTCACCCCAGGTCCCCTGTGACTGCCCACCTGATAAAACCACTTTGCACAACAGTCCTTTCAGAGTTCCACGGGGCACTGTAACTGCCCACTCAAAACAGACCCTCCTATTAAGAAAGCCCAATTTGTTTTTATTACTTAATAGCTGGTTCTAATTGTGTGTGTGCTGGGTTAGCCCAAGATGCCAGTGTTTAGTTCCGGTGGGGTGAAACTGTGCAAACCGAAATCTTAAGCACAGCTGCCTCATCTCCCTTGTCCTTGGATCCCATGAGGAAGAGAGATATTGGCACAACAGGTTTTGTTACAAGGGGCACCGCTTTCTGTCATGTGCTGTTGGTTTGACCTGTTGATAGCATCCCAAAAGGTGACTAACACAAGTGCTGTTTACCAACTAGGAAAAAAAAGTTGTAACGCATACCTTTCCATCAAACACCATTTCATACCCTTCTCTGTTCTTTATTTTATTGTACAGGTATTCTGCAAGTTCCAAGCACTTATCAATCTGTGCTTCAAATCCTGTGGTTCCCTTTAGAGACAGAGGGAGAAAAAAAGTTTTGTGAGTGTCTGTTTTGTGAACCGAAACAGCAAAAGGACCACGCAGCACTTGCCAAAGCACCAGCACAAGTCACCTCTCAGAAGTCTCTGTGTGACAGATCAAGGATCTGGTTCTACGAGATGGAGGACGCTCTGCTCATTTGCCTCTAGCTCTTGCCACTGACTCCCCTATAGCCACCTCTGCAAAACAAGCCCCAGGTGCTAGTTTGGTTCTCAGCAAAATATCGTTAACTCCGATGCAGGGTGCCCTCGTCAGTAGCTTTTCCAGAGCACGATTTCGAACAGCCTGGGCAGGCACAGAGGAGGGTCGCTAGCAGGTTCCAGGCATGGGGAATCTCCTGCTATTTTCAGAACAAGGGATTTTAATCTTCCAGAGGTGATGTGCTGGGGGCTTTTCCAAGAATAATTTTTATTTTTCGGTTAAACACAGAATGGGCAGATACGCTTTTAGAGCCGGGCCTGAAGCCTGTGAAAATGCGCATTTTTGTTTAGATAGTGCCCTGCCTCTGTAGTGTTTTTCTCTCTTCTTTTCTAATTGACATCATATAAACCCAGAAGCTGTGTTTTTAAGAGTTGCAGCAAAACCTGCTTTTTCTTCTCTGGCAGAAGTCATAATCCTCTCTCTGTGACATCATAATTGTTCCTGCAGTCACCAGCTGTGATGCCACAAACAAAAGATCCAGCTTTATGAGGGAGGAAGGGGAATAAACAGCTGGAATAGATAAACTGTTTAAGAAACACACATCCTACTTTGTAATGTTAATATTACAAGTGGAGTGTGGGAAGAGAAAAAGCAGTACAAGGCATATTGAAAAAATGGGGTTTAGAAGAAGAAATGTCTCTGAGGAATGGACGTGTGTCCCTGCTAAATCTGTTCTGGCAGTGCAGAACTGACTTAAAAGCCTATGTCATTATCCCTCTGTGTACAGAGATTTCAAAACAGGGTAGGGCCAGCGCAGCCCCAGGAGAAAGGCTTGGAGTTAGAGAAAGACATGTGGCTCAAACTGCCTGCCACTCTGGAGACGCCAGTTAGCACAGCAGCTATTGCGACCACAGAAACTTCCATCCTCCTTTACAGCCTCCCACATCTCCAGCTACATTTGATGACTGTCTTGGAATTGTTTTCAGAGTTTTAATGAAGCACATGAGGATCTTTTAAGGCTTTCTGGAAATGAAAACAGCGATGTCATCTCCTCTGAAGAAACCTGAGGCAACTTGACAAAATAGACTGGATAAATATATGGAAGAACTTGTTTAGCAACATTCTACAAATACAGATGAATTAATCGTTAGAGTTGGTGTTTTCAGATTTCCCAGAGAACAGATTTTGATGAGTTTTCCTCTGCTCCTTCAAAAGATGACTTTGTATCTACTGCATGCAATGAAATGAGGTATTCTGGTCTTGATTTGCCACATTTAATTTCTGAATGTCATTAAAACATCTTTTTATTTCCAGAAATCTTCGTAACAACATTCTCAGGTATATGATTTACACTGTTAGACTCCTACAGTCACACAAAGAAAATGCTATGCAAAGCCACGGAGTTTAAGTTTCAAAATCATGTGTGCTGCTTTGAAGCTAAATTATTAAAAGTATAAAAACCCAGAAAATAATAATGTTCTTTCTTTCATGTTATATATGGGAAATTCAGGTCAGATATTCTCTAAGATGATGATTACAGAAAAAAACCCCTGTATCTGGTGTGCATTATTTTAATACAAGCAAACATATTGCAGGCAGTCCTACCTTTGCCCTCCACATCAGCCATAGCTTGAAGACATCAACGTGCCGTCCACATTGCAAAGCCTTGTCTCCCGTGTCGTAAGACAGGTCGTAGTGCTTGTCTTGTTGAAAGAGGTAGGAAGCATGCATTTGATTGCAGCTCTGCATCAATCCCTTATAGAAACAAAGACACAAACAAGTGATGTTGGCACAGATGTGACTACTGTTTTGAGGATTGCTTTGGGCGAGAAGTTACAAATGCCCAAATCCAGTGGAATATGTGTCCAAGTGGAAAAGGAAGATCAAAAAAAAGAGACAAAACCAGACTCAGTTGCTCAGTGGAATAAGTTTTTCCTATCCTGTTCAGTGCCCAGGACACCTTGGTACCTGACCCAGCAATGTGTAATCTACTCCCAGAGCCAAGGCATTTTTTTTAAAAAAACCTGGATGTTGTAGTTCCTAGCATCATTACGCCTACGTTCATTTTTGGATCTTGCTTTTTATTCCTTGTTCTGGTTCCTTTTCCTCCTTTCCTTGGAAGGCTTTTTTTTCTGGTTGAGTCAGACCAAGGCAATTTCGTGACTATTCTAAATAGTATCACACCACTTTTCTAATTGCTTTGGTGTCTAAAGTCCTGATTTTCATTGTTTTCTTTCTTTGTAGGCACAGTTTCTGCAAATCCCTCAGCTGCAGATCGGATGCTTAAGTGGTATAGAAAGCTTTGAACAGACAGAAGAGCATATGGCCTTTAAACAGCCAGCTAGAGCTATTTCTGGGTTGCAAGATACCATTTTGAGAGGCAGCTTTGTGGGAGGGCCAGAAGCCAACAAGGTGAAGAAACCTGGCTCATGAAAGCATGAAGTTTCCTTTTTAGCTTTTTAAGTGAAGTGCAGAGAGTCGTGTTCTGGCTCTAGTTAAGTCCTCAACCAAGTTTAAGGTATACCTTAGGGCTGTTGCCTAAAACTGCAATTTCCAGTCCAAGAAGAAACAAAACTTGGCTGTTTATCACAAAGTCTAATCTTTATGTGTAACTCAAAACTGAGATAGTAAAATGAGAGGGAAAAAAATTTGGCTTTCTCTTAATCTGAGCCATCTGTTCTCACTAGGGGTCAAGGATGGTACTGACTTCAACCAGGCAGGATTTGTCTCAGGGAACTGACCCAGAGGGCAAATAAAAGCCAGCTTCTTTCTTCCTAAGTGCAATCACTTTGCATACAATCTGTTGTACAGCTGTTAGCAAAACAGCAACCAGCTTTTTGATAGCTGGTCTAGTAAGTGGTGGTTGTACTGCAGCTGTCCCAGTAACTGATGGTTATATGAAAACTGCAGACTTGAAGGGCAATTCAAATTCTAGTGCTAAACGAAATGTCTACTTTTTATTCCGAGTGAACTTAACCTTCCCTTTTTATATCCATGTGCCCCAAAGTGGATATATGGATCAGAGCTGGGCTGAAATATCATGTAAGTCTAGAAAGTGTAACGAAGCTTAGATTCTGGACCAAATGTGATGCTGCACGTATACCATATCATTCATCCTCAGAGGACTAGAGCTGCCTACAGTAAACTAGTGGGGTTACGCAGTTACGCACCCACAACTTAACTAGAGACACAAAAGACTGTCGAGACAGTGCCATTAATTGGCTCTCTCATTTCTGCTAGACAGCTACTTAAACTCCTTTTGCAGTCACAGCCTGAGCACACGACTAGAGGTCTATTTCTCAGTTTCTTTTCTAATCCTTATCGCATTAGCAAATACTAGCTATGACACAGTTACGAAGAAAACACCCAGGATTTGCAGAAGCAAAATGTCAGAAAGGATCAGAGCAGTGAGGATGCTGGGACATACCTCTTCTCTTACCAGCAGGGCTGAACACTGCAGTGGGACGCCCATCATCTTGTGAGGGTTCCAGGTCACCGAATTGGCCCTGGGACAGCAAACCACACAAAACTCAGACATTGTACTGTGATGGTGAAACCGAGGAGACATTTAGTAATAATAATAATGATAATGAACATGTAGCAATGCACACCTTTTTCTGAGCAAGCAAAGCTGAAAATAATCATGGGTGATTATTTTGGGTGATATTTTGAAAGCAATGCCTTCATAAGGGACCTAATCCGCTCTAGTTGGGTTTTGGATGACAATTCTGGCAACTTACCTCAGGATAATTGCTCTATCCACTGAATTTAATCAGTATTAAACTTTCTGGGGAGTCATCCACACTTCATAAACGTAGGGCAAACTTCCTAAAAGCACCCACCTGAGTGATGAACTTTCTGAAGGCACACAGCTGATTGAAGCTGCAGACAGGAAGCTGGCAAACTAGCATTTTCCCTCCCATTGATTCCAGTTTCAGTACGATTTTGGTAAGCACCTCACATAAGCAGGTTTGAAAATTCCTTTAAATTCTTCTGGGTACCTCTAAGTCTCTGAGTAACTTGGAAAACCTGGCTCAAAGTAATTTTTCTCCTCGCTCTGCTGACGGCAAATTTTCACAGCTCCTGAATTGCAGCTTGGCTATGACAATTCACACAACTGGAGGACTGGGTCCAAAATTACCACAGGAATAAACAAAGAACTGATCCCCCCTTCCACAAAAGAGTCTGATCCTGCCTCCCTTCAGGACACATTCACTGTGAAAATAGCTGTCAGCCCAGATCTTGTGAAGGAACAGGGCGCTGTCACAATGCAGCTTAGAGATGAGACATTTGGGACTGTGGCAAGGGCTGAATGGAAGACTGTCCAGTTCTTTATTATTTTAATTTTGTGTTATGCTTGACTGGCTATTTGTTAATTACTATTATTACATATGATGATTAGCTGATAGATGTATACATTTGCATCCTATTTGGCAGGCTGTCGAGGATTCACAGGATTCCACATGCAGTGATTTGAGGTTTGACGGTATAAATCAGTCAACTGGGGCATGTAAAAAGCACCCAGGACACACTTGCAGGTAACATTTATTTGAACAGGGATGAGAATGCTGGAATCTGGCAGTACTTTCCTTTGTAGGATTTGGAGACAGCGCTACAGGTTTATGCATGTCCTTATCATTTCCTGCCAAATTGCTTCCACTCTTTCAAAGTAAGCAACTCCAAACTTCACATGGACACCGTGCAGCACTTCTGTGCTTTCCTTCTTTGCTATTTAAATGGGACTGCACAAGTGCCTGATGCAAAATCTGTAGGGTACAGTCTTACACAGGCAACATCTGGCCACTTGGCTTGGCTTTTTGAGTATTTGGCAGCTTTTAATCAGCTCAAAGTCAGTCATCTGATTACAACGCCAAAGCTAATGATTCTGAACATGCATTCAGGTCTATGAATCTCCTTTGATACGATACTTTTTAATTTTTATCTATGCTTATGCAGAATCAGGCAGAAATTCTTTAAGAGATTTCTAGGTAATAGCAGTGGTATGGGTCTTCTCAAGCAAAAGGATTATTTACTGACAACAGCCAGATGTTAATTATCTACCTAAAACGTTTAATTTACCCTAAGGTCATTTTATTTCCTCAGCTACATCCCAATTGCACACAGAATGAAGTTAATTATGTAAAAAAAAAATCCACCATTTTTCATTTGTTATCAGTTGTTCTGGGCTTCAGACATCAGTATGTGCTTGAAGAAATTGCTGACTGAGACAAACAGTGAAGGAAAAAAGCTACGTGGATCCACAGATGTTTTCTGAAAGCACCTCACATTTGCCCAAATAACTGAGCACCAAGCACCTATGTGATTTTTTGGCTGTGAATCACAGACAGGTAAAAAAAAAAAGGAGGAGAAGTTTTCCTTTAGAGATTTCAAATGTATGACAGGAGAGATTCAAGACTGGCAGAACCTGGTCCTCAGCCATCATTATAAACACACTGAAGTGCATTCACTGACCAGCAGCAGCTCCAGGAAGGATGCCCAGACCCTTTATGGGAGCCCTCATTCAGCTGCGAACACGCTTTCCTCACATAGCTGACACCCCCTGCCCAAGCCTCTGGGAGAGGGACACCAGACCGAAACTCCTGACAGTGACCAGACCTATCTGCTCCAGACAACAGGGGACATGCTCCCTTCAGGGTGCCTTGGAGCAGCTTGAAATCTGCCATGTGGGGACTGGAAGGCACAGTAAGGATGGTCCCGCAACTCCTCCTGCCTCTGACAGAACTGATTTTGCTGGACTGCCTGTTACCAGAAGGATGGAAGTACTCAGAGCACAGAGTGCTCCATTTAATGCTCTCTCCTTCTATCCTTCTCCCCTATCAACCATGAGTACCAGCTCCAGTTCTCTTCTACCCAGACCTGTGATGACTGCGTTGTACTCGAATATCTACCATAAAACAGGAACATCTGTAAAAGTTGGGTCTAGTAAGTCTGCTCTAAAGGTGCCATGTTTGAGATATGGACAAACTGTAATGAGCTGCTGTGTCCATCTATCAGTGGAACAGCACTGGAAATGAAAAATTTCATTACTTCGTTGCCAAACATATGGAGATGGTGCTTATCAAAGCACTAGATAAAATCCAGTGGAGTTTTGGATCTAAAGCACATTATTTGGAAAATTCTCCGATATCGATTCAACCTGAACTTCTCATTCCAGCTGAATTTGGACAGCAATTTGGGAGGCAAATTCTATTTTTCATAAGCCGTCCTCACAGCCAACTGTGTAGATTTTTCTAACTTCCTAGATATTTGGATGTTATGTCCTTTTAATGCACAACATGTAAGTTTGGAGTGCTGACGGCAGTCTTAACTAAATCGAATTCATAGAACTATTGGCTACTTTCCAAATTTTGCACGTGAGACGTATGAGAAAGGAACTGAATCATCAAGGTATCCTCCTAATCTTCAGGAACAGAATGAGGAAGTTGTTTGCAATTTTAATTGGCAAGGAACAGCAATTTGATTTAGAGATAAAAAAGGTGGACGGGAATAATAACTTACTCTCGAACAGCATGAGCTTCAGAAATATAGACAAATGTGAGAGTGACTCCATCGAGCCCAGTATACTGCCTCTAGCAAGTGGCCTAAACAGGTGCCTGGGAAGAATACAAAACAGGGCAAGCACATACGACCTTCCTCCAAATATTCTCTGAGCCCCCAGTCATTTGGGGCTCACAGAATCCCGAATGGGTTTTATCTGTCTTCCCTTGAGCACAGGTAAATCTTAACATCCCACGGCAAGGAGTTCCACAGCTTAACTGAAAGTTTCTGAATAAGCAGCTGTTTGTAAGTTTAAATTCAGTCTTTCCAGACTCTGGACTGGACTGGCATCACTTATGTTCATCTCTGTGTATGTGCAATGCTCACGAGCTCATGACTACAACTGTGTACACCCAGGCACAGATCCACTGAAAAGTCACTAACGCAGCCTGGAGGGGGATGTGACGGAGCAGTGGTCGGTGACCACCAGGACACCAGTCCAAACTGCAGGCGCATCCTTACTTAGACTTAGACTGCACGCAAGACCTCTGAGATTAATTTCTTAGAGAAATGTAATTGCTAATCCATGTTGGACACTGTATCAGAGCATGCTGCAGAAACCACTCTGGAGCGGTGAATGTATGCTGGAAGGAATGAAAATGCAGACAAGAAATGTCTGCTTTGTACCACAAAACAAAACGCCACGCTACTGCGGCATTGAACAAAGGCACTTAGCAATGCTATTTCAACTGGAAGGACAGTTCACATAATTTCCTCATACTGTATCTTGGGGATAATACGGATTTTTTATTTTTATTTATAATTTTATTTGTAATTTATTTATGGTAATCACAAGTGTGTTAAAGTGCATTTAATAAACGTGTTTAATTAGCATTAATAAATCATACCTTTCAACGCCATTTAACTTCCATTTGTGTTTTCTTGACATCAGGAGCCCACCACCCCATGCTCCCTAGAAGGCAAGACACATTATCTTAGTAAGAGAACTCTGCATTCCTCCGTGATGACATCTGTGCGTTCACATCAGTTTGGGGCCCCTTCTTTTTTCCTGCTGATGTGGCACGTTCCAAAATGACCAGGCAGATGGGGCCTGAGGCATTAGCTGTGCTAACAATTTTCTTCCAGTAGCCTGGAAGCAGCAGTTTATGGCCCGTGATCTGAGTGCCCACCCTTGCCGTCTGCTAACCCCTCCCTCGCCACCTCCTCTGACATTGACACATTGGGCTGCCTGTGCTGCAATTAACGACTTGCAGAGCTGCTCCTGGGAAAGCTGCCTTTTCTCTTCTAGTGACTAAGTGATGGTAACAAACCAGACTGGGATCTCAGCCGCTCTGGTGAGTTTTCATCATATTCCAGACCACTACGGCTTGCCCCCTACTCATTTGCTTTCGCTTACAGAGATCTGGGACAAGCAGGCATTTCATCTGACTGAGTCGTAGTTTAAGGTAAATACAAATTCTTCCTTTGAATTGGACTGATTTTGGCTGACACAGTAATCCAAAAGCAAGATACCCAGACCTACGGAAATTCAATTACTAAGGCTTTTGGGAGAAAGGATTTGCAAAAACGACACAAAAGCTATGCTAGGGCTGAAAGATGATCCTTCAGACAGATTTATTGGCAAGAGCCCAGATAAAGCTAAGTAGCCAATCTGATAAATTTCTCTAGCATTTGCATTAACCTGCTTAGCAATTTGCAGTACTTTATTCCAGACAAACGTAGCCTTTTCCTTATGTATTTGTTTTGCAGCTGCTGTAGAAGCTGAGCCAGTGCTCAGTACGGTTCTTATGTCTTTCTTGTACTAACGGCATTTAGAGATAAAGCTGAAGGCCAAAAAGCACTCAAACTAGGTCATCTGAAGTGTCCCAGTTGCTAAAAGTACTGTGCAGTCACAGCTCCTAAAATGTCCCCCTGATCTGAGCCTTTCAGAGGAGTGGGAAGGCAGTGCTTGGATGTTAGACTTAATTACAGGAAGCAAATACAATGGGTTTTAATGCTGACACACCTTGTAAGCCAGCCCATGGCATAAGATGATACTTACATCCACGTGCATCCAGATTTTGTATTTCTTGCAGATGTCTGCAATAGCTATGAGAGGATCAAACGCCCCGTACACTGTTGTCCCAGCCGTGGCACTCACCAGAAAAGGAACAAATCCCTGCAAGAAAGCAGAGAGGCATTTGGGGAGGTCAGAGTGCTGCAGCCTCCTCAGCCTGCAGCAGCCCCAACTCCTCTTGTGCTGCCTCCACAGTGAGCCCACAAGTGTCTCCTAGAGGACATCCCTGCTACATTACACCGGTTTTCTCGTAGTTCAGATGCTAGTGGTATTACAATTTCTACCTTAAGGTGGCAGCAAACTTCCAAACCAGCATCCTCCATTTATTAGGATGCATGAGACAGGTGAGGGCTCAAAAGAACAATTCTGCTCCACACCACCTGCCTGAAACAAAAAGATCTGCTCTTCATGATGTCGCGTAAAACAACCCTCACCAAAGCACCGCCCTGCAAGAAGTATCTCCGGTGGACTGTCCCCTGGGCTGTAGTACAATTATCCCAGCGAGTGTCTGAGCGTGTGGTGGCCCAGTCCTGTCAGTGGGAGCATCTTTCCTGGGGGGTGTCTCCTGGGGGCAGCGCAGAAGGGAGTCGTGGGGATCACCTCCAGCCCCATCCCTCCTGCAGAGCCGGGAGACAGCCATCTCCACGGGGGCTGGGGACCATCTCTCGGATTTCCTTTGCTAAATGCCGTGCCTCACAGAGGAGCACTCGTTGGCCACCACACGGCTTTTGCATTATGGGGTCTTGGCTCTGCCATAATTTATACCAGTGTTTCATTTTAAATTCATTTGTAGTTCTGTTGATTTCACAAGCAGTTCTCAGAGCAACAAAGGTAAAGAGCGGCTACCTTTTTTGCACAACTGGGGTTTAGACTATCATAAAGGTCTAAACTTCCTTCTGCAATGGTCAGTAGGTTTGAGTGGCACTCTGTTGCCATTTCGCCTTATTTTTTATCTATTGTATTGCTTTTCTTAGAAAAAGTGAGTTTTTAATGAAGATTTGTGTTCATTAGTGAGCTTTGAATGCTGTACGTCTAATGAATATTTACATAAATGTTGCTGAAGGGCTGAGTTCGTTGCATACTTTAAATCTGATGTTTTAATTCTAGCTTCTGCTAGAATTACAAAAGCAGTGCATTTTTAGAGATGCGTGAATTTTCGTTTATCTTCTTTATTCTATGAGGAATATTTTCAATGCATTAAAATATGTACAAATTCCCCAAATGATTACTCTGTTTTTGTCAATATTCAGCTGAGAAACTGCATCACAGTTTGATAACATAAAAAAGGAGGATGTTAAGCAGAACAACATATTTAAAAAAGCCAAATAGCTCATGGAGTTTATAAAGTAGCTCTAAACCTATTTTCGCAGCAACTCTTGCCTCACTAATTGCTGGGCTACATTTCTGAGAAATAAATCAAAAGTTAATGGGCAAGCCTGTGTTGTTTTACCAAGGAAAGCAAACCAACTAGCTGTATCATTGTTCTTGGTTTGTTTTTTTTTTTGTCTGTTTTGGAAGCAGAAAAGCTAGTAAACTTACTTTTTGTTTGGCTTCAAGAATTCTTCTTTCAAGGTCTGATGGGATCATTTTCCCTCTGGAGCAAGAGAGAGTTATATTAGAAATTTGATCTTGAAATCAGCTCTTGCTGTTACTTCTTCTCTTAATAGGAAACCCAAGTAAGGGACAAAGTTACGTTTTTTGCCCAAGGCTTATGCAGCATTGAGGAACACAGAAAGACTCTGACCATTAGTCTGAGTTATTACCCTAATTATTTTGTCAACCAGTTTGCATCAATATGGTGATGGTAACTGAGAGAAGTTATCTCGTGGCCACCCCCGTTAAAGTCTGACGCTGCTCCATGGAGCCTCCTGGTCCTGTTAGATGTTACAGCCCTAGGAATATGCACCAGACTCCCATGGGGAGACTCAGCCCAGGGTCTCAAGAAGCTCAATGGGTGTGAAACCCCATGGTCCCCTTTCAGCAGGCAAAGAAAATGCCAGCTGAGCTGCATGGCCCGGAGCAGCTCTGGTGTAAGCTGTTGTCTCTGTGTTTACATCTGAGGGATGAACTCATTTCAGGGCAACTGTTTCACGGTTTGGTGCATTACATGTTCGCATTTGCTTGAGGCAGGATATGAGAAGAAGTTACCAGCCTGGACTCATTAAATGCACTGTCAGGCCCTTTGTATTGTCTGTATATTTTATTTGCAACACCTTATGGTATGAACGTTCTACCTGAGTTTCAGACTCAGTGGTATAAGGCTTGAAGGCTAATTTATGAAATCCTGCAAATTAATGAGGCACAATTTAAAACAATGCTGATACTGAATATTGAGGTTAAAGTTTTCTTTGCTCTAGCCACAAGCAAGACTATCTAAGAAGAGACAGTACGCATAAGAGCAATACAAATACGACAGTTCCCTATGTTACAGGAATAAAATCTTCACTGGCTTTGAATGTTGTCTGCTTAGATTAATATTATTTTTTAAAGACTTTTTCAGTTCTCAATACAGCTGTACGTATTTTTTCTTTCACTAAGCACTGATTTCCCATTGCTATGAAAAAAGAACAACCTTTACTAAAGCTCAAAATACTAGTTTCAGGGAAACAAATAAAACCATTAGTTTTAGTTTTGATTTTGCATAAAAAACCCCATTTTCATGACATTTAGATGAATTTAAATAAAACAATGTATTATTAATTTCTTATAATAAGATACTGCTAGGTTTTTCAAGTTTTCATTCTTACATAGCTCATAACAAGGCAGTCATTTTTTCAGCAGAAATAGGTTTGTACTCTTGAGTTTTTTGCAAAATCTGCCTGGCATTTTACTTATTCAAAACAGTAAAAGACTAACTGAAAAGAAAAAGCTCTACCAAGTCTAAAAACTAGCCCTGATCTTTCTTGCAGAAGTTCAGGGTCTAAGGAGTATTCAACTCATAGTGAGTTGAGTCTTTTCTTCAACTCAGTGAGTTGTTTTTTCTTCAAAAACTGTTTCTGGGATCATTAGAGGAATAAAGAAAAAAAAAAAACACATGCCAAAGGAGGCAATGAGGTCTTTCTCCAAACATAGTTTATATATTGTGTTTTAATGATTTCTAATTTGTTGAGCTTGTGCATAGAAATGCACACAAAGCTGGGCAGACCCCTTCACTGCCAATGGTTTTTTACCAAGACAAGTGATTATCCAGCCCCTGGTCATGTTGAGTATGTGCAGGAATTCATGGCCAGGAGAGCGCAATGTCCAAGCAATGCCAAGGTTTACTAGGGAGCAAGCAGCAGGTTGGCTTTCAGTATAGTCCAAACTCATGCTGGAGCACTCCACAACAAGCAAACTAGCCAACAGCATTGCTTATTTGCACAGCTTTTTCATGTGTTATCATCTCAGATGACTTAGGACACTTAAAATGCATTGCAAAACAACAAGCTGCTTCTTAGACAAATCTCCCGCAGATAATGTGGCCGGGGGTTACACAAGATATGCTAGGCAGCATCAGAGGCAGGAGGGCTACAGGGGGAGGCAGAAGAGACTCCGCAGCAAAAGGACACTGAGGATGGAATGAGGGTTAGTGTCAAAGTCTTCTCGTATTACCCACATTTGTACACAGTCTTCGCTGCTGCCACACCAGACTGAAGTGTTACGACCCCAAACCTGCAGGTAATACACTACTACTACCAATATGTCTGTGTGGTAGTAAATGAGGCAATGGAAATATATGGTTGTCCAGTCTCAGGCATGACCAAGAATGTGATTTTCTACATGTTTTCCTGGCTTGAAATTCACCACACATTCATGGTCCCATGATACAGCAAACCCAGGCAAACTTGGGGGTGTGGGTCAGGATGGGGAAGAGAGGAGCCACCAACAAGTGTGTTTGGCCATGCTGGAAACATCAAAAAGATCGCATGGTGCCGCCTCACACTCCCATAGGTCTCCATCTTCACAGCGGTTCCTCTCCACCACACCAGCCCACCTCCCGCGCCAACAGCCCACTTTGTCCTGGTGGTGTCTGCTGGGATTTGGTGAGACATGCAGTAATCCTGCTGTTTACTCCAGGGTGGGTAGGGTAAGCATTGTGGTCTTCACAGAAAATCATCACGCTGAATTTGCCCAAGAAGAAAAAGAAGACACGACTTCATTGATCCACATCTGTCTTTAGTGAATAGAAACAATTGGAGGTTTATTTTGATGTGTGTTGGTTGTGTTGATGTTGTCATTAATTCCTCTTCACGGAGTGCTCAGTCTTTTGTTAATAAAGAGATAATAAGTCCATAAGTCAATATGCAGGCACTGTGATTAGCACTGTAAATTGCTTAGTTGGTGCTCTTCTTATAATGTAGGAGCAGAGTATTTTGATAGCAGTAAAACCTTCCCTTTATGCTACAACCATAAATAATTCAATACCTTATAACAATCTGATATTTGTGACTCATAGTAAGAGCATTTTCTGTTGAAAAGATTCTCCATAGAATGAATAAAGACTGTTCTATTAATTTTTGTCCCATAGAAAGCTTTTTTTTCCTGTAAAATTGAAAATCTTCATCAGAACATTTTGATTTTGTTAATATATCTTTGTTTTTCTCAAAATTGGTTTTCGTAGAGAATCAAACCAAGAAGTTATCTACCACTGGTTTTGGAGTGCCTATGGGACCTGTGGGTTAGGTGCCTGCTGTGCTGCCCCTTTCCACGGGCCATCTCCCTCCTTGGCCTGTGCTGCCTACAATGCTGCCAAGACCCTTCTCGGCACGTCCCATTGCAAGAGTGTCCCCATCAAAGGCACTGTGGGAACGTAGTCAACACGAGAAGGATGATGGGGGCACGAAGTAACAGAATTACTTGAAGTGAACTTCAAGACCTTTTATGAGCTCCAAAAACTGACTCGTAAAGAAGCTACTGACAGAGTCAGTTCCTCAAGTGGGATAAATTAGTGTAAGGTTGCTGGAGATGACAGCACTACGATGAATTACACCAACTGTTGACTGCATCCTATATGCGCTCTCTGAGCTGAGCACCTGACGATCCTCTTTATGTACCAATAAAAAGAGCTGCATTTGGCATCTTTACTTACCTTTCATCACATCTAATCAGAATCACACTATCTGTACCAATACCCAAGGCCGCAGCTCCTTTCTTCACAGAAAAGTGACTCTGAAAACGATACATTTATTATTATTTATGATTTTTATGATTATTTCTTATCCAATTTAATATAAAACACCACACTCTTGCAAGCCCTTCAGCAAGTAGTCCCACACAGGCAGTAATTCTATTCATAGACTTTTTGGAAACTGATGACTGTGATTTGAGGCTTCCTATCAGGTCACTACAGTCAGTTAGAGAAACAGCAATCACTCTAATCTGGATCTACTCCTGGAATATTAAATACACAACTGTGGCTGATGATGGACCCAAATTTTCACCTTGATGCATACCTGCGGCTTCTATTGCTTGTACGGATTCAGCTATGAGCTTAATTTACTGAAACAAAAAATTCTCCCCTAGAGAATTCATTTAGTTTGTGGCATCCAGAGTGATGTGCTTTTGCTGTGTAACTTCTGGCCAAATAATATACTGAGAGAAATTAAGATAGGAAGCCTAATTGTGATCTCATGCCAGTGAAAGCTAGTAATAACTCCCATTAATAAATAATACTGCAGTTTAAAATCAGAACTGGGCTATTAGTAAGACTATTAGTTAATCTGTATGTACAGAATAAAATGTGGACGTTATATACTGGAGTGCAAGTCAGCCTAATTTTCTCTAGCTCATAGGACTTAACTCCTGAGCCAGTGTTGGTTTATAATTCAAATACAAATCCTAGTGATTATGATAATGAAATAGTTTTCTATCAAATTATACCACCACGAATCTGATTTTGTATTAACTCAAACCCAGCTGTAACAATATTGTCCAGAGTAATTTTAACTACAGATTATTAAACTTTAAAGAAATGGAAAGTCTATGTATACTACAGTACCATTAGCTTAGGATGTAACACTATAAAAAACATCAAGGAGATTCAAATTTCACAGGGCTTTTTAGGTGTCTATGATGTTAAAGAAGAAAAGAAGACATATAGTCTGCAGAAGACCACAAAGCAGAGAAGTGATCACTATTGCTTTGTCAGAGGAGTGTTTCAACGGTAATGTGAGCAGCAGAGAGCTGTAGGGAAAGAGATGGACATGACAGTTACGCACATCTGCTTCACTTAAAGGCTGTGAAGTCAGTGGGATCTCACTGCATACTGAACGGCTCTGTACGTACAAACACTTTGAGAAATGCAAATCAATTGTAAACCAACTTCATCAAAGAGAGAGGAAGAAGAGCACGACTACAACATGTACGTTCAACTTAACAAGTAAAAAAACAAACCTTGTGTTTTAAAAATTGCTCAGGGGGTAGTTTTCATTGAGTCCCAACTGCTATGGTTAAGGTTGCATGAGAGTTTCCACTCCAAAATCCTTTTTTCATATGCGTCTAACTCACCATTTTGGCTGAAATGCTTCAAGTTTTCATGACGCCCATTGACTTTTTCAAGATTCAGACATTTTGAAGAAGTTCGGATTGCATTTGAGCCATGATTCATTGGTGACACATGGACAATTTGAAAACACTTCAGGTAAATGGCCTTTTTCATACTGCATTGATTTTTTTTTTTAACACAGTGGGTTGGTATAGCTTTCTCCCATGGGGCACGGCTGCAGCATAACAACAAGGTGTATTGAGCAGCCATTGACCGTGTTGCCTAGACTTAAAATCAGCTTTTAAGGCCCTAGTACAGCAAAACATCCTAAGCCCCTGAACAAAGCACGTTCCGAAATGTAAACATATGCATGTCAGACTGACTTTCGCACAGGCTGATGATCAAACGAAATGTATACCCATGTGTTTAGAGGAGCAACAAGGAATTTGTGCCTGTGCTTAAGTATTTTGCTAAATTAGACTGGGTTCATTGCAGCTAGTCTAATCAGGCTTAAGTCATCAAGTAAGCTCCCTCCGCGTTCTGGAGGAAACAGGCACCTCCAAGGAAGGATCCATCCAGCATGAGGGTTGCTGGTTTAGACTGGGTGCTGAATGACATCAGGTGAGGAGATTTCCACCCCCTCCCTGCAGACCAAACCCTGTGATATCTGCTGTCTGTGAGTGGAAAGTGTACAGCACCTGCAGGCATTGCCTCTCTGGAAACTGCTAGATGGTTGATTTTAACACACTGTTATTGTCTAGCTGATTAAAATCACAGGTTAGTGGTATACTCAGATTAGATAGGGATTTTGCCCGGCTGTTTTTCTAGTTGGGGTCACAAGGTGCTAGGAAGTATTTACACTGAACATCATGGGCCTGCTCAGCATCACACTGATATTTTTCATGGCACGTTCCTTATTTCGTGTAACTCAATTTTTGAACAAATACATTTCCATAAGCTTCACCAGCTTAGCCAGTGGACTCTTCCCAAGTACAAATGCACTGTAGATTAAGGCTTGGACTGTGACCCATCCACAAACCTCTAGGCATGGAAGATACTTCAGTCTCCTCCCAGCCTTGGGGTTTCCCTGAGCCCCATGGTGCAGCAATGCGACTTTAGAAGAGGCCATGAGGAGGCTACCACCATCAAGAGGCTTATAAAAATTCCCAAGTTCAGGAAGGTATCTTTGAACGCTGCAAAAATTGAAACAGACCTAGAATATTGCCAGCATAATGACAGTTGAGTGACATGCTATGTGAAGCTAGAATTGAATGTATAGACTTAAAAAAATGCGGGGTTTATTCATGTATTACACAAACCGATGTGCACATACTGGGTAGTGTAATACGTAAATACAGGTAGAGAGGCAGGAGTAAAGAGTCACAGATATATTTCACTGGTTTTGAGTCAATGACATTACATTGAGTAATTTTACTCCTTATTCTATACTAGTTAAAATAGATTTACTATTGCAATTTGTTTGTCTAATAGAAAATAGAACTATTCAAAGTGCCTTAAGAAAAGAAAATACAGCTTGAATGGTTTACCATGAGGAAGCAAATTAAGCCCATGTGCTCAAAGGCATCCACTGGAATATGGCCAAGCTCAGCTGCCTCATCGAGGAGTCTCGTGGCACTGCTAAAATGGCATTGGGGAAGAAAATGAATGTAGTGCTGATAGCTTGGTTGCCTGAAGGCTTTTTACAGACTGAAGTAAATTCGGCGGTCAGGAACCAAAACAGGTTTAGGGATAAATTGGGAAGGAACACTGAATTCTGCACACAGAAGGGCAAATGCAATTACAATTTCTAAACAAACTTTGAATATGAAATTGCTTGATCTGTGTATACAATCACAGATCTCTGACTGCTATTATGTCTTTGGGTCTCAGGGTAACATCAGAGGAATTACTCCAATTGCCTGAGAGGCTCTAAAAGAGACAGAATTAAAGTGAAAACGGAAAAAAATACAGTTTTAAGAGCAAAGAAAACTTCCCTAATGATGATGTATGTTAAACTTTACTTTAATGTTCCTGGGATGGTGCTGAAAATTTGGTTGCCTGTGTAATATAAAGGTAAACATAGAAAAATATAAAGGTCAAAGAGAAGGAATTGTAGAAATAAGCCTGTTTAGACAGAACTCCTGGCAGATTCAGCTGGGCTAATAGGGAAGGACATTAATTGTGGCCCCTTTGGGAATACGGGGGCTACAGACTGTTCGGCCACGCAGGGAAGTGAGCCTGAACACCAGCTTTCACGACACAGCCATGTAGGAGTTGCGCAGATCTCAAGTCTTAGGGTGGGAGAACCCGGGTCAAAAAGGGAGGACAGGGCAGCCTGCCTGATGCCAGTCCTGCAGGAAAAAACCAGGCTAGGAGAAGCTGGCAGGTCCAAAGCTTCACCACTGTCCTGTGCTTGCCAGAGACAGGAGGACACCCCGTTGGGAGCGGGCTGTCACTGCGGCTTTCTCCCTCCCTGCGGTGTTGCATTGCAAAAGGGTGCATGGAAGAGCACAAATACATCCGCAATAGAGATGAACCCCAATTTGTCTCTGAAAAGAAACGTGGTTAAAATGCAGTGGTGAAAGAGAAGGCATAGAGTATTAGTCAATATTAGTGACAAGAGCATATTATTGGTCAGGAAAAAAATTGGCGATTTTGAGCCAGGGGAATCTTCCCTTTCTCTAAAATTTCAAAAGCCGTTAGGAATAAGTTTGTTTGCCTGATAGCCACTTTTTCATAGTTAACTTTGTAAAGTAAAAATATACTGTAAATTTATTACGGGTGCAATAATGAATAGGTCTTTTGGAAAAAAGAAGAATTAGATAATTAAAAATGTTATGATGCTGAAAAATATGGCATTGTTATCTTAAATGAACAGCACTTCAATATGCAGATGCTTCTATTTTTATAGCTTGCTAAATTAATTGCTTATAATCCGGCATGGCTGAAGCTGTCAGGAAGAACCATCCTCCTGCCGTGAGCCCCGAAGGCCAGGGCTGTTTTTTCAGATTGCAGTGGCTCCCTGCTCACATAAATCCAGAGTGGCACAAGCTTTGTGAAGGGAGCTCATCAGGAGCGAGTTCCCAAACGCTGAGTGAGCTGAGCCATCCAGCAGCCGAAACCTCTCCGCGGTCTGCAGGTTTGGTCGCTGGCAGACCTGGACTCCAGCCTCACCCCATCAGCCACACGCCAGCAGAGGAGGTGGACACGCTTTCCCCTCCACCTCTCCTGGGCTTTAAACAATGTGGCATGCCTAGAGGTGTAGGCTGGGCTACTTCTTTCTTAATTTTAATCATCTAAAAATGTGTGGCTGGTCTAGGCTTGCTTTTTGGGCTCCCTCAATAGTAGGGAAGAAAGGGTACCTCCAGAAGGCACCTCATCCTTGAAGCTTTGGCACCCATTTTAGATAAGGACGAGCTGTCTTCTGCAGATCTTGCTCTTTTTATTGGCTATAAAAAGTGTGTAGACAAACTCAGATTAAGTGTTTATGCTTTAGGTGATTAAAGTTAATCGACATGAATCCTATCTTCAACATCTAATTGTAAGCTATAGCTTTTCCATCAACTATCTACAAAAAGAGTATACTGTGTCCCATCACATTTTTAAATACACTGTAATGATATATGTATTTGATATTGTTTCTCTTAGCTGCTGCTATTCAGTTTTTAAAGTCATTACTAAATGTTGTGAGACCAATGAATATATTAATGTTTCTGCACAACAGACTAATATTTCCATCTTTCGCATTTTTGAAAAATATAATTTCACACTGCTTCTCTAAACCAGCAAGACTCACTTGTTTTTTTCCAGTGTGGATAGTTTTACAGCATTATCTGCCGATAAGAAACGTTGCACGAGTTCAGGAGGATCGTCTGGCAGTGTAAAAGTCACAAGATACTGACCAGATGAAGGATTAGACCCAAATGACAAATGTCTCCTTTGGGATAGGCCACCCTAGAGCACTATTCTTCTGGAAAATGTTTTTACTTTGATTTGAATGGCGTTACTTGAATTACGTTGCTCCTCAAGTAAGACCAAATTTTTACCGTTTCCCCCTGGCTTCAAATACCACCCAATGCATTAGGGTAATGCAAAGAAAGAACGTGTGAATCCATTAGTTTGATTTTTAGTTTCCTTAGGTGGAAACAAAACTACTCCCTGCTTACTCTGTACACTCAGAAGTCTAACTTACAGCTTCGTAATTCATGCTACACGATGGAAAACACGATCTCCAGGCTCCTCAAATCTTTCCCTGGAAGCCCCACCAGAGAGGTCACCCCTTGGACTGCATCTTGCAGGTGGCACTCCTGAAAACTGTCTCCTAAATTGCCTAGCCAGAGGGCAACGCTACATACCATGGAAGTGGTGGGACTAGAGATCAGCTTTTCATTCTACACAGAAAACAACCCAAATCTTCCGTAGGCTGTGTGAAATGGAGGGCTATCAAGCTGTCTGCATTGAGACAGAAGTCACTTTTTAATTTCCTTCTGCACGAAGAACCTCCATATTAGGTTTCAGAAACTGTTCAGACAGAAACTTTGCCAAAGACACTCTCCTCCCACAGCTACGGGTGTAGTTTGTCGTATTCCCTGCAAATAATGGGGCTTGTCCACAAGGGGAAATCAGCATGCAAGAAGCTGAGGCACTGATTTATTGCAAACTGCCTCCCATCTAGTTGCTGTGTGGATGCTGCATGCACTATGGCTGAGAGGGTGCTCCCCTACCACTGCAGACAAGCCACCTCTCACAGGTGCTCTTGGTGATCCCCAGAGGATGAGGTCCCTCCGAGTATGTCTGGCTGTCTACAATGCTGACACCTTATACCCGAGCAGCCAACAGACCCTCCCTTCACAGTCAGCGCACGCTGGAGCTGCACTCCCAGTGAAGCCTCGGGCAGCAGCTAGTTCGCCCCAAAAGCAGGGCAAATGGGGGGATGCCGGGGGTAGAGAGAGCCTCTCTGTATCCTTTTGGGTCTCTAACTGGGTGAAGAGGTCCCTTACTGTCAGATCAGACTCAGTCACCTGCCAGTTCTTACTCTGCATTTTCTTTTCCAAAGCTATGACATCTCCTTGGTGAGCACCTGGCAAGACATTCCTCCTTAGGGGGATGCTAGAGGGATGGGAAATGAGGAAAGCTGATGAGGACTACCTGAGCACAGTCTTGCTGGGTTGGAGAACAGAGGAGATGAAGAAATCTCTATGTCTTTCCAATCATGACCAGCTTTTTTTTCCATTTTCTGAACTGTGTATTGAGTCTGTACAGCCCCTAATTAAACATCAAGTCCGTGGAAAAGCTGCAAGTCTCTTACGCTATTTTAGTACTACCAATAAAAAGGACAAAGACTGTTTTGTAACCTGAACCCAACTAGTTCTCCACGGCTAAACTCTTCCTTTCTACACCCCTTTCCTCCTCAGGGCAAGATGACTTTGTCCTTTTTGCCTGCTAGGGGTGATCTCTGCTCCATGCTATTCCCAGTTACTGTTGGATGCTGTTTCAGAGATTGCTGGTTGGCCAGGTCAAAATCACAACAGGGAATGGGTTAAAATTCAACAGGACTTGCCCTGTAGACAAATAGGTCAACTAAAATATTCTGAGAAGGCAGCTCTCCCTTTCGGCCCCTTTCTCCACACTGAAATAGAGATGTGCTCATCTGAACGCTCACAGCAGCCCAAAGCTGATGCACTGGGACATAGGAGGAGGCCTTCATCTTAGATTTTTCATTGTGTTTGAAACAATAGACTAAAATAGCTTTTTACAACTGGCATCCATCACTTTTACCCCTCTGAGTCAAAGTCTCTTGCGTCATGTGCAGTCCAGAACAGCTGCCCTGAAGGACATCACTCTGCTCCTGCACCGGCGCAGATGACAGACCCACTGATGATGCACTGGTGAATACACAGGATTGAATGAAGTCCTGAGTGCAAGTGCATCTCAGTAAAATTATACCTGGACCAAGATCGACTCAAGCAGTTATAGTGTACTTCACCATCACTGGTGAAACAGAAATAAGCAGAAGCAGAGTGAGAGGTAAGTCCTGGTCCTACTGAACAGCTTGGGGAAGATCTGCTTACTGGGAACATGCATGGTTAGAATAGTCCCATACCCTATTTTAAGCACCTAATGTAGGCTGTGTATGCCAGAAGGCTGATCTCTCTGTATGGTCAATGCACAGAAGTAGGTGAACCCCTCTCAAAGGTGATTTAGAACATCTAAATTAAGGAGTATTTAGGTTCCTAATTTGTATGCTCTGAGTTTGTCTCCAGAGGTGCCTCTCTTCACTGGTTGTGCAGAGAGTGAGGCTTCTAATTTAAGAACGTGATGCACTCCTAAATTAGGAAGGGAATTACTTTGGAGCTGCGAATTACTCCTCCCTTCCCTTCTCCCACACTGGCAGCTGAACCCATCACGGCATCAGACTGCGGCCAGATTCTGATTCCAGTAATATTGGCAGCAATTGTGGTGTAACTTCATTCATTTATAGCAATAGAAGCTCTAGACTGGTAGAAATGAAAATAGAGTCAGGTCTGTGATGATGAAATTCTTGTCTGAGAACTGCTGATATTGGAATCTTTGCTTCTGACTGAAAATTCCAAGACAAAAATCTCCAAGTTTCTAAAGACTTGCAATAACTTTAAGCTTTGTTTACCACCTTGCCATACATGCAGAGCATGTGGAAATGATAGTATTCCATTTGTACTTATGCTTGTTCCACAGCCATCATCTTACAAGAGCATCCAACTGTGGCAGAGAGAAACTAGAATCAGGCTGGGGAGTCTAAAAGTAAGTAGAAGATCAGAATGACAGGATAAATAAGACAAATGATGTTCTCATATCTTAGTCTCTGTTGAGGTTCTGCATGACATTTCCTATCTAAAAAAGGACTGTAGTTCTGGACCTCCGCAATTCCTGTAACAGCCTCTACCATTTTGGGGTTAAACCCTAATCCCATATCCTTTGGGCAATTAAGAGTTAAAGGTTCCTGTCTCCATGTAGCGTGGTTTCTCAACTTCCCTAGAAATGTGTCATTACATACTTTATTAAAAACTTCACTGAGGAAGGGACAAAACTGTAATTTCAAGATACTTTTAAAATGTAACGGATTTTAGATGCTGTTCTACGGATTCTCTAGTATATTTGACTTTGGAATGTTTAATTTGCTGAGGGAACTGCTTCTTCCCTGGCATGAAAACACAATTATTAAAGCTCATTTTATTATTTTGAGACTGATAGCACAATTTGGTTCATTGTTTAACATTCCATGACTATGAATACAATGAAATTCTCGAATGATTAATAGGATTTGTTATTTTAAATAATCATGCTGAATCTTATTTGCAAGACTTACTAGGTCTGTAACTTACATACGAATAATGCATCTCTAGCTGTACAACCAATTTTGGAGAGCTGCTACTCATTTGTAGAATATCTTTCGCTTTGACTGCTTTGGGCACAATTATTCTGCAACACGAAGCCCACAGTTGTGCATCGCATCTCATCCTGTTGCCATGAAATGCATCCTCAGAGGCATTTCCTCCCAGACATTTCTGGTCGGTTTTTAGGACGCTTTGCTCTTCACACTTGCACAGAATGGAAACACGTTCTCTGATAAGTCAAAAAAGGCAGCCAGGAGGATGTTGTTACCTAACATGGACAGTATCCTGCTGAGCCTCAGCCACAAAAGAGTCCCTTCTGGCTGAGCCCACACAGCTGGAGAGAAATTTAGAAGCCTGAAGAAGAAAGCTCACATCCCCTCCTGGATACAACCCTTCCTCTTCCCCTTCCTCCTGCACAAGCATTCTCCACTATAAGCTGCAAGGAGTTTTAAGTGTCCATAAAGCCGATACAGACAGAAATATGACTTCTGCATCGTTGTTCAAAGAACAAAAAATCTCTGTGTTTCTCCCATGAGGACCACTGATTTCTCCTGTGCCCACCTCCCCTCACCTCCTGCGCTGCCTGACCCCATCGGGGCCTGTGAGGGGCCCGGGTGTGCTGAAGCTTTTGCTCACAGAAACCCACAGCAAAGCCCCGTTCCCACCATATACCACAGCTGCTCTGCTGTACACACACACACGGCATTTCCATACTACTGTCTTCATGTATGTTATCACCCTCTCATTAAATAACAGCAGGAGGGCTTTCAGCTAGAAACATTTTGATTCCAAGTGATTTTCTGTTCCCCCAGAGTGACCCGCACAAAAGACATGCCTGGCAGAAAGCGCCAAAGCCCGACGATGAGTTCTCATCATTCGATGTGGTCCTTTCCATTCACATCGACATTTATACAGACACAAGTGAGAGAAAAAAAATGGCAGTGGTTTGTAGAGCCTGCTCTCTCTGGGTTTCAGCCACGGACAACTGCACGGCTAATCCCTCTATATATCAAAAAGCCAGTCCCTTCCCATTTTTTTTTTATTCCCAGTGAAGGAGTAACAGAAATGAAGACAGTTGGCTACAAATTCCCGTTCAGCTATTTTCTTCACCATAAATTCATACAAGCAGATGTAAACAGATAGGAAAAAACAGGAACACATACATGTTCTGATGTGAAGGCAACCAGTCTGGGAATAGCTGCCATTCCTTTTTCTTTAACTTCTGGGAACATCTTGAAACGTGCAATCAACATAGCATACATGTTAGATATGGCACCACCTGGAGTCCACAGTAATATACTGTTACTTTTTCTATGCATTGTAATAATATTGCAGAACAAACGACAAGTCTTGCTATAGTTTTTCTAACTCCCATGTTAATGCTTCTGCCTAACGGCACATTCTTCTTCCTGACGCTCCTCACAGCTGGGTTGTGTAATAACAGGATCTACTACACCCAAATAACAATATATGCAAAAAGTACTTCTGAAAAAAATGATGGGGGTTTCCTTTCATCCTCATTTTTGTTACCATTTCTCCTTTAGTCCCCAATCTTATCTTTCCATATGCCATCAACACATAAACCCCATTCTGTTCCACCTCCCAAGCAGATGCCACCACAAGGCAACTTCCTAAGCAGCTTCCAAGGGCAAGCCCTCCCAAACTGGGGTGGTGTTTCATGCCCCTGCTCTGAGGAAACCCACACAGTGAGTCCCAACAGACACTATCTTCTGCATAACTGGAGTGTGGGGAGGGAAGAGAAAGGAAAAGGGGCCATTCTGACAAATATTTTTGTTTTTATTTGTCCTCTGATGGGAGCAAGGGGAAAAGGTTAGCTGTCCCTAACACTAGCCTTAAAATCACTGGCATACACTGGCTTAAAATATCCACTTCGATATGGGTACCAGATGACAGCTGTACAGTATTCTGTTCCCATATTTCAATTGTCAATGCATAAATTAAAACTGAGCATTTTGCTTTTCCCTTTTGAGATTTTTACAAACTGAGCCTCTGTGTCTACAGTCAAACAATGTTTGGTTATACATTAACGCTGCATGAGCACTATGGGAATATAATGCAGAACCTGAGGCAGAGTCTGAGTACTTTTACATTTGTACACACATAAACACACACACACAGACATTTATACATAAAATCCATCAGTTTTATCCTGTATATATACACTATATATATATACAGATTGATTATATATTTATATATATTTATATAAAGCAAAGGTGTATATTGATCATGGGTTTAGGCTTTTAAATGAACAGGTCAGAGTGCAGCTGAGGTAGAGTTCCGCTAGCCCAACTTTCACACATCTAAAAATGGAGTGAAGAGCACAAGACAGGCACTTCCAGAAGATGGTTCAGCTCGCTTAAGGTAGCTGCTTGTGGCAGGTGGGATGACTTGCGCTGCAAACGCATCCTCCCCTCTCCCTTGAATATATGGGAGCTGCTGTAACTAGCCCAGGGTAGGCACCCAATGCTTGGACAGCCAAAGCGAGACAAGATAAAACCCACCCTTTAAGCAGATCAAGGTAGCTCTGCTGAAAGCAGCAACATCACACCATGTTACACCAGCCGGGTATATGCGCTGGCAAATTTAACATTGTTTTGACTTTGTTAAGATTTGTATTTATCCCGCTGGAGATATGTAGACTGTTCCACAGCCCACAGACACTGTGCCGTTCATGTCGAATCAGCGTCCTCGCTCTGCTCTTCCAGCGAGGCTGCCCCTGCTCTGGGCTTTCCCTGACCTCACTGGCCCTCCCGTCAATCCAAGGGAAAACGCCACAGAGGGATTGCATCGCTGGCAAGGGGGTCAGTACAGATCGGGCTTTTTCTTCCCCTTTCAACTATCTTGACAGGTACGAACGTATTTCTACAACTCTTTTCACAAAGGACAAAACAAGAAATGGAGAGACTAAGAGGAAATGTTTGGATACCTGTCCCTAAAAAATGCAGATGTCATATAACAGCTGATGATGATGATTTAGGTGACTGAACTAAGGTGTCCAAGTTGAAGCAATTTGGCCTATCTTGTCCAAAGTCATTGGCTCAGTGTCAAAAGAATTTCTTCAGTACCAGGCTTTCCTATTAGTATTTATTACCTAGCCATTTAGCCTTAAGCTTATTAATAAGCCCTCATTCTGCCTTTAATTTTGCAGCTGTGTTTACACCCATGGTTAATTGCAGGCAACAAAACACACCTACAGAATTTGGAAAACCTAATCAGGCCTTTATGCTTTGCATGTATTGATACTGTATATGTCATTCCAGAGAACGCAGAGAGTGAGAACCTTTTCTTCACAACACTAAAGCCTTCAGGTGAAGCCGTGACGGTTTGAAATGAGAAGACAGCACAGAGACGATTTTGACTATTGCCTAAAAAAGCAGAACCTGCACACCTGGGAATTGCTGCCTTAAGTGAGTGAATTAGAAAGATGCACTTTGCACAAACCAGAAACTGCAGAGAAAGCAAGGATGAGAGGGGGCAGCACGGGCACACACCTGCCAGGGAGCCCGTCCCCACACAGGGTTCCTCTAGATGAAGTGACCTCCGGCATCCAGCTCTTCCTCAGGCATTCATCTTTCCTGACTCACCCTACCTCAGGCACAGTTTGCCAGATTTGGGCAGATCTGGCGCTGGCACTGAGCCCTTCACCCCGGCCTGCCGCCTGCACCCAGCCTCTGCCCACCAGGACTAGCTGAGCTGTGTTGCTATTGCTCTTCTCTCCCCTCTCAGGTCCCTGACCAGCCTGGGGGGGCTATTGTGGCTCAAGCCTGCAAGGTGGGTAACCGAAGACCAGCCAGGCCAGGGACTGAACAGTAACCACCCACTGCCCAGTTTTCAAAAGCTTTGTCTTAAGTCCTGGGCTCGTGATACACATTAAGATGCTGCCCTGTGTGATGGAGGCCACGGTTTTGGTCAGGACCTCTTCAGAACTACAGTAAAAGCTGTCAGAGCTTTTGCTCTCAGTGCTTTTTAAATAAGGACTCAAGAAGAAGTAATGTAAATTCTTCTCGTCTTTTTCTCCACCTCTGTGGAAAGGTCCAGGATAAAACTCCTACACCACTTCCCACGTGTGTATTTGGATGTGAGAAGCTGAAGATGAGCCTTGCCTGATCTTCTGCACAGCATGAACTGCACCTTTCATGCCCTCGGAGAGACGAATATCCCAGGCTGTTATCAGCAAGGCCTGTCCTTTGCTTAATAGTCCAAGCGTTCTTTCCCTCTCCATTAGGTCAATGAACTTTCTTTCCAGAAGGGCTCCTTCCCCACCAGCTCTCAGTCTGTTCTCTTTTGACAAACCAAGGTGCTATGCCCAATGTCAAGTCTTTCAATTTTTTGCTATTTGGTGAGACAGATAGGCCAAAATTTTTAGCAATGAAATTCCAGAGTAAGATAGGAGGTGACAAAGAGTATATATGAAAAGACTAAGTGGAATGATTAAAAAAAAAAAAAAAAAAAGTCTTAACAATGTAGTGTTCATCAAAGTCAATGACTTCTCTACAGTTAATCACGCTCATTTTTTGCCTTACTGGCTTGCCCTGAAGGAAAGGCAAGGTTTCTGAGCCTTCAAGCACTTGGACTAACCAGCCACCCAGGTACCCCACTGAGCTCAACAGGCAGCTCACACACGGAAAGCTGACTGCACACTGGAATGTTGGCAGTATCTCACCGACTCCACTATAATTACTTAAAGGGATGCTACGTCTTTCCCTCTTTGCTCCAATTTCCCCTGCGGTGATGGAGAGCATTGTTGTGTTTCTTCTCCCCATTATTAATACAAAACTCTTTCTATTTCATGTAATCCATAAAAAGTGGGGACAAAAAGGAAATGCAAGGGAAATGTCTCTTCTGATTATGTTTCCCATGTGCCATTACAGCTGCTCGTAATGCAGTGCAATTTGCTCAAACAGACCCTCATAATCACATCCCTGAAATTCATAAACATGCAATACTTTATCTCAAAGAGGCCACTGGTGGTTATTAGCAAGTGTCCTCTCAAACATGCATATTTAATTATGTTTACTTTTTAACTACGGGGATGTCATATAGCATAGTCTGAAAAATAAAGAAAGCTTGAAATATCATGTACCAGGTGAAAATATCCCATCGCCACAGCCCCCTGGCCAGCCAACCATCTCTCTCATTTTCCTTAGTGTGACATATTCCAAAAGTACAAACACTGGAGCAATTTCATAGGTGAACCTGAAATGTAGTAATGTCCATATTTAATGCTTTCATCTACAACACTAACACATCTTTATCCAATATTACATTACATTACAGCTACAATATACTCTATCTTGCACTGGGTAGAGTTCTGTTTTACAATACTTTTGACAAACCTCCTTTTGATTTGATGTCAAATGTCCAGAAGGAGGAATGCTGAGAGCACTTGAGACTCCCATTTCCACCCATTTCAGTGAAACAAATCTTGCCCACCGCTTCCAGGCTCAAGGCTTTGCCCTGTACTCGAGAGCTGCTGGGCAGAGACAGACGTTCGCCTTGCAAAAACCTGTGTTTGTGCCTAGCTGCATACACATTAGCAGTCCGATTCATGATGACAAGACAGAGCACGAAGCCAAGCATGTGCACAAAAATGCTTCTTAGTCCCAAAGTGAAAAAACCCCACACATTAAAGTCTGCACCTCTTTCTTGCAGAAAGCAATGCCTCTAACTGCTCTGAGTATGGACTGTGCATAACCTCTCTACATGAATGCGACTGTTCACTTAGCACACCTTTCATTTCACATATTTGTGCATGCAAAATGCTAAAATATTTTTTTTTCTGTATATTTTTGGGGGGTTGGAAAACCGACATCATATATTAGTATGATGACATTTAATAGAAGACAGCCCACAGGACAATGTTGAAAGTCTTAATGAAAATAGCTATAACGACCATTTTAAAAGCAGACTATTGTTTTTCCAGCAACCTTAACATAAAAGTATTCTTTCTTTCATTTAGCTACAGCAGCTAGTATTTTACAGTATGACTGTAAAATTATATTAAATATTATTATGGAAAAAAAATCTGCTACTTACATATTAGTATTTGCTGCTGATGTCAGCCAGTCTGCTGCCAATCCAACCATGTCCAATCCAGTTGAAAGCTGATTAAAATATCTAGGGTGCCCTGCATAAGATGGAAAATGTTATCAAAAGGCTGATGACTCTGAACGAAACTATTCAGTCCTGAATGGTATATTTACCTCCAGATTTCTATAGAGAAGGAAGTGCTTTCAAGGTATGAAACAAAGCAAACAGCAATAAATACGTTTCTTGGAAAAGGCAGGATTTCTCTTCTTTCTCATTCCAAACACAGTAAAATCAGAGTAATTACACTGAACACAGAATAATGAATTCCAACATTCCCTATTATCCTCTCAATAGGCCTTGAAAATTAGCACGACGCTGCCTCACAAAAATAGCTGTTTGCTCCTGTTAGTGTGTCACATGTTGTCACTGGATGTGTTTTTGCCTGGCTAGGTTTGAAAGGCACGCACGAGACACCATCTGAAGAGCTTGCCAGTACACGTAACGTCAGTGATGAATGGCTAATGATTATAATAGACAGAGCGAAATGAGAAAATGGAACATTTTGGTGACCGCTTTGCACATGACTCAAAGGCTGATGATTGTACGAAGATGGCAGGGAAGGTGGCGGTCCTTGTCATTTCTTCCCTGTCAGAGTGCAATTACAAATAGCCTGGCTGCTCGTGATTGTGATTTTAAACAAATCCCATGAAAACCAGCACTACTGCCCCCGCAGAACAACGCACAAGAACATACTCAGTGGGCTGATAGTCCATTTACCTGGTTCATCTAATTGGCTCCTGATTTTTTCCTAAAATACTGTTACAGATTTCTCTTAAAAATGTGCCTAAAGCCATTAAATCCAGGAACCGTTAAAACTCAGGTTTTACTAGTTGCTCACTGCAAGCCCCTGTTAAGTGGCATAATTACCGGTACAAATTACAGACAGTTCACAATTACTTAAATGCTGTCCGACTCAAAGGAAGGCAGCCTCTGCTTGAAAAACACCTGTCCTGACACACAGACCACGTACTGTTCCTGCTGTCATGGGAAACAAAAGATAGAGCAAGATGATTGAGGAAATGCAGACCCAGCACCAAGAGAAAACTTATCTTTGGTCTCTGGTGACCTCTTATCAGGCGCGGACACATGGCGGGCAGAACAGCACAGGGAATTGCTCCCCGGCCCCCACCTTGCAGCACACAAAGGCAGGGTAATGGGGATGTGTGGACAGACGGGAGCAGGGGAAAAGGGGTTGGGGGGGGCACACATGCAAAATCCCGTGCCCTTAATCTGAGACGAGCCCCATGCCGCTGCCATCCAGCCTCTGTTTTGCACTGAGCCCTCCCCACCAGAGATAGGAACTGGCACTTTCCCCTGGTCCACGCTCCCCAGGACACGTGGCCAAGCCTCCTCAGGTGCCGAGGGATGCTGCTGAGTCCCAGCAGGACGAACAGTGTCCAGCCCCTGCCCTGCACGCTCTCAAACGGGGCAGGCAGACCTGGGGCACGTGTGCACCCTTGCCACCACTGCCAAAGCCACAGCGCTCCCACGCCAGGGGCCCTGCCTGCAGAGGACGGCATCTCCCCTGACAACGGGGTTTTGAGAGAGATTTCGGTATTTATAGCTCGGGTTCAATCCCACAGCCAGGCTCTGAGCGGGTTCCCAAATTCTGCTGGAAGGCAACTGAAAATCAGGAGCTGAAAGCCTTTGGTGAACGTGGAGCACAGGAAGGCTCAAAGAGGCCAGAAAAGCTCCTGCTTTGTAAATAAATCCACACTGAAAAGCTGGGGAATAGCAGAACTCGTATTTGCAGCTGCAGTGTCTCGGCGGCTCTCCGTCAGCGCCGTACCCAGCCCCAGGCGACAGCCCTGTTGTCACTGCTTGTTTCTTCAAGGAAACCCCACCGCACAGCTCCTGCTTTAGGAGCTGCCACAGGAGCAGGGCCGGCTGCAGGCAGGGGTCAGGCAGCCATAACCTGGAGGGAGCCAGGGGCGGGGGAGCCGCTACAGAGACGAGACGACAAGGAGAGCAGGGGCTGCTGCGTCGGCTGATGGCAGAGCCCCCAGCGCCCACACCTGTAACACGGCCCCCGCCAGTCAGTGCCCTTCCCTCCTGCAGCGTGGCTTTAACGTGCCACGGCAGAGAACGCAATGCCCCAATCCTACCCCAACCTCAGCAGCAAGGGTTTGTCTGTCCAGGTGACACCCTAATAGGTGAGCGAGCTCTCTTCCCTCCGCTAGATGATGGCCATGGAAAATTGTGGCTTTGCCTAAAACACAGGCCCAACCAGCTAGGTAAGAAGAGTTTGTGAGAGATGCTCAAAAATCACCCTGCCTGAAACACACATCCTTTGTGGTGGTTGTCACAAAACAAAGAGGTGACTGGAAAAGAGACTGACGGGGGCGGGTGGTGGCGGAGATGTGAAAATAGGAGATTACTGGTTGGTTTAGCAATACACAACATATTTACACATATCCCAGAGTAAATGGGGAGATGATGGGCAAGAACTGGGGCTGAGGCACTGGGACAGCCAGGGCTGGGCTTTCCCTGCCGAGGACGTGCCTTCGCCCCACGCACCCTCCTCTCCGACATGCTCCCGCCTGCGCGGGGTGTCAGGCACGGACGCCAACACGCAGCATCCGCAGCCTCGACAGGGAAGCGACGAGAAGGGCCAGAAGGGCCAGGCAAAGCCAGACAGCACGGATAAAGGCACGGCTGGTGGCCCTGGGCTTGGCCTTGCCCGCAGCCCCATGGCCTGCTGCCGGCATCAGGGCCTGCCAGGGAACAAGGCTGGGCCAGCGCCAGCTCCTTGCACCCTTCCTGGGGTTTCCAAGCCATTTGTAAATGCTCCCATTTCCCCCAGCGAGCATTGCACAGGAACTGAATTTCACATCCATCTCTCCCCGCACTTGCAGACGCTGCCTTTTAGATTCTCTCAGACAAAATTCTCACTGGGGGTGGATGCTGGTAGCTGGTCAGGGGGCAGAAAGCCGCGTGTGGCTCCCCCGGGCACCCCAGCAAGCCGTGGCACGCAGGCAACACCTGGGAGCATCCCACATCCGCCCCTCGGCCAAAAAATCAGCCAGCCGGCTCCTTGAATCCCAACCGGGCATCAGTGCTGGGACGTGGGGATCCAGCTGCGAGGCTAATCTAAGCTATACGATTTATTTTCCAATCAGCCTCCCAGGCCCCTGCAGCCAAACGCAGCCCAGGGTGGCCCCCCCTAGCCCAGGAGGGGTCGTGTCTGAAGGGCTCCCGCAGCCGGAGGGGAGGCAGACCCCCGCCGACAGAAACCTCACCGCACTGCCCATCCTCTGAGGGTAATTCAAGCGTTTTGCTCTGGAGCACAAGCCGAAGGGCTCCGGGTATAAATCCGGTGCGTTTCGTGACACCACCCCCCTCACAATGGGGCGGCCACCCCAGAAGGCGGCAGCCAACCGAGGTAGCTCCGCACCCCCCGGCCAAACACCACCACATCTCACACAACCCCCCAGCACCGGTCCTTGCACCTTGAAAACGCTAATTTCATCAAAACGAATAAAAAAATACCAAGAAGGGAAAGCCTCACATATTTACGGGGAGGAAGAAAAATGGTAACATTGTTTTACAGGGTCTTTTTTTGGATGCACAAAATGAACTAGGTCCATTATGTGAAACAGGCTACGACAATAAAAGCTTAACGAAAATCGCTTCAGAAACCCTATTCTTTGATTTTCCACGTTCACACATCCCGTGTTTCACAGCATTCCGTGAAAATATGTTTCCTACGCCCTACCCAGACACATCACATGGATCACTGGACTGATCGACTTTGTTCCTGTGGACATCATCTATCTAACTATTTACTCCAATATTTTACAGACGTTTTGGCAGCCCCCGGACTCATGCTTCAAAAACATTCAGCTGGACATTTCCACCTCTAAACGAGGATTATACAGATCCCCCACCATCTTTACTGGAATCAGTCTGTTCTGTTCCCAAAAGGTGACAAAACCTGGTTTTTTGTTTTCCGCTCAACCTCTATTCAGCCTTTTGTCTCTTTCCGCAATTGCTACGCGTTTATTTTTAAGCAATTTCTCAGTAATTCAAATTCCCCCGAAGAGCTCCCCGCACCCGCGTTATTTTGCAATCACAGCCGTTAATTGAAGCTACGCTTTTTGCCCGCTCCGCCGCCGTTTATTTAAGGTGGCCCCGGGTGCGGCGCCGGGGGCGTCCGTCCCCACGCCCGGGCAACCCCCGCGCTCCCCCCACCCCGCCACGAAGCCCACCCGGGGGCACGACTAACGGGGGGTGTGTGGGGGTGTGTGTGTGTGTCCCAGACAGGCAGGAGTCAACCCATCCCTGCCCTCCCTCGTGAAAAACAACGACGACAAAAGGCTATTAAAACAATCGGGGATTTGTTTTCATTGCTTGAGCCTAAAGTTGGGAAAAAAACAACCCACCCCTCAACACTCCTGTGCACAGTTCTGCCAAATTCTCCTATTTTTATGTCCCACAGGTAAGGGGAGAGACACGGCAAATGGCCGCTCAAAGCTCCCATTTACAGGATGTTTATTGCGATTTTGGCTGTTACGTGGGTTGGTCCCTCCTGCCCCCCTGCAGGGACGACATCCCCCTCCCTGCCCGGTGCCTCCGAGCTCCGCTCCCGACCCAGCCCCGGCGTGTGCGGAGCGAGGGGCGACCCCCGGGCCATCACTGGTAAAATGGATGAAAAGGATGAAAAGGAAAGGAGGGAAGTGGGGAAGGCGGTGAAAAGGCTGCTCAGCGGCACAGTCGGCAACTCCCGACGCACAGAAGCACTAATTCTAAACGGGAGAGGGTGCGCGACGCTGCGCTGCCAGCTACAGAGACGGGGCTGCTGGGGTATTTTATCATTTAGGAAAACGATTTCTGTCTCGTTTAGAAATTGCTTGGAACTGCCAAAATCCAGTCGCTGCTTCAAGCTTTAACGTTTCAAGATAAAATGAAATGACACCTTTAATCAATGGATGAGACCATATAGGGTAGAAAATGAGCAAGGCTATTACCTGTTTTAATTGCATACTTCAGAGTTGTTCTGCAGTTCAATAAAATTTCTTCCAAAGTCTGTGGCTGGTCTGCCAGTTCCCAGTTATATTCCTGGAGCAGCTCATTTGGGTAATGGAAATCAATAACTTTTGTTGATCTATCAAAACTTTTCACCACATACTGAAGTAAAATGTCCACAACATCTTGTAGGAAAGACATAGTTGTTATTTCTCCGTTGCATGCCGGCAGAAGATCTGGGAACGGAGAAATTGAAAGTTAACTTCGTTTTACGACTGTACACACAGATTTTGGACAAAGGCTTCCCGCATTCACGTTTAGGAATCTTTTCACTGCGTTCAATACAAATAGACTTTGTTTTCATTTACTAAGCAAATTGGTAAGATTGTATTTTAAGGAATGTTCTGAAATAGTTAGGTTTTAATAGCCTATCTAAAATAGCAAATTTCGGCCACAGTATATTTCAGACCAATTTTTAAGACAATGAGAGCAAGCAGGGAAACAAGAAAAAAGGCAAAACGAATCTCAGGAAAAATAAAGACTGGGAAAAAAACGCTACAAGAAGTGCTCTAAAAACTGTCATTTGCCTTGCAACAAAATACCTTCGTGGTGACTCTGCCAATGCGAGTAACTTGTTGATAATTTAATGCCTTTTCCGAGGCGATGCTGCGCGGTCTCTCAGTGCACGCACCGACATCTTTTGTTTAAGTGCGATGGCTCCGGCAGAGCCGAGCTGTAGCGGAACCCCCTAATTTGAGGTAATCCCGGAGCGGTCAGAGGGGCAGCAGCACAAGCCCCCACGGCGGGGGCAGGAGGGCAGAGCCTGCCCCGCTCCCCCGGGCAAACGGCAGCGTTTCCGTGCAGCGCGTTTCCGCGGGGAGCTGGCAGCGCTTTAGTAGCGGAGACGCCACCTCCAAGGTCAGAAAAGATGAAGCGCAAAAATATCTCGAATTAAAATAAATCGGTAAGAGAGCGCTCTTTCTCCCTCCTCCCCTCAAACCTTAGTTACATCGCAGGGACTTCAACAAGAAAGGTCGCTGCTGTCAGGGCTCCTTAGAAAGAGCAACAAATTTTATTCGGTTTTTTTTTTCCCGGGATTTTTTTTTTGGTTGGTTGGTTGGTTGGGGTTTTTTTGGCGGCTTTAAGAAATGCCGGCAGGTGCCGGGTGCGGGGGGGGGTGGGAGCGGGCCGGGGCTGGGGGCGCGGAGCTCCGCGGAGCCGCCGCGCACCGTCGGGACGCCCCCCCCCGCCCCGGCCTCCGCGCACCGCAGGCGGAGGCAATTTCCCGACCGAACCGCTGTGGGGTTTGGGGTTTTTTTGGTTAGTTTTAAAGCTGCAGCGTGGCCCGGGCGCACCGTTACCTGTTGAGTGCAGAAAGGCGTAATTCACCTCCGCTTTTTGGCAGCCGCAGGGTTTTTTGTCGCAGGTGCAGGCCGGCCGCGGCTCCGCTGCCCCCGGGGCTGCCCTGGCGCCGGTTTCCACGGGTTTCTCGGCATCTCCGTAGAGCAGGGCTTGACAGCGACACGGACACACGGCCTCAGCACCGCGGCATCACCCCCGGTCCCGTCCCCCCGCCCGCCCGCCCCGGGGCAGGGCCCGCGGCCGCCCGCCCGCGCTGCGCGGGCGCGGAGCTTTGCCTCCCTCGCGGGCTGCCCTTACCGCAGAGTTTGTTTCCGATCCCTCCCGTGAACTTCTGGGCAACCTGACACCAGGCTCTGGCTGCAAGAAAAAACGGAGCGGGGGGTCCGTGGGGACGGGCGTGGGCCGGGGGCGCCTCGTCGCACACCCGGCACCGCTCCCCAGGAACCTCCCGCCCAGCCCAGCCGCGCCGGGCAGGGCTAGAGCCACCGTCGGTCGCCGCCGCTCCGTCCCGCCGGTCCAGCTGCCACAAAGCGGTCTCCGGCGAGCGGGCAGCGCTGCCGCGGCGGCTCGGCGACTCCGTCGGGCCGGTCCCGCCCGGCTGCTCGGCTCCCCCTTACCTGTGCCGGGGCTCTCGGCGGCCGCCGAGCCCTCCTCGGCCCCGAAGGACCAGAAGCCGGAGCCGGGGCTTGCCATGGCGGAGGCGAACCGGCGGGGCGGGCGAGGAGCGGCGAGCTGCAGCCCAGGCGGCCCGAGCGAGTGTGCGTGAGTGTGAGTGTGCGGGTGTGTAAGTGCGTGCGGCTGCGCCAGGCGGCGGCAGGCGAAGGGGCGGGAGCGCCCCGGGCACGCGTGGGTGGGAGCGTCTCCCGTGGGCGCCCCCGGGGCGAGCTCCGCCGAGCTGCCGCGCTCGCTCCCCGCGGCCGCTGCCCCCGGCCTGGGACGGGGCGGGCGGCGCCGCGGGAGCCGGGGTAGGTGCCCCCGCCGAGGCGGGCGGCGGCGGCTGCCGTGAAGGGACCCCCGCACCCTGCACCGAAGGGGCGGGGGGGGGGGGGGTAGCTGGGGGCAGACCCGAGCCCTAGGTGAAGGCCAGCCAGGTGCCTTGTGCCGCCTCCGCCCCACCGACGGCCCCGCGGTCCCTGCGGCCGCGGCCCGGCAGGGCAGGAGCGCAGTACCGAGACCCCCCGGCGCCGCCGAGCGCTGAGCGGAGGGGAAGGGTGATTTTCCGGGCCGTGGATCGGACGGACGCGGCGGTGCAGCCCGGTGCCCCGAGGGGAGGGCTGGTACACCGGTCCCTGGGGCTACTGGGATGCAAAACACCGAGCTGGGTCTACTGGGAAGCGTCCACAATCCTGTGAGCACCAAAGTGACGAGAAATATCCCCCGCCCCTCACCCCCTGCATCGGGGCACCCCCGCGGCTGCGAGCAGGGGACTCCAGGGCGGCGGCGGCGAGGCCGGGACAGCCCCTGCCGCAGGCGGCGGGCAACGGGGGGAGTCCCGGGGCGGGGAAGGGACAGCCCTCCCGAGCCCGCCCCCCCCGGCCCAGCCCTGCCCGCAGCCACCGGCGGGGGCCCCGTCGGGCCGGGTCACCCGGAGAAGGCGCTGCTGGAGGGGCCCGTGCGGGGCTGGGGCGGGGGCGGCTCCTGCCCCCCCGTCCTGTCCCCGGGCTGGGCGGCGGGGTCCCGGCTGCGCTGCCGCGGAGGGGGCGGGAGGAGCCCTGCACCACGCCGCGGCTGCCGGGGGGCGGCCCCGGCCTCCTGCCCCCGCCTCTCTCCTGGCATCCCCGGGCCGCTCCCGGAGTCTCCCCGCAACCCGCCCCCTCCCCCGGGGATGGGGGTCCCGGCGGAGCCGCCCTCCCGGCTCCAGCCCTGTGGGAGGCGGCAGGCCTCGGAGGCGAGACTGGAAGAGAAGGAAAACGACCGCTCCCTGTCCCTCCCCGACGTCCTTTCTGAAGGCAACCAAAGCTCCCCCTTCCACCCAGCCGGTTCCCCGGGGGAGCACGGAGCACTTCCTTGCCGTGGCTGCCTCTCCTCCAGCACAGGAGGCATTTCCAGCCCTAACCCCAGGAGGGAGGCAGGCGAGGCCATGCCAGACCAGGGTTTGGCCCTGCCGAGAGCCCTGGTCATCCAGGACCCCCCTGCTCCTTGCCGCCAACTCCTGGGAGCTCCGAGGCCGTGTTTGGCCAAGGCCACCTCTCCCCGCTTTCTGCATGCACCCACACGGTTACTAGGGCTGTCCCCCCCACTGAAACGTCTTGATGTTTTAAAACATTGCCCTGGTGGTAAAGTAAAAGACAACCAGCCTAGGCATGGTTCCATGTGTAATTACAGAGCTCTTCCAGTTTCCAGATCACATCGGCTTTAAGGAAACGTAGAGGGTAACTCAGGCTCTCCACGGCGAGAGGCTGGTCGGAGCTCTTCCCCGCCTCGCTCGCTCATGCCCCAGTCTGCAGCGTTTCGTCAGTCCTGGGTGTAATTCAGACACAGCCAACCGTATCACTGCCTTGTGCTTTTTTTTTATTTACTTTATCAGTTTAATAATACATGAGAAAGCAACTTTAAAACAGATTTCAAAATTTAAACAATGTATCGCAAATTTTACATCGCAGCAAATTTTAATTTGGTGCACAGCCTTCTAACTACTTAAAGATCAGGAAGCAATGGTTACCTGTCTCTGGGGAAAGGGCCAAGCGTGGCGGGGGGGAACAGACAAAAAACCAACCCCCGTGGCTCGCTGCTGCTGCCAATCGTGGGATTTAGGAGATCTAAGCAAGGGAGCAGGATCAGGCCTTTATACTGGCATCATGAAATTTGCCTTCTCTTGCTTTGCAGCTGGGAACATGCAATTATGAATCCTGAAAGGAAGTGCAGCAATTATCTGTGTGGCTTCTGTGAAATAAGGTCTTTTGAATAAGGAATCAGGGGAAAATTTGAACACGGTGGCTATTGCTTTTATTTTCACTTAATTTCTAGTGGAACTGATTAAGAGTGATCATTACATTTAGACAGCAATCAACCAGAGAGCATATTTCTATTCCTTTCTTGGCACCCCAGAGATTAAGATTCCTAAAAATCTAATGCAAAGGAGAACAAAGCAAACACGATTTAAAAGTTCATCACTTAGTCACAAAGCTCAGAGGCAGAGGAGTGGTCTGGATATACTTCTCATAAATGGACATCTCCAACATAAAGATTATACACACAATATTGACCTTTAAAACTGGCTACTAGCTTTACAGTAAAGTCAATAATGAAATAAACTGCCATAGTATGCTATCCAATTAATCATTTATGCTTGTTTTCATTAGAGGGACACTTGCCACAAACAGTTCATCCCAAAATTTAAGCATTGTAAACCTAAAATGAGCAGAAATTCCCCTATGGTGTTCTTGTAATTTTTTTTTTTTCCTGTAAAACAATTTATTAGAAACAATAACTAAGGTTTTCTGAAGGTGCATATGGGAATTTGAAAGCTTAACTAGGGAACTATAAACTAAATGATCTATTTTAATTGGATGAGACTGATGAAATGTAAAAAAGAAAGAAATGTGCATTGAGGAGAGTAAACTAGATTTAAGCTGCTTAATGTCTAATAATTTTAAGATGTAGCAGTGGTATCCAAAAGAAAGCCGATTTTTATATTAGGTGTTTTTAAAGTATATGGTATGTGACTGACAGTGTCCCTTTGCAACGGTGTTGGGCTGTAAACCACAGTAATTCATATTCACATGAACACACACGTTGTAAACTTGAAACATTGGAGATTAAAAAAAAAAGAAAAAAGGAAGCACATGGTATAAAATGATAAAAAAGATTATGCTAATAAAAGCCAAATGGCAGCAGGAACAGCAGCAGCAGCTAGAACTGCTGGATAAGGCGCCGGCGCTGTGAGGTCTTCCGCAGCAGTCGTCTGTAGTCATAGGGATTATCTTCCGTTTTACTCTCTTCCAGGGGGCTTTCTGCAACCCTCGACCTAGGGATTAAGCGCAGAAGTGTTTTAGAAATTAAAGTCAAAACATTTACCTTGGCAAACACTCCTAATCAACTGCTTAACCTCCACCCCCGGGAGAAAAAATAAAAGGAGAAAGAAAAAAACCACCAACTGACTTTGCTAGGCCTCTTCCTGTGCTACATAACGCAGGCACCTTGGAACAAACACATTATATACTAAAAGCAGATGAACACAGAACAACATGTTCTTCTATGAACGGGACATAATAAAAGGATATAAAAACATTGAGAACATGGGGATGTTTTGCAGTAGCGTTTGCCTGATGGTTACTGAACCAGATTTTCAGTTGGCGGACATTTGTTTGCTCTGTTTTCAACCTGCCTGTGGAGCCCACTCTAAGCGTCCATCTCTTTTTTTATTTATTTTTTTTTTCAGATGGCAAGATGCATTTTGGAATCCACCTCTGACAGGCTGGAATGGTGACCTGGCACCAGGTGTTAGCACAGAGCAAGATTAAAAATAAAACTCAGTTACTTAAAAAGTGTATTCCTCTGAAATAATTACAAAAATTTGTAGTGTTCTACACCAGCCAAATAAAAAATATTCGATGCTTCACTTCTGTTGACTGAAATTACTGTATTGTCTTTAGATCCACATGACCCCATTCGAGAGATACTGAAGTGCTGAAATGTTTATTAATTGCATTCATCTGGCCTTGGAGGTAACAGTGGAAATTTAAAAGTTACACAGATTTTTTTTTCGCTATGTCTGATTTGGATGCAATCAGAGCAGCACACAGTAAAAGGTAAGAAATTCCTTTTACTAAACTCAGTGGCAAAATTCTCATTCATCTAAACCAGATCTCAGGGTTTAGATTTGGTGTAATTGACCACCCTAGAAATGCAACCTTTTCCAAGGAATGTAAACTATATGATAATTTCCTGATATTATTATATTTAATTCCATGCCTTCACAACACCTTCCTAAAGCTAATTTAGATCCTACCTGAATAAATGTCAAAAATAAAATACGTAAGGGGCAGAAAATGCTCTACGAATATTTTCTCTGTTTCTATGTATACATTTTCAAATTCTGCCATCATCCCAGGCTGAGTGTTTCCCTTACGCCTTTGACCTAGATATTTTACAATTTTTTGTTACACGTCTGAAGACACAAGAAGATAAAAATATATAAACATATATAAATCTGTGTTTGCACTGCAGTGTGTGCGGGGGGGCACTGGCAAGAATGAGAATATGAATTTCCTTAGCCCAGCAGAGGTCACCCTCTATGAAGCCTGCGTGGGAACAGAGGAGGTGGAGCAAACCCTCCCTTTAGGGTTTTTCTCCTGGCTGCCCACCTTGGTGAGGTCCAGCACAGGCTACAAACGCACATGCGGGCACAGGACAGCAGGAAAAGGAGGCGGTCAAGCTGGTGTCTTATCTGCAGAAAGCAGGCAGAAAGTTCGGCGCACATCCACCCTATTTAAAACCTAACTGCTCAGAAATACATTTTTTAGGTTCTGCTTTAGTTTAATTTGATTTTTTTGATCAGAGATTTACAGCAGGATGTCTGTCCATCTCATCTAGCACTTGGGAAGCCAAAAACTAGGAGGGAGGCTGAACACCAATCATGCTAGCATTTGTCCCTGCTGCATAAAGATGGGAAATTTTCAGATACGCATTTTTCAAGTTAATTTGGCAAGATTCCATGAATAAAAAAATACATTTATGTCTAATTTGAAAGTGTATCTTTCTTTTTATGAATCTTTTGGCTATCTCAACAAGGATATGCAACATTTATTTTTTCCTATTATTATTTTGTATGAATTACCGCTCAGTAGCTCTTAAAATTGAAGTCCTGCGCTCAGCTGGGTGTCTCTTCTTTCTTGTGGTAGAACTGCTGTCCTTTGAGGTGGAATCAGGAGATGAAATTTCTTGGTAGTAGATATCTAAATCTAGCACTTTGCTCAGACTGTCGATAAATAAGCACACCAAGTTAACAGTTTAACTTTTCAATATTATATTCAACATGCAAAAATAAGGCAACCGAATATCATTATTAGTTGTGTTTATGTGTTGAGGATCTAAGGAAAAATACATATAAGCACAAGAAATCAGTCTCTGAAATGTGACTGCTGTACCATGCAGATATTGAGACTTTTGAAATGCTAAATACTTTTAGGTGTCCGTAAAACAGACATATATGACTGAAATTGTTTGGGTTTGCAATTATGCTCAATGGAGAGGCATTTTTATGGTATAATTCATCTGACCTATTTTAGAGATCTCTTTGAGGAAGAAAGGAATCATTTTCCTAAAGATGACTATTTTTTTCTCTGAGTACAAGAAGGAAGTCTAAAGCAACTAGTTCAGGTATCGGTGTCAATAATGCAGATGTCTGTTGTTCTGTTAGATGAATGCTATCCAGGGTATCATAGGTACAGAAAAAACCAATCCCAACATCCAGTTTAGAATGGATAGGGAAAAAATAATATCCTAAAAGCAACCTCAAAAAAGAAGTTCAGAATTCAATTCTCACATTGGTAGAAACCAGAAATAACTCATCGATTGCAGTTGCTATGTTCTACTTAACACAGAGTCAGCACATGAAAGACGATGCAGTCATGGAACTAGTAAACTAGATTTAAGATGAGTGAAACCTAACTGAAGCCAAATGAGAGAAAACACTAGATTTGGATCTTTTTTTTTTGCGGGGGGGCTAAATAGGAGACAACAGTAGGTGTGAAATTTTTTTCAGGATCAAAATGACATCCGAAGAAGAGCAGTAACAGACAGGGACATTAAATGAATCCTTGAAGCAGTGGCATAATCAAGTGCAATTTAAACTGTGGTTGAATGAACCTAGATGCTGTGAGCACGTATTACGTGCATATAATGTCACGTAACTTCTTTTAAGTTTTTTAGATTTTTTTATTTTTTTTATTTTAGATACCGAGTTTGTATTCTGCAACTTCGTCTCGCATCTATGACCAGGCTCCCATAGAGCACATGCTATAGTACCAGAGCAACAACACTGGGGAGCAGCAAAAAACCTTAAGTATAGAAACACAAATAAAATAAAGCTATGATGTATGTCAGGAACTGTGAAGCAGGTCTACAGCACACGTAAGAATCTAAGCTATGGAAGGACAGAATGTATCTATTGCTTCCTTTCTTTCTACAGCGATCCATCAAAATAGTTACAATAGACTTCTGGTTGAAATGTCAATGGCTGCTCTTCTTTACCTGTTATTAATAATTATTGTTTTATTTGTTTATGATGTATTTCCAAACAGTCATATATTTTTAGGAGAGAATTTTAGCAGTTTTTGTATTTTTGCTAACAAAAAAGAACTGGTTGCTCATTTGCTTTGACTGGAATTTTAATTATTTTCTGTGTCAGAACTATCTTTGATGTGGACCTTATCTTAACTTATTATTGTGCTTGTGTTGCCATGGTAAAGGGCCATGCTGTACTAAACTGAATGACTGAATTCTATAATGGATTTTTGTCGCTGAAAATTGCATATTTTAACTTTGCATACGATGCCCTTCCTGTGAATCACCAAATTACCATGCTTTTTAAATGCTTTATTCTCCTGGTTGAAGTACAGCTAAGAACTATTTCTAGAGTACTAAAATGACAACAGTGAGATAATGAAAAAATTTACCTTTCTTTTCTTGGTTTCCGTTTTTCGTCTTGTATTGATTTCTAAGAAAATACAAAGTAAAATACTAAAAGGAAAGCTTATACAAAGATACAAGTCATCCATATGTTAGGCAGGAGAGGGTTGTTCATTTTTCCTTAAAAGAAAGTACAGAGAATCTAATTTCTGAGTAAGTGCCACAGAAAAATCTCTCTTCAGAATCTTTGAGACTGAGAATGGGATTAGCACTGTTGCTTCCAAATTTCAGTTGCCACACTGTGAAAAAAAGCTAAAGTAATCTCAATCAGAACAAAAAAGGTGATCTAAACTTTAAAATATCTATAGTTGTTTTAATGAAGTTGACAACACTCTCACTGAGGCAAATTTACTGTGATGCCATGAGAATTTCCATGAATACACAGTGGGAGCAGGCATAATTCTCGTCATGAATGTCAATGCAGTCTTGTCACAGGTTTTAGTAGAACAAAATGGACATTTAAAAAGCAGTATACTAGGTGGCAGAAGCGCCGTTAGGATACAAAACACCCAGAAAAGCAGAGGAGAGAAATTTATAGGGAATGTGAATAATTTCTTATCTCTAATGGATTTCTGTCTCTACAGCCAAAACAATGTTATGTTGCAGCATCTACAGCATCGCACTCCAAAAGCAGTATTTTTAAGTGCAGATGGTCTTAATTTTGGTCTTAATGGTGTTTCTTGCAAACAAGTGAAAACTTATTAGAATTAGTGAATTGTACCACTGCAAAGTCACTGAGAACCAGAAATCCTGATGGACAGACACTTCTTATGCAGGTAAATGTACAAGATGTGATTTCAAAATGCTAGGCTGATCTAAAGAAATAAAACCGAAAATAAACTTTTAGTGCCTTGTATGAGCAACGGGCTATTGTCAGACTTCAGTTACATCTGTGCACCACTTTAGCTCATTTGATATGTAAGGAGATGAGAGAGAATGGCAGATGTCTAATTAATATCTGTAACAGAGAAATGTTGTTTTTTGCAGAAGACAGAGGAAATGTTTCAAAAAATGCACTCATATGGTGTGTCTTTGCTTTCAGGTGGTCTGAGCTTGATAATCATCTGTGAATACCTGCAGGTCACAGAGATTTTTAATAAGGTAGAAGATTCATGATAGCTGGAAAAGCTGACTACCCTCAAGTTAGAGCTCAATGACTTGCCCAAGGTCTAAGAATTTAAGAACTAGCAGGTCTCCTTTCTAAGCTTCAGTGTACGGGTATTTATACCGAACCTTTCCCTTACCAGTGTTAGGAAGATAGGCTTCTCTTTTTCACGGCTCCTTGAAAAAATACAACTAATTAAAGGTAATATTGACTAATAACTTGAAAAAGCTGCTGATAAAAATTTGTTTTAAAATTCCCCGGGATTACTGCAGTTTTTGTTTGCACTGATGCAATGGTTGTTTTCTGATATGGAGCTCGCCATGTAACAAATTAGCTTTCAGAAAATACTATGTTCCTGACTGTATAGTCTCAGCTTTCAAAATCTGCATTTACTTCAGAATTACACTTCACCTCAGAAATCTCCTAATACAGAATTCAGTGTCACGCCTTTCATTTCAGTCCTGTATCTCACCAATCTTGCTTTCGCAAAACGAATCTTATTCTTACATGCCAATTTATTTTTAAGAATATAATTTCTTTTCGGAATATCACCGTTCCAAAGCTGTGTTATTTCAAAGCTTCATAATAAAACATAGCTGTGCCTTTTTTGGTATGCCAGACACAAGTCTCCCTAAAGGCCCTGGTGACACCTTCTGTTGAAAGGAGAAGCAATTGCTACGGTTAGTTTATTAGCTGGGCTCTCACCGGCTGTTAAAATAGGTCACTAAGATACAGGCACCTCGAGCAAATGAGTTTAATTGCTTTTTTGTTGGAACTGCTTTCTGAGCTGCTTTTACATTTTCTCTCTTTCCGCTTACTTTCTTGCCTTTTTTTCTATATTTAAGGGCGCTGAAGTCAAGAGTGAAAAGCAGCCCTTGGTAGCTGAACTTGGACCAAAGGCTATATATAGAGACACTCAAATCCATTAGTCTCCTGAGCTGTTGGTATTTGCCAATTCCTTCATAATCACAATCTGACACATTTGTAAAGGAAGTTACAGTGTGCATACTAATACAGCCTATTTTAATATTTGCTCTCTCTGCAAGATCAAGCACTAATTTAGGCACTCAAAATAGCTCTCCGAATGAACCTGTTTCTCTCCCATGACTTACAAAGAAACTACAGAGACCGGACACTTAATCTGGGTATTGAAAGTGCAAATGCTGCTTCTGCATATAATGTGTGTTTAGGTACAAAACTAAAAATTGGCCTGACCTAGGACCAAACTCTGAACCTTAAAAATTTCAAATCTAGTTTGAAATGTGAATTTTCCCTCCTTTCAGCAGGGCACAGCTTTTATGTTGTATTAGAAAGGAATACAGTGAATCGGGCAATTAGAAAGAAAGTTCAGGTGGGAATTATCTGACAGTCTTAGCCCACAAAAGCTTGCTAAACTCACATGTATTAGAGTGTAGTAGGTGGAGTCTTCTGGGTTATTTAATGTCTTAGGCTTCCGTGGCCTCCTTGGGGGTCTCTGCATCGGGCGAGAGTCTTCTACTTTGGCCGCAACTGTAAAAAAGCAGAAGATAGCAACGCTTATTTCTTCACAGAACAGAAGACTTTTACAAAATCGGGAAGGAATTTCACCAGAGAGAGCAAAAAAATCCATGTAACCCAAAAAAGCAACTGTTTGGAGCATTTCCATAACCAGACTGGAAAGGGGAATGGTTTTCTCCATTTAAGCCCTGACTACCACAAGGACAGATGCCATGTAACGAATGTCAGGCTGGAACCGCCCAGCCGTCTGCCTGGCACAGGCTTCTCCTTCTGAAAAGGGCTGATGCTCCACATTCAGAAAAGGACTCTGGACGGTAATGGCTACTGAAGTCTACCATCTCATAACAGGGACCTGGGTGGTCGGGATGATTTTTTTCAGACTCAAGTCAATCATTAAGGCGCCAAATGAGGGGACTAGCATTAGAACTCTGATTCAGGGGTTGTTCCTTTACATTATCATGGTGTAGTTTTTCGTCTCCTGCTGAGGCTGTTCGTTTCAAGCCATATCCTGTACCACTGGGCAACACAGTGGGACCACGTCCATCACATCCAGTGTAATCTAGCTTGGTGTACTCAACTTCTCGTCTCTATTTCTACAAAAACTTTCTGCAAACATGCAAAAAATGCTTTCATTCTAATGGAAACGAAATCCAGATTTTAACACAAAATGGAGTTGTGCCATTTGGAGGTATGCCAGACTCTGGCAATCTCCAAACTCAGAGTAAGACACTGACTTGTGGGTTACACTGGCTGGCACATGGGGAACTAGAAAAACACCTTGGATATTTGCTTGTTAAAAATCTATATGCAGTTCTGACAGTGCTAAGATATAGGGCTGCTAAGGGTTCACAGGCTTATAGGTTCTGAGACCACAGAACTGACTCTGAGGGGCTGAGGAACCAGAAATGTACAGCATGGTGAGCGTGATCACCTTACATTCAGCTTCAGCTATCGGAAAAGTTAATAGGGGGCTACAGCAATTCCTTCATGGTGGAAGCAGGGGTTGCAGGGCAGCAGAACACCTATGATAGAGATGGGTCACAGGGACACATACAGGGTGATGAATGAAGTCACAGCACAAGGTCTAAGCAAGGTGAACTGTTGGTCCAGGTATATTGCATTATGCAGTGAGGTTTCAGATTGCCCTTGTCCCATCACAGAAGTATTCAGAGGACAGTCCATGAGAAAGAACATCTCCTTACTCATAAATGAATATAGTGTGAGGGTGGCATGAGGATCTAGCTCCCAATGAATTACTGAAGTGTGTTCTGCTGATCTAATCTTCTTTCACATGAAGTGACTTTAGCTCCATAACCCCAATGTGCTAACTACACGTGATTGAGTCTTAGAAGGAAGAATGTATTTTGTTCCCTAATGACCATCAGAAACCCTTTTACATGATAAAAATAAAAACTCTCCCATGTACATCAGGCATCTTTTTAATTAAGGAGGTGGCACAATCATTTTAAATGAGAAACGATCAGTAATACATCAGTGTTGACTCCTGCAAAATTAGCTGTGTAAGTTTTCTGTTATGTGTGATAAATAAAGGCTTGTAAAGGTCATGGATATACAGAGGAGGCAGGATGAATAATGTTAATTTGAATTGTAGTTGGATAATGATTACATTTATTGTTTTAGTTTCTTATCTGAAATGCAGTCTGCTTCTCATGTAATGAATGAACAAGTATCTTTTAACATTTTGCACTTAAGAGAACAAGGGTGTTCTTCTAAGTCAGGGTACAGATAATTCATGTTAAACAATGAAATTTAGATGCAATAAATTCATTTCAGTAACCTGTATTAAATATAAATTACATTCTTTGATTTGAATAGGTATAGCAGGTCTGACTGTGATTTTATGTGGGCTGTTGTTACCCTGCTGCATTTCAAATGGGCCACCTGGAGTTATCTGAGTTTCCATTTGCGACAGTGTAGAGGCATATCTTCCCTATTTTATTTTTAAACACAACAGGAGCCTAAACTGGAAAAAATGCCTTAAAAAAAAGCCCTTGAAATTCAGTGTAGTTCAATAGAAACACCAAACCCCTTGTGTATAGGACGTTTTTGAAAATTCTGTCAAAGATCATGACTGCATGAGAAGTTTGAAAAAGAAAATGAAGCCAAATTGGGGGTTTTAGGAAAATCCCAAGGAAGAGGCTCTCAGAATACCTAAGAAGGTTTTATTGTCCCCTAAGAATTCATCGCTATGGATGCAGTTACGTTATTTAATTCATCACTGTCAAACACATAAAGTATTATCATATTCCAGATTACAGTAATTCCAACTGAAATTACATGTATACTTCTTGTGTATGTGCTCTGCAAAGAAGACTCTTACATTCAAAAAACATCATTTTGACAATGAGAAGGGTTTCGGTAAAAAATAGCTTTTCATCTCAGCACATGCGTTGTACATATGTATGAGTTATGCAAAAGAACTGAGGGGACAGAAATACCATGTTGGGGCAGACAGCCTGCTAAGCTTGGACCTCCATCGTTCCTTTTTAAAATTGCATTGAGGGCTGAAAATGCAGTTCTATCTCCAAATTACACAGTAAGTAAAAATAGTTTGATGGGTTTAGCTTTCTTTGTTTCACCAGAAAGTGAACCTGTGATTTCCTTCTGCGCTTAGATTTGTGTGTTTGTTGCTACTGAAATACAGCTGATGTGGTAGTTGCTTGTATTGGGTAACACACTGCACAAACTAAAATTTGCTTTCTCATTAGTTGCTGATAATTCCAGAAATCATTTACTTAGTAGAGTTACAGGTGGAAGGCAAATTAGATACCCAAGCCTGATAAATGGTGAGTTTGATGCGCTTGTTTTCCAGATGGCCTATACCTTTCTGCAGTAGGCAATGAAGCAGAAAGGAGGAGTAAAATCATTCACTTATTAATAGGCCAATTACGTTGCTTCTGGAGTCCATTACAAAGAAAAGGTTTTTATTGAAGCTCAGGCTCTCCATAGTAAAATATTTTATAGCCTATTTTTCCTTAAGACTTCAAGTATCTCTAGAAAGATCTGGCCGTGTGCTTCATATGTAAAAAGAGAACTGATGCTTTCTATCTAACAAACATTTTAATACATATGTCACAACGCTGATACAAAACCCATTCACAACAGTAGCCGTCAAAGCACTTTCCAAATACCAGGTTGGCACTATCATCCCTATCCTAATAGCAGGGTAAATGAGATGCTCTAAGCAAGACACACTGAGTCTCGCTTAAGGTTATGTCCCACTTAGCCATGCAGGCAGCCAAGGAGCTGGACCGAAGGACTGAGCCGAGACTCCCGGCTCTGCTGCCAGCCCATGCCCTATGGTTATACCCACCTGCACAGCTGCTGCTGGTGCTGTGACACATTCCCGTGCCTTAGAAGCAATATGTAGAAGAAATTGGAAACAAAACCATTTGATGCCCCACAGACATTCCTTTTTAAAGCTTTTACTAACAGGAAGACGAGTTGAACAAGTTGAAAGGGAGAAGGATTTTCCTCCAACTGCTTAAGCGCATGCAGTCAGTATGCAATTAGTCAAAAGAAGGAGGTTTTGCTCTCATGACATGGATGCCTTGCTTTTGAACCTTAACAGCAAATGTCAGCCACGCTGTAACCCATAACCAGGAAGTTCTATCTCTCTGCTGCCCAAACCTGAAGCAGACTGTCAGAACATACATTTGATCAAGTGATGATGGGAAGTTTAATAAAAGTTAAGGTCATTCTCCGTGAGAATGAATTACAGAGTTAAGGGTCAGCAACGGTGTGTGAAGAGTGTGGCTGCCAGGTAACATTAAAGAAGGTTTAGTAAATCTATGGAAAAGTCCTTATTCCTATCAGTATCTCAGCTAGCTCGTTTAACACTACCTCAAGGGTTCCCCCGTAAGTTTCATACGCAGTCTTTGACTCTGTGGTGCTCAGTTACAGGTATTACTACTTTCAGTTCACGGAAAGTTTCAAATACACCGAAAAAATAAGAAAAGGGACAATGAAATTTAGGCCCAGCTCATTTGATGTAGGTGTATCCTGAACACCGCCACAAACTACAGAAATTGCGGAGAGCTGCATGTGCTTGAAACATTCAAGTATGAGCAACAAAAGCTTGAATAAAGATGAGTCAGTATCAACAGCCCTTTATGTTGAACTGTGTCCACACATTCTGACATACAATGATAAGCTTGGAAGACAACATGGATGCTAATGTAAATTAATGCATGACTTACAACAGATCTTATACTGAAGACTGGAGAAATAGTGTGGTTACAGCTGTGATAAGAATCTAATTGATGAAAGGTCTCTATTTATTAGGCCACCTGGAGAAACGGATAAACCCATCTTTGGGTCATTTAAGTGAAATGTTACATGTTTGATTCAGTGCTGTTCCACAACTACAGGGACAGGAAGCATAAAGCCAGGCTCAGAATAAAGCAGGAAGAAAAACAAGAGTAAGAGCAGTAATTGTATGGGGTTTGTAGAGGGGCTTGGAAGTAATCAGGAAAATGCAAATATAGTAGCTGGAATTCCAGGACTTGTTAATGAGAAGTGAAGAGCTATTACTGCTTACAACATTTATGTGCATGTCTTTTTACTGTCCTAACTGTACACAGTATGAGGATGTAATTACTCAAGTTTGGGATCACACAGAAAAGCACTGCTCTTCAAAATTCTGGTTCGTAATTTTTAGGCATTGTTTATTCATGGGATGTTTACCACAGCCAGATTTGGAAATTACAGTTGATGGGTGCAAATGTTTAGCAATCTGGAGAAAACAGAGGGATTATTCTGGCAGAGACCTAGAACTAGGAACTGCAAGAGACTGAGAACTTTCCGATTGCATCCAGCAGGAGTGGAGAGTGTTTGATTTCTCGCACCCAAGTCCTGCTCGCCCCACTGAGAGAAGCAGTTTCATTCTCTGGCTGACACTAATACTCCCACTTTGGAGCGTCTGATGGCCTGGGATTATTCCTGTTTAGGAGAGGATGTTTAAGGAAAATGGCTGCACTCCATTTCCATGACCTCCCAAATCTTATGCTCTGCAAGGATCTGACCAGATCTTCTATGACCTGGCTACATGGCGTCCAAAGGGCCACTCCAGTACCTGAGAACGACCGAACAGCAGAAGCCCTTGACTACCCTGCTTTTCTCCAGTCCCACACCTCGGTGGTCCCTGGCTGGCCACTCACTCGCAAAGAGGAAAGACCAGCCAGTGAATACTGCTCCGCACACCCAGCGCTACACGGGCTCCCTCTTCCTTGCAAGAGCTGCCCACAAAACCCATGCAAATAGTGCTGCGGCAGCCTACAGCAGGAGGAATCCTGGGTGAAAACCCTGCCCGCCTCACTGCTTTGTGCAGCTGAAGAGGTCCTCAGCTGCACTGGAGTTCCTTGTACCATGTGAGTTTCCTTCTAAATATAGAAAATTCTCTTCCCGAGATTTTGTACTTGAACTGTCATTTAATACTTACAAGGATGGGCGCCGTTATTCATCTGGAGAAAACAGAAAAAATTTGCTCCCATAATGACCAAGTTCCCCTCACTTCAGGCTTTGCCCTCAAAAGACTTGACGGAGGCTATTTGTGCATCTATTTTGACACCACTGTAACCCAAGGCTCACTAGCAGTCCAAAGGTGCAGTCCTGGGATGCAGCCATTATGTTTAGTTGAAAGCATTTAAGCAAGCAAATATAACCTACTCAGAAATTCAAGCCACAGGGAATATTGTTTATTCCAGGAACCTTGTGCAGCTTGCTTTACGCATTTTTATGAATACAAATAAACTCGCTTAAGAACAACTTAACCTTGTGGATTTAAGATTCGTTTAACCTTTTTGCTTGTATGTTCTTTAAACTGCAGGCTTTGTATTTTTATTAAAATAAACAGTTTTGAAAATCTGAACGTCTGTCACAGTATGCCGCCCAGCTGCCCCACAGTTTCTCCCCTTCTGTGGGTTGCAACGTAATAAAATATTTCATCAGAGGAGCAGGTAAATTCTCAAACTGAACAACGGCCACCTGCCCACAGATGAGGGCAGACAAGTACTCCTATCTGGCATACAGCAATAAAATATAATTCACGTGTTACAGCTGTAAAACGACATATAAAACTAGTGAAGCTGAGGAGTAAGTGCAAATAAATGTAAATGACCAAAGTAATTAAAAATAGGTAAATACTACATGATTTAAAGAATAGCTAAAGCTCAACAATCCTTGCCTTCATATGGCTAGGAGAGCAAAGGTAGCCCTAGAGGGAAACCTGCAGTAAAAGCACATCCTTCTGTACATGTGTGTGTATAAATTGTACTGTAACACATAATGTAGGCAAGAAGACAGGAAGGCTCCTCCCCTGTTTAACAGAGAGTGAATCACTCACCACGTCTACCTGCTTCACTTTAGTGCGATAATCTGCAGTACATTACCTCATGTCTTTGTTTTGTGTGGTTATCTTACTTTATGGCATGCAGGAAGAAAGTACGATACCCAGAACGCTGATAACTCTCGTGTTGCAAGCAGTACAACCTAAGTGAACTGAATACAGGCATATTTTCATTTAAATATTCTCTACATGTAGTTAGATCATGTTTGCTGTAATAGCTTAAGACAATGCAGCTTTGTGATTGAGCTCTGTAATGCTTAGGCTCCAACCAGCCCACAGCCAAGCTGGGGAATTACTGCAGCGTATTTTCTTACTTCAGTACCCTGTGCATTGGTCATAGCTGGAAAGGAAACAGTTGTCCTGTTGTGTGCATTATGTTCAAAGGTAGAAAAAAAAAGTTCACATTCCACACCAAGAAAGGTCTTTCAGCAGACTGGTTAGCAGTTATGAATATGGCTGGGGATGCGAGAATATGTAAGTCCCTGCTGCCACCGCTCCATACCCTAGGTGAGCAGCTGAGCCTGGTGTCCACTGTCAGACCCACTGTGTTGCAGAGAGTAAAACTTCCCGTCATTGCCCGAAAGGCTGGCAGAACACAGCGCTTGGGTAAAACCCAGCTGGCCTTCCTTCGTGCTTTTTTAAATGTCTGGCAAAAGTCACCTTCGTTACATTTATCACAAGTAGCCACACAAGTTGTACAAGGTACTTGGGTCAACAACCGAACACAGCAAACACAAACTGTGGCTGCCCAGCTCAGACCAGCTGGGCAAGAAGGGCCAAGGCGCCAGACCCAGCTTAGTGTAATACTGCCTCTTGTATCAAGGGAAAATTGGCTACAGAAAGATTAGGAACAAGAGTTCTGTCCAGAACGGTAGGAGGACTGTTTTTGGGGTGGTTTGATTTACTGGAGCAGAGCATTCAGTGACTACTGGACAGCAATAAATAGGCTGGACAGACTAGTTTGGTTTGAGATAAAAGGGGTGAACTCATGCTTTGCAGTGTTTAAGGGCTGGTGGGACAACTTTAGCTGGCCTGCGCTTTAGTGGCACATTTCTCTCTAGTGAGTTCAGTTACTGCTTCTTAGTCAAATAGCACACGCTATTTCATTTTAAACGCATTCAGCTTTGAAAAGAGCAACTCCTTCGGAGCTCTGTACTCACCTTGTCTACATGCCAACTTGCAGCAATTCAATCAAAACCAAAAGCATGTGTCCACCGTATTTATTTTGAAAAAAATATTTTGCTAAAATTCTGCATGAGCTATCTGAAATGAGCATGCCTTGACTACAAAGTGTGTTTTAATCTACATGAATATGGGCATTCAGGACTTTTTTTTTTTGATGCTTCTTACTGTTTTAAAGTTACAATTGCTATTGCTGACATTTTTTGTAAAATGCAATTCGTTAAAATAGCAAACACTCAATTTTTGCACCCATAAGATAAAGAGAAAAAAAGGAGGGACTTGCAATTAATCAGAATTTTCTTACAGATTTTGCCTGACGCACAAAAGAACTAAGTGCTGTCATGTCACACATACAGACATTTGTCAGGAGAAAACATAAAGAAAATAAATGCTCCTTTTGTTAAGACCACCCAACATTAGCTTGTAAAAAAATCTTATTTCCTTTTATTTATTAAAATGAGGCCAAAGAACTGGTCTCTTGTGCAACTCAACAACCGTTTCAGCGTTGTCTTAAAAAGCGTTTTGACTTGGTTCAAAGAAATGTATGACATTTTTCATGTCAGTGTTCAAAAGGATACAACGCAGCACTTTCACACACTCTACCATTAGAAAACCACTGTATTATGACACCACAGAGGTTTAAAGCAGCAGGACATTTTCGGAGATAAAGGGAAGTGAGGTGGCTGACAGGTCACTACTTTAAGCAGGGTTGCATGCACAGGACAAACCCTGGCATCCTTTTGCCTCCTGTAGAGCTACTTAAATTTATAGCAATGTGAAGGGTAGACTTTGCTCCATTTTGCACATGGCATGAACATACTGATACACTTTCACCTGGTTCACTTGTGAACTTTAACTTGAGACCTTTAACTGATAAAACAGGCATCCGTGTATTCCCTTTCCCTCTATCTACGTCTCTTCTCTAGCTTCTGTAGGAAAATGTGTAAGAACCAAGCTCTTTTCCAAAGTATGCATTTTTTAATTCCTCAGGTTTATCTTGTCAAAAATTAGCAATATTTCATAGAGAATTCAGTGCAAACCCGTTAATGACAATCCCAAACGTTGCTCTGTCTTTAATAAAAGATCATGGCACTTAGTTTTCCATTTCACATTTATTTTCTCTTGCAGATTTTGGTCTTGCAAATGGGCTGAACTGCATAGATTATCTACCAGCAGCCAGTTTACACTTAGGGGTTTAGCTTTCGTAAACACTAAGCCCTCATTTTAGCAGCTTGCTCATTTGAGAGGACTGCAAAGCGGGGGTGAAGTAATTTTAGGTTCTCTTCAATGTAGCCATGGGAACAGAAAGAAGTTTCAGCATACATGACAACTGAACTCACCATGTTACAGTGAAAATAGTACAATTAGCTCTGGGCAGCGAGGGACAGTCCTGGATCTGGTCCCAGCTGTGCAGAGGCGAGCAGAGATCTTCCCCAGAGGCAGTACAGTGGCACGGGCTGGCACAAGCCACCCTGCAGAAATGGAGACCCACCCCGTCATCTGCCATGTGTGCCCCTCATCGTCCTCCACATCTGCGGCCAAAGACACAGGCTGAGGAAATCCCCTGTTATGTCTATTCCATCTGAAGAGGACTGAGCAGCTCAGTCAGCTCCTAGTGGACCTCTCTACGGGGCACAGGTCTTAATGATCTGCATGCTTTGAATCCCACGTCTTCCACCTTAATTCTCCCAGTGCTCCCCACTGCCACCTAACCTGCATTTTGGGAACCCCCCCATGCCCATGTTAACTGGAATATAAATAACATTGGAGTGTATTTTCAGAGGTAATGTCCTCTTAAGTGAGTTAAATGGATGCCAATTATTAATAAAACTTTACTCGTAATTTTAAGGACATGCCCACCAACATGGGTAGGAGTTACAAGTTTTGATAGTCTCAGTTGCATTTGTGGATAGCAAAAACTTTACTCATCATATATACAGCAAACTTTGGTAAATCGTTTGACATAGTACCTACAAAATATTTTGTTTTTAAAACATAGTCCCATATCTTACCAATAGCACACACAGTTGAGCAACATATGAGTAAAAAAGAGCCAATGTGGAATTTTACCAAATAAATGTATTCCTAGAGATGCTATGTCTAGGTCTCATAATGATTCATTCACCAATCTTAAGTAGTGCTGCAACAAAATACCAAGAAAATGATAAATATGTAAATCTCAACCAGGCTTTAATATTTTTCTGGAAACTATGTTCCATACATGTATCAACAGGGGGCTTAGTACAAAAATACATAGCCTGAGTCATATGACAAGCCAGAGCTAACTCATCTACTAGTACCAGTTTCAAAACATGACTAGGAGTCGCTTCTTGACAGTCCTGTTTACAAATGAAAATTCTGCTAACAGTAAGGTTCAACATTACCTGACTGACAAACGTGAGAAGAAAGTCGGCCATTAGCTTGCTTGTCTTTGGACAGCATCACAGGTCTCAGCTGATGTGATAATATCATTTCATTCAATTTTTGCTGCAATGCTAGGTAGTCTTCAGATAATTTTGATATCTGAAAAATATAACACAGGATTTTACATTATTATATGAGTACATATACATGTTCCAGGGTAATCAAAGGTAAAATAGTGGACTAGAGAATGAATTTAAAAGGTATTGCTCCACCTACTGCAGTGTAGAACCGTACCACATTTATGTCCCCAATCCCCTTAAAAAAGAAAAAAAGAGTAATAAAAAGAGAAGAAAAAGAAGAAGAAAAAGAAGAAGAAAAAAAAGAATACCAAAAGAAGAAACAACAGAAGAAGAAAAAAAAGGGGGAAAAAAGAAGAAAAAAGAAGGAAAAAAGAAGAAAAAAGAAGTAAAAAGAAACAAAAAGCAAAGAAACAAGGAAAAGAAGACATGTAGGAAACTCCACGCTGCAGCCCAGTCCTGCAGCTACTTCATACTGGCTCACACGTGAGTAGACGGTGCCTTGCTGATGCAAATTAGCTTCTACAGCTGTAGGCATACTTCTCTGCACATGTGTGAGTCCCTGACATTGACACAGCAACTTTTAGTTTCATTTAGAGAGACATTTTACAAGTTTACTGAATTAAGGACCTTGCCTAGTAGATGTACATTTCCACAAAGGCAGAGCTTCTGCATTTAATCTAAACCAGGTTAAAACTAACATAATTTTTAGCTAACTTTGTCCTTCCCTATTTTCTGAAAAGGGTATTTTCCCTTGCAGCCCAAAATATGCATTTTTATAGAACAGTCATTACAAAATCTCAGTCTCAGTTTAAAGAGAGCCTCTGAAGCTGGCAAAAAAACTTTGCTATTCTGTCATTGCTCAGAGTATTATGCTCAACATACGTAGCTCATAAGCTTCTTACCTGCCGCGAAAAGGCTGCCAAATCACAAGCCTCTTTCTCTGAGTCTCCCTTCAGTGTCTTAGAGTCTTCAGCCTCTGTACCGGTGCTTTCCCTATCTTTTGTTGTTTGGGGATCATTATTTTGAACACGTACTGCTTCTGTTGTCTCCTTTATAGTTTTCTCTTGACTTTTGGAAGGTAGTTTCCCTTCTTTTCTGAGCTGTCCCCTCCTTCTGTAACCCCGGTAACTGCTCTGAATAACCACGGCTGCCTTCTCTTTGTCTTCTGAACATTGTTTTTCTGCCTCAACTTGCTTCCTTGAACCTCTTAGTGACTCCTTTCTTCCAATTCCTTTACATCCTGTAGGCATCACTGCTTCATGTTTCAGGTGGTTTCTTTCCGCATCCCTGTCAGTCCTGGGCTGGACCACAGCAGATTCTTTATTTTGCCCATCTGCACTGAGTGTGTCTTGGTTACCTTGCTCCTGTTGGGGAGCAGGTTCAGCTGTGATTTTGACAGAAGGTTTCCTGGACAGCTCTTCCAAAGAGGCCTGTTCTTCACCTTCACCAACATGTTCTACTGCAGGGTTCTGCTTCACAGAAGCTCCCTCTCCTTCAGTGGATGTTTTCTGTTGCTCCTGGACATTCCCTGTGTGACTGTACCCAGACCACTCGCTGTCAGTAACTGCATCAGCTTCATCTTGAGTCTCCTCGTTTGCTGCTTCTTCCAGTGAATCATTTTGAGCTGGCTGCAGTTGTGCTTCAAGGAATTCCACAGCAGATAATTCTTCCTCTGCTATTTTTTTGTGCTGTTCCTTTATATTTTTACGGACTCTGTAGCCTCTGTAATGGCTCTGAACAACAACAGCTGCTTCTTCTTCTGTTTTGGGAAGGGCACTCTTCACTTCAGATGGACTTTCACCATTATCTTGAAGTCCTTCATCCTTTTCCTTTTCGCTAATGGACGCTGCATTTTCAGTTTGTTTCTTTCTAAGTGATTCCCTGAATGGAACAGAGGTTTGGGCAAAAATTATAGCTGAAGGAGATGAAGGATAATGACAGCTTTACAACTACCTTTGGCAGTGTTTGTGTACTAAATGGCAATTTGATATATTGCAACATGGGGAAGATGTAGTTCATATAGCTAGAATTAAATTCAACAAACCAATCCCTGTCTTTCTGATGATTATTATTTTTTTAAAGTGAAAAGGGACGTCCCTGTTAAATTCTTCACGGAAAATTGCCAGGGGGACAATCTAGGCTGCATGAGGGCTGATAAAACAGTAAAGAATTAATTTAAACGTTAACAAAAACATAAGGCAGAAACTTTTTAGCACCTCAAGTATGTATAAATACACACAATCCTAAATGTATTCATGAAAAAAAACTGCCTCAAGCTACACTAGGAATGCAAAAAGAATTATCCTGGCCATAGGTCCAGGTCAAATTTAAAAGACCGAGTCCCTAAACCGTCTTTGTTACCATCAATAAAACTTCAGTTCCAGGTGAAATCTGCCAACCTGTACCTTCTCTCTGAAAGACTCTGGACTCCTTCACAGCTTTTTTCCACCTCTCTGGGCTAGTCTCCACTACTTAAATGCTGTCTCTGAAAAAATGATGGTGATAAGCAAAGTGCTACTAGCTCCATTTCAGAGATTGGGACTAAACCACATTGCAGAGAGATTTCGGATGTGACTCGCCTCACCTAACTTTCATCTGTTTGATCTGAGCAAGACATCCGGGTTCCTGCTGTCATCACCTATGCTTATCTCTAACAGTGACTTAAGATGAGAAGAACAGTTCCTTGCAGAGAGATGCCTATTTCTCGCTCTTGTCTCAGCTTTTTATGATGAGCTATGAAAAGAGACTAACCTACAGATTACGTTAACATTACAGGTAAGCACAATATTGTTGATCTTTCCCCGAAATATGCCTTTATTCCCTGGCATTATAAATATGAGAAAATTGACTACTGCCATTAAAAACGTTCACATAAAAATACATTACTTCTGCATACATATCTAGAATAATCCTAATTTGCTCCACTTTTAGCTTACATCACTGTTCTTTCGCAGAATAGTTACTGAAAAGGAACACATTTGAGTGACATAAGAGAGAGAAAATAACAGTACCTCCTCCTTTTGAAGATCTTCCTCTCCTTATATCCCCTGTAGTGAGACTGAATTGTTATTGCTGCTTTGTTTCTTGCCTCATTTAGTTCTTTTCTCTTCTTCCTGAGTAAGTATCCTCTGGCAACTGATACAAATTGTAATATAAAACAACCTTAGGCAACAAGCACTGTATGTCCCACACGTTTCAGAGAGTCAAATGCTAACAGCATTAAACAAAAAACAGTAAGGAAATACGGATTGGGGTGGTTGTTATGATTACATTTCATCTTAAATTATTCTCCCCCACAAAACTTTTTTGAGATTTCAGAAAGCTGTACCCATTCTACATGAGGATACAAACAAGCTCTTTCTTTGTACTTTATTGGATTAAAGAAAATACAGGAAGATGCAGAATGAAGCAGAAGCATAGTGCTATAGAAGTGCCTCTAGAACACAGTGCTCTCAGCTTCATGTACCTGCTTTGCCTGATTCAGGCAATTGATTTGACTCAAGTCTTTCATTTTCCTGGGAAACGCCTGATTATCAGGCTATTGAGATTACCAGGCTCTCTTCTGGCACAGACTTGGAATTAGCTGAACATTCACTAGATCAGAGACAAACTGAAAATTTTATAGCTCAGCAGTTACAGAAGACTTAGCTCATGCTTCTTTTGCAAAGACTCATTATTCAGAATGAAAAAGCTCAGCATGAAAGATGTGCTAAGCTCCAACGCAACCAGGTGCACTGTGGCAAGGGTACTCGCTACTCGTGCTTTGTGGGAGGCACAAGTTCAAGTTTCTGGTCTGGACCGGCATGAATAAGGACTCAAACATGGGTCTTCCCTAAGACATGTCGGCATTGACTAGTCACTAGAGGCTTGATGCAGTTGCCAGCACATAGGTATATAGTGCCATCTGAAGTGCTCCAGGATAGCCAAGACATCTGCATGGAGCTGGCAAAAAGAACAAGACTGACGGGACTTTCTGTAGAGAGAAAGTTGGGTATACCACATGAAATAAAGCTGGAGGCCAGGCAAGATAACCTAGGGCATCTCAAATGACACTAGATACCAACATGGGGGCAAATGAGCTGAACTTTTGGTGGTTTTGAATAAAAGGAATCAAACTCTAGGCTTTGCTGACTATAAGAGGACTTTAGACACCTATGTCACTTTTAGACATCTACACTGAAATGTCTTAATCAGAAATGGAATTGCATTCAGAATGTTGCTTCAAAAATTCCTGAACTGGCAAATAGTTTCCTAATGGGAACTGGCATAGTCTCCACAGTGCTGTGATTTGGACAAGTCTGCAGTTCCAGGGATTCAGCACAAATCCGCTAATCCTTGGCAAAATAAAAAGAACATAGTGTTTTCTCAAAAGATTTTTGTTGAACTCTAATTCCAAATGCAGTAACAAGACTATGTGGATAAAGGATTCAGGTGATTTAAGTACCCTGAGGAGACAGCAGATATGGGAGCTCTTACTCCAACTCTGCTGAGAGTGTTTTGCATCACAGGGAAAGGTGACGCTCGCTGAGGATTGGGAAGGGAGCATAAGCAGCCTGTTCTAACACATTCACATAACTTGGTGCTAGGTTTTATTTGCTTTAGCATTCCCTACCCATAATTTAGACAAACTTGGGTGCCACTAGATGCAGTGGTTCAGTGTAAGAAGCACTGTATAAAAGGGACATAAACTCCATCTTGATAACTGGATATATGGCAAAGGAACCCAAATACTGGAAGTGGCACAATTGGGTTTTATACTGCAGTCTGACAGGGCCTTAGAAAAGGGCAAACTGGAATAACTCTAGAGTTTCTTGGACCTTTGAGACAATCCTCATTCCATTTTCATAGAAAAGCAACTCAACAGGAGTTATTTTGAAATAAATCAAGTTACATTGTCAATGGACATGACAATATAAGCTAAGTCCGGTCCTTTTAGACTTATTCTGGTTCACCTTTGAAGTTTCCTGAGAACTTTATTATGAAAGCTTTGTTTTCAAACTAGAAGTGGAGTTTTGTATTTCTTTAGAAAGAAATGGGGGGGGAAAAACCCAAGAGAGCTAGGTAGAAGTGGACTTCCTTTTTGTTCTGGCTTCTCATGCAGTGAAAAGAGTTGAAATGAAACTGGACACAGGACAGAGAAGGCGGACAAGAAGAAACACTGGGGAGATCAACAAACAGAGTGAAGAAGCAAATTCATACTTTTGCATTTTCTAAATGTCCTAATACAATTGACAACTTTCAGATGTGTCATTATTTTTGTCACATCACTGGACTTTATACTGCTTTTAGATTGTTTTCTACACCGATTAAGTTCTACCAACTGTGGTGAAGTGCTCTTCAGTACACACTATCATTGGCTCAGTGCAATTAACATATGCATCTGACAATGATTAAAACCAGCACTGGTGTCAGTATATACTCATGAAGGCATATCTGAGGTAATTTAAATCTAGATAGCCTGGGTACTGGCACCACTAGCTTATATTTGGGGTTGCCAAATATAATATTTTGTAATTACTGAAAGTGCTGTGCAGATTTGTGCCAGCTGTTTTCAGACCTGCGCCTCTCTACTTGTACTGCTGCTGATTTCAGAGCTGCCTAGACTGCATCTGGCTCAGGCAAATCTCTGCAGGGATGGGGGAGATGGAAATATAGGGAGGAAAAAGGGATGTCACATAGCGTACATCTGGGCCCAAGGCGATTATTGCTACAGAAGAGAATGAATACTTTGGTACGTTGGACTGAGCGATGGCAAAAAAGAATCCAAGACATGAGTGAAATTATAGGTTGTAGTCTTCTTAAACATAACTATTACTGATGCATAACAAAAGCTATTCCTAATAGAACAGCATGCACGCACACATTATATACAGACAGAATCATATGGGGCTTCTACAATGCCAGCTGTAATACTAAGACACATCAGACTAGGAGTGAAAAAGCTTGCTGTACCATTTAACCAGCCCAATCCACAGCTGTGGGAAGTGCCGCTAAGCCACTTTGAGGTACAGGTAATGGAATACCTTGACCCAATTCAACCACTGTATATAGATAATAGATAAATTATAATATATGTATTATATATAATAGTCATATTATATATAACAGATAAATTATACCTCAGAATGTGTAAATGTGCATAGCCAATAAGTGTAGCTAGGTAATAGCAAAGAAACTGGATCAACATATTGTGTACGGATAGCACATAAAAAGCCAGGAAAGCAAAGAATTCTTACTTGCTTGAAGTCTAGTAATATTTTCTTCCACTTTTTTATTATGTTTTGCATTTGCGTATTCTTTACGAGCAACAAAACCCCTGTAAGCTGAAAAGAGATGTCAAAAATTAAATAATCCATTAGGTACACAAAAGCCTTTAAGAATAAAAAAAAGTCTGGAAGGAATTACAGAACTCTATTAAAATATTCATAAATATTTTGGAGGCTTTATCTTTCAAAAAAATGGCAAACAAGCACAAGAAGTAAATGTAGATAAAACCTACATTTTATGGTTAGTAAAGTTATTATGAATGAAATGAATAGAAAACACAAGAGAATCAGAATGTAAAACAAGATGATGTTTGAAATGTATAAAAAATTTCAATTGATGTCTCCATCAACAAAGTAATTGGTCTTATTATCTAGGACGGTTAATACATTTTATTTTCATTATTATATTATACAACCTTGTCAGAGCATGTCAGAGTATTATTAATAACAGTATCATCTGTGCAATCACACCCTTCCATTGTTAAAATTGCCTTTTAAATGTAACATTGATAAATGTAACTTCAGTAAAGGGACTGTCATAACCTGGTTAAAATAAATTTTTCTTCATAAGAACAGGTATGACCAAGTGTAAGATATTTTGTCAAATGCAACAGCAGGAAAACAGCAAAATCCACATCCAGCGTGCATATCCATCTATCAACTGTACACATGCACTAGCTTTAAGCAAAATGTTAAATGTTTTAAAGTTATTACCTGATTGTATTTTAATAGCACTTTTTTCCCTTTGTTCCTTTATCTTTTTGTATCTCCTTGAACCCAGCCACCCTCTCACACAAGCTTGAATCAAAATAATCATGTCAACTGTCTCCTTCCGCATTAAATTTAGCTGCTCCACGTGATAGTATTTGAGGAATACCTTACAAAGAGTAGGAAGACAAGCAAAAGTTTAAATTACCCTCCCAGGCCCTGTATTTACTCAATCCATTTAACATCAACAACAGTTACAAGTTGGTTTCAAATGATGAACAGATTCTTTAGCTGTAGTACCTAAAGGATCATTCTTGTTAAAGATGGAACTTTGATTTTCTGGGGTATTAGTTTACCTTACTCTCCCTTTCAACATCTGTTGCCAGTCCCTGCTTGTTCATGCTTTCATGGGAAGATGTTTTAAAGTCCCAGTGCAAAACGTCAGTCTGTAACTATAAATCTGTTTTCAAAACTATGAGGCTGACAGTTTTGCTAACCTCACAAATCTGATGCATGTTACACAAATGTGATCTAAATCTGGAACCTTCAACCTCTCTGCTTTCCAATTTTAAATCTAAGGCATTGTTTATTTACTAAATTGCTTTTATCAAACATGAAGCTCATATAACCCCTGAAAAACTAGTCCAGCACAAGGGATACGAACCCATTCCTGGTGTATTTTAGGACAGGATAAAATGTGTAGAAAGAACTTGTGCAATTAAGACAATAATTATGCTTATTTTGCAGAATTCCCCTGATTTTGATCACTCGTTGGTACAGATACAGGTTAACCCTAATTAAAGTAAACATAAGCTATAGATCTCACATCTCAAGATATGCTTCCTTTGGCTGCATGTTGCCCATCAGCCTCACTAAGACAGCAGAGGGAAATAAAGACTGAGGAGGAGGTAACTCCATGGCTTCTGTCTCCCATCTATCCAGGAAGTTGTCTCAGAAGAACAGTTGTTTCTTCTACACTGAGGTGATTTCAAATAGTTTAGGATCCATCTCTCTATATAATCATATCCTTCCTGGGCACTTTCGTTACATTAGTAAATAGAGAGACTTGGTGCAGTAGTTGTCTGACGCTTCTTTTCTCTGTCAGACCTCCTGAGGTCTGTCAGTTGGGGGGGGGGGATGGGTGGGTGTCCCTCTCTGGCACACTGGGAAGACCAGTAAGCTAGAACCAAACCAAAAGTACGGGAACAGACATGTGTTTCTCATACTAAAGTCTTCGCCCCACTTCATATATATTGGATTATCCTGCTATCTCTTCCCTCAGTGCTCAGCAAAGTCTGCCTCAGAGGCCTCTGGCCAGAAAGCCAATACCTTTTCCTTTCCCTTTGTGAGTCTGATTTGCTCCAGGGAAGAGGTATAACTTCTTTTCCTTAAAAAAGCTTGGACTAAGCTCACTGGAATCCTTACTACCACATTTTTTGAAAGAAAATGCAAGCAGTGTTATTGTCACATACTGCTTTGCACTGTGGCCTCAATAAAGCTGATCAGAATTTTAACACTTTACAGGGTCAGGATTTCAGCCAGATATCAGGAACAGTACCCAGCAAAGGGTGTTTTTTTAAACCAACAGACACCAAGAGCTACCGTAACCAAATGGGTGAGAAAAAAATGGCTTGATAAGTTAACAACGACATACTGCAATAATGCAGATAGAGTATATTAAAAAATTACTTTAGTTTTTCCAAGAACCCAGTTGTCAAGGCGGGCTTTCTCCAAGATGGCAGCACAGGTTTCCGGGCTGACTGGAGGATCATCATTTGTTTTGTAACAGATGAGATAATACCTAAAGACAAATATATGATTCTTTATTTTGTTAATAGTGAGCAATAAATGCAAATACATTTAAACCATTGATATATATATAATAAAAGCAGATGCATGAAAGAAAACATAGCACTGAAAAAAACCAAAACAGCATATGAAAGAAATTGCTGTGATTTATATGCAGTACTGAGAAACTCAATCAAAAGTGGATGAGTGACATATTGCACACCCTGGAGCGTTGTTTAATTCTATATCAACACCAGAAGGCTTTTTAAAAGTGTGCAACCCAAATAAGAGTTGTGCACCAGTTCTTTGCTGCTCTGGCTCTCTGCATTCTGTGAAAGTGATTTCAGTGGCAAAATAAAAATATTGTTAAAGCTTTTCTGCATAAATTAGCTTATTTCATAACTAGAAATGTCATAAAAATTTCCTATCTTATCTCATGTGCTAGACCATCTACCTTTGAGATAGTTAACATGATGTGAGATGCATCCTAGCCCTTGTTACCTCCTTGGATTCAGCTTTGCAGATTCTTTTGTAACATATACATACTGTTATGACATATTACATGTAAGCAATTAATCTGGCAAACTCATTAGAACTAATTCTGACGGGGAAAAGAGGTCAGGATGCTCATGCATAAAAATTACCCGTAACATACTAGCTCCGCTGCTGTGTAGGAAAATCCTTGTGTGTTCCAGGACCTTCCAAAATGCTCCGTAACAAAATGAACCATACCTATCTTGTTGGGCTTTTTTTAATTCAGGAAAATTACATGAATTATGTGTGCTTCCTGACAGTACATTCTCCTTTTTTCTTGTTATTCATCCTTTATACACGAAGCTTGGGTTGTACCAGCTTTAAATAACAGTAACAATTTCCTTATGGAATAATAAAAAAAGAGACAATGTTGATTCCTGCATTATCACCAATTCCTACAGCTCCTTTATTTTTCTTTTTACTACACAATGAATTGGTTTATTTTTATTCTAACAAAATAATTTTGCCATTATCCTAGGTCTACCTTTAACTCTAAACTATTTAAAAAAAAAAGACAAGGAGATAGATACGTAATAAAAATCCCGTTTTGTTTGAGGGCCCCATCCTCAGTGCCAGAGATCTGCACAGCCTCGCTGCAATCAGGGGCCTGCTCTCTGGAGACCTACCCTGTCATGTTCACTGCTTTCCTCTCTTTTATCTGGGTAGTAAAATTTTTTATAAAAAGCAATGACCAAAAGCCACAGCACATCTTGGTGCAGTGCTAACTATCTTTTCCGATGCTGCACTATCCCAAAACAGTAATAATCCCAGGAGTATTCTTTCCAGAAACAGCGCTATAAAACATCACTTTGTCCTTCCTCTCTCTCCTCGTGCACCTACAGCACTCTGCTGCTTGTTCTCTGTTTCTAGTGCATTATTACTTTTAAGTGCTTCTGTCTGAATGCGTGTTGCTTGCTTCTTCCCAGTTTTGATCTCCGCTCCATATATCTCAGTTGTGATTGAGGCAAATACTCAGGGTCTTTATTTGTAAGAGAGAAGTAGAGATTAAGTGCTCAGGATTAATTTTTTGGGGCAGAGGAAGAAGAGATAGTTAAAGGAATTATAAAACCATAGTGAGTTCATTACTCTTCTTCTTAACAAATGAGTAATACTTAGAAATTATATTTTAAACAAAATTATGAACTTCTCAGCCCTAGATTAGCAATAGCAAAGTATCCACCCTCCACAAGCAGATGCTGCACAGTGCTGAATGTCAGGAGCTAGAGAAACTGTGGTGCTCCTTGGATGCTATTGTTCCAAATTCTCAGCTTTAATTTGAAGGATTACATTTCTAAATTGCAAGTCTTTGAAGAAAACTTGCAGATTATAAGCAAGACAATTTTTAGCCAAATACGCAGGAAGCCTGAAACAATCATCCTGAGAGGCACCCTCTTCCCCTACCAATCCAAAATGGGTCACTCATTTTGAGCCTGAACTACTCCTTGTCATCCAGTCTGTAATCTTCTTTGTTACAGGAAATGTCTTTATATTTTTTCTTTAAAGACCGTACTAAAGACACTGTGGATGCTTAGCAAACACTGGACAGCAATGATAGGAGAGAAGAAGGCTTCTTCACATCAATGTTACCGTTTTATGAAGTTAGCGAACAGTATACGGTGTGAATAACCCTGTCTTCGAATTCTTGCTGTCTCCAGAATTCCTGTGTAACGCAGCTGAACCAACACTTTTTCTTTATCAAACTTGTTTGCCTGCCGGTCGTTGTTTGGCTTGATGCACCTGACAAAATGAGGCTGGCCGACGACCATTTTGGATAACAAATCCATCAGAGAATACTGCAAGAAAGTAACAAGATATCTGCCACTAGGATTTTTATAAAACTTGTATATAGGACCATGTCTAGCTGAAATGTTATTTCATATGATCAGAATCATGTCCAAACCCATTAACATTTCAGTAAGCTTGTACCTTAATCGAGTAAATGACCCAACAACCATTCTAGCTTTGATAAGATCTCTAAGTTACTAGCATGTACTGCTTGACAGAAACAGTGACTCCAAATGGATGTACCAAATTCCACCCAGAACATTCTCACAAATTGCCATGAAGTCTAACATATGATGGACACTCTCCTTACACTTATTTGCTTCTCTTAAAGCCTTATTACGTATTTACAGCCCAGTTTTTCTTTTCTCACCTATTTGAAGATCCGTTTTCACCCAGACAGTAAAGATCCATCTACGGATGGGAAATGGAAGAGCAGCAAGCCAGTAAACATTGCCATCGCTCATTAGACTGGAGGAAACTAAGGCTACCTTAGAAGAGGGGCTGCTTAAACTGTTCTGATCTAGCATGTCCTGTTCGTTGTATAGGCTGATGGTGATACTATAGCTGCCTTGCCAAGAGGAAACCTTCGAGGAGGGCAAAATTAGAAATAAACAAAATCACAACTCCAAAGCTGTACTTTTCCCACCTCACCAAGCTACCAGGCTAGCAGAGGGGATGCAGTTTGCAGCTCCCCATGCCAACTGAGGTGATTCTGGCTGTAAACAACCTTGACTGGTGTTTTGTAAAATTGCTTCATGGGAGGATCTTATTAAAACACAAATGAAGGGGCTTATTCCTCAAGATTCAACCTGACTCAACAAAACGAAGCAGCCAGGAGGTAATGCAGTTCAGCAGTAGGTTGGATACATGAAACTAGTGTAGGATGTCAAAAGCCATATGTTTTCTATTAAAATGTGCAATTCCATTCTGGACAGACGCTGCACCATGCAGCAAAGTGCTTAATTAGATTCATCACTAGTCTGCCAATTGAACACAAACAAGTAGGACACGCTAATGGCTAATTTTTTTTTCCACTCAGTCTGAGGTGGCAGATGCTTTTCTCAATCACCCATAGGTTTCTGCGTATGAGTAAACCAGTAGGGCTGAAGCTGAATCTTCATTTAAGAGCGTTAGCTAGCACGATCTAAGCGAGGATTTCCACTGCAGAAAATAATAACAGAAAAGTGTAAATATAATTAACTCATTTGCAGCCTCTGATGCTAGATGTGTTCGTAATGCACTGAATCACAGACATTAGTTTGCATGAGATTCAATAATTTTTTCCATCTAGAACTTTAAAACACTATGCAGCTTTGGACCACCATGATACCTTAATCTGAAATTATCCTTCGCAGCCGACGGCAATTGTATCTACTAAACAGAGATCTTGCTCTTTACTGCTCTCTGTCATAGATGTAAATGAACTCTTATGGGCCACAAACATCACCTCATCCATCTTTATGTTTTTGCTGGGAGAGATGACTAAGTAAGAGTTGGAAATCAGAGCTGGGCCCAAGCGAACCACTTGTGCACTACTTTGGAGGAAAGAATGGTCTTCACAGCTATTTTCTGTTGCAGCACCAGCAGCACAGGCAGTGCTTGGGAAGATCAAGCGCACTGCTGAAGGAGCCACAAGGATGGACTCAGGACAGCCTCTGAGGCAGTGACCATTAAAGTCTTTCTCTGGAGCTCCTGCTTCAAATTGACTTTGCCCTCTTGCTTCATAAACTCTTAAAGAAAGGCTATACCACTAATGTCCAATCTCCCTTTATCTCCCTTGGTGGGAAAACAAGCAAGTGAAGGATTAATATCAATCATCATACATTATCATGACAGAAACATGGCTGTGTGATCAAGTACGATTAAAGATGAAACATCACAATCTCCACTAGATATTTGTTCTGCACAGACTGCTGCACCATATATGCAGTTCACAAACTCCAAATGGATCACTGTTGACTCTAAGTCAACAGGTGCATATGAAAAGGTGAAAGAATAAACATTAATTCTACTCTAGAAAAAAATATTAAAAGATCTGTTATCTTACTCTAAAATAAGAAGCAACTGTCTGTGTTTTCATGCTGGTTGTCTCTCTTGGATGATGTCCAGTATCTCCTGCTTCATTCTATAAGATGAAGAACGAAAATGACACTTTTTATCTCTGTTGAGCCTGTCATGCCCTTTCCAATGCCACAACAAAGCACCCCTCAGAGAACATTGTTAATTTAAAAAAAAATATTCTAAACAGAAAAAGTTACAGCATGATGACTAGCACAAATCAGTTACACCAGTACGTTACATTACTTTGCTACACAATACACAAACATTCACAAACAGAGGACACAATTTGATAACGGAGCATCTAAATAACTGCCACAAATAACCTGACAATGTCTGAGGTCCTGTCTATTATTTCATTATCACTGTTATTTTGGTAGTTCTCTAAGGAACTTGACTATACTCCACAGCAATATTTTAATTTTTCTTTTTGCTATGATACAGCTAGGAAATAATATTTTTTTCCCCTGAAATTGTTACAAAACTATAGCCAGAAAGAAGGGAAATGTTAGGTTTTTACCTCACGGAAGGAATATGAATTGCACAACACAAAGATATCCAGCTAAACAGAAAAGAAAATAGGAGAGGGAGAAAAACCAAGGAAGGGGTTACTTGCTTACTTTTAGTACCAATAACAGTATTGCCTTTCTAGTTTAAATTAGGGTTCAATGCAGAATCACAAAATCAGTGTTCTTACCTTTGTATGACTGATTGATTTCTGGGGTGTCCACATTTGGTAACTGATTGTAGTTTTGCTTTTAGTGTGTGCCAGGTTACCTGCGGGAAGATAAAAGAAAGCAACCTACCAAAATGCTTACATCTCATCTAAACTAAAAACTGTGCTGAACCACCTTATTCATGCCCCCAGGGTAACCATATGATTATAAAGGTCGTTGACTTTTTCGGAGTATGTCCTCATTTCCCCTTTCACCCTTGGGATGGAACAAGCTCTGAAGAAGTTGCACGAAGATGGAACATGGGCTGAATTTTCCTCCTTCAGCACTTATGTCACCTACTAGAGCAAAAAAATAAACAAACAGACTGCTGCAGAAGATAAGAAAGATACATCTTAGAGCCTCCATGTGTTTTTACCCTAAGGATGTTACTGTACTATTCTAGTTCTAAGGCTATATATATATTAGTTAAAAAGAAAAGCGCTAGCACCCTTCTCTGGCCCTGAGGGCAAGTGACATGGCATGACTCAAGTCTATACAGCTAAACTCTATACTTCACTACTCTTTTAACCTCCTGGTAAAAATAAAGTTGTATCTTTCCGCAGAGCCTGCTGGAAACCATTGCTGGCCTGTGCTTTCTTGAAGTGTGCCTGGGTATTTTTGGGAGACTGCGAGCTGGCATGGTCCAAAACCGCCCCAGGGAGGCATGATAACAATTAATCAGAATGGGCAATCCTGTGGGAGTGTTTCAGCTACAGCTCACTGGCCCTGTTTGGTTTATTAGCATAGACTCAGTCTTAAGCATCTAACCCTGGAATTCTTTATTATGATGACTTGAAGGACTAGGTGCATTGGAGTGGTTTACACAGACAGTGGTCTTCTAAAGGAATAATGAAAATTCTGCTGAGTTTTCCGTCTTGTCACTCTATGTTGATAGACCTCAACCATTGCTGCACGCTGCCACTGCTTCTGCTAATAACATAACGCCTCTGGAATCTCACTCTCCACGGGGAGAGCCTGTAATCTCTCTGTGCTTGGCTACTATCAGTAAGAGGTGGATAAACAGCGGCAACTATACAGCATGACAAGCTAATGCGTCATGTATTATGTGATGATATCAAGTGCTAAACCTTTCTCGGGCTTAGCTGAATATCACAGGGTGGGAAGGACAGAGGATTCTTCACACCTAACTTTAGCTATCTGAAAGTGAGGTATCTATAGGATCACTGCTGTATTCAGTGGAGAGAGGCAACTTCAGAGCAGATTTATCCCATCCTAAGAGAAACACCTGAGACAGGCAAGATGGGTTGGACTCAGGGTAAACCTCTATATTTCCACTGATTCTAGATGAATAACTTAGATCAGAAATCTAACTTTTAGTTGGCTATAGCTGGATGGTTTGGGTCAGTTTCAAAAGGCTACACACAGTGTTTCATAATATTTAACAAGAAGATTAAAACAACCTTTAGAGTTATCTTGCAAAACATTACATAACACTTGGGATCAGTTCTTGGGACCATTTGGGCCATGACTTTGGCTCTACAAAAACTATAGCTTAGTATCTTAGCAGATATTAACAAGTCAAAATGTTCAGGCAAGGACATTGAGCTCAGTGTTTTCCCAGAAACTGACTTAAAAGAGACCTTCAAAACCAAATTTTGCATTCCACCAGCAAAGCTCCCTTTGTGAAGAATAGGAGCCTTGCCAAAACCTCAGTTTCTGTAAGCTACGATAACATTTTAGAGTAATTTCCATTAGGCTCTTCCAATTTAACTTTTCTGTTCTACTACAAGTATGTCTCCCACGTAGTTGTAGAATAAAGCAATGTTGTAACGTACTTACTGTGTGGCATCACTGCCATCACACAGGGAGTCATAAAACACAATAGCAAACTGGTTGTAAGAAGACTTACCCATCATCCTAAAATGGCAGGTAGGACACTATGCAAGGATCTGCTTCAACTAAGGTGCAACTTAGGAGTAATTTCTGTAGAGCCAGTCATATTCCTCCACCCCAACTTAAGAACTCCCCAAGGAAGGGCTCACTACCAGTTCCCATCAGTTCCCTACTGTAAAGGACTAAAAGACGGTGAAATAGAGGAGTGTCCCCTGACTCTTTGCAGCAGATGTTAGGAGCCCCAACCTTGGTTCTCTACTACTTTAGAGAAAAAATGCACTGAGACAAAACAGGCAATTATATATGCCCTGTCCAAAAAAGGCCAGTGACTTACCTGATCCTTTCTGTTCAGTCCTCAACTCAAGGGATGTACTCCACGCCCTGTCTTGCTCCCCTACCCTGAAGAGAGGACCCTGAAAGAAGCCTCTACCACTTGCTTGGCACTTGACCAGACCAATCCCTCCCCTGCAGCTTGAGATGGCTGGGGCTCCATTCTGTATAGATTCTAGGGTTGGAAAGTTAAGCCACAAAGTGTATAATGTCATCAACAAATGGTCATATGAAACCTAGCAGTGGTCATCACGAAGGCTAGAGAAGAGTAAGAAGGTTACCACAATAGCAATACCTGTTTTTGTAAGAGGATGGGTTACCAACTGTCGCGTCAGATTGTTTTCAGATGATCGCAGTAGCAGCACAATATCAGCTGGCAAAGTATCTCTATTTTTGGCTAGGAATCCACTTGCATTATACAGAACCTGTTTAAAAAGTGCATTTATGCATACTCTGGGATTTTGAAAAGTAATTATATATTTAAGCAGTCTGGCATGTAGCTTTTAGTATATGAAGACACACAAATAGTTTTTCAGCCGTCAGGCTCGCTCTTGCTTACAGTCTTTCTTTTCATCACTGAAAGTTCTAACTTTTCAATACTGAGAACCATTATGATGCAGATCACTAAAAGCAAATCCATCATTCCAAAGTAGCTTGAGACGTTTATTTCCTCTAATGCAGATGTGTTAATATTAGTTTTAGCCAGTGTGGATTTATCACTAGGACAAGTGTATTGTAGTCCTCCTTTACATCAGTACATGTGTAAATGCACAATTAACAACTCACTTGATTTCAACCATAGCACACAGGATTACCCTTATGATTGTACAATCTTTTTGTCCCAGGACTTACCACTCTTCCTAGAGATCTCTGTATTAATTGTAGAGAAGTTAGCAAAATCACAAACTGCATACTGGCAATTGAAATCTCTCTAAAAATTCCAGGAATGGTGTACCTAACTCAAAATGTACCTCCAGGGCTCTATCTCAATGATGCTGTAAAAGACCCACAAGAAAACCTGGCCTGTAAAGAAGGGTAGAAGATACTAGCATTTTTAATTCATAAAAAATCCTCACAAAACAACTCAGTAACAGTCTTAAATTACAAAAAAAGGCTTGTAAAGGAGAAGGAACCAGTTCCACAGTAAACATGACTAGGAATAATGAACTTGCATCATAGCAACAAAGATGTAAGTTAGACAGTAGGAGAAACTTCCTAATGAAAAAGCTTGTTGAATACTGGAAAGGGCTGATGGGGCACTGGTGGAATCCCCATCTTCAGTGGCTGGTACCAGGACTGGTACAGGGAGAGCTGGCTCTCTGTTCCTCAGCAGTGAGATATGCTATGTTTGTGAAGTGTAGGTCAGCTGGAGATGAGGTTCAGAGTTACTGCAGGCCTTTTGTATCTGGCTGTCTTACACAAGGGGCAAGTTATCTTTCATCAGCTGATGGGCAGTACACTCCCTCATTACAGGCCAGCTGCTCCAGCACTGCACAGACCTAACATAGCTCCCGAAATGAGACAGCAATGCCCACTCCATACCCAAGAGCCCAAAAGGAGGTGGGAGCTCCAGTTTTCACAAGGCAAGGTTCAGGTGACCAGTGGCATCTTGCCGCAGTGTGTCAGCTACTGCTCCTGAGTTTGAAAGGCAAGTGCAGCAAGTCACCTTGTACAGGAGGGCAAGATGCTGCGCATCAAATGAAGCAGAAAGCAGGGCCTGCACTGTCTATCTGACTGATGACAAAGTACAGAACTAGGAAGTAGGGCTGAGGGGGCGTAGGAGGTAGTAGTCAGAATGGAGCTGGATCCTGATTTGAAGCAGTGGGAACAAGCATGGCACGGGGCTTTAAGGAACTAAGGGGAAGAGCACTGAGTTGCATTACATAATGGTTATTTTTTGTTTCTTCTATAATACAATCAGTTCATTTACCTGGTGACATTTAAGAAAAATACACTCCTGGTATTGCTTTTTTGATGAGGGAAAATAACTTCTCAATTTACTTTTGAAGTGTAAGGCACTGCCAACATTTCCATGTCAGGCCTGAATAGATGAAGGTTGAGAACCAACTCAGCTGACCTCTTCTATTTCCTTCTAGCCCTACCATTCCACAATCCCCAACTAATAACATTATGTCTCTTACCTTTCCTGCATAATGATAAATCCCAAAGGTTAGATCTACTCTTTTGGGTCTCCAAAAATATTTTGACTTCAAATTATCTTCAAATTTTTCTGAAAGGAAACACATAGCTTATCTTACTGGAGTTACTGTAAAATAATTGTCTGTAAAATAATTCTGAAGCTGGATCCCTTTAAGGATGCTGCCTGAGTTCTCAGAAAACAGAGGCATAAAACACTCTGATATTTTTAAGGACGAAGACACCATAATGGTCTTTCAACAAAAGGCACTGGATAGAGAATATGGGAGCTCTTGGTTCAGTTACTTACTTTGTACCAATTTTTTTCTGTGTGACCTAAGAAAATTGCTTGCCTTTCTAAGCTTTTGATCTTTGTATTTGAAACAATGTAGTAATCCTTCCTAAGGATTCCTTGGGGCATTGTGAGGAAACATTTACCAATTGATTAAGGGCCTCTGTACTGTAGACTATAAAGTATGAGGATAGAAAGACAACAACCTCATATAATTGTTTTAGCATGGCATCGTTACTGGATGTTATTAGGTTTTGTGATTGGATGTTGGTTAAAACTCTCATCTGACGCTTTGCACATTCAAAAATGAGTAAAACAAGGATTTATCTGCACAGAAACCCCACTGAAATAACCAAATTGACCGTAAGTGCAACTACTCAGAAGCACTGAAATATTCAGGATCTGAATTGCAACATATTTAGGTGGTTTAATTCTAATTTCTGAACACAAAAAAACAGGAAGCATAATTTGCTGAAAGGCACTGAGGCAGGTTTGCAGCCGTTACCCTTAAAAAGTACCAAAATTCTTGTTCTGATATGGCTCATGAAAAATATCAGAGCTGAAAATGACTCAACTTTGGAAACAGTGTTCTTGGCATATGAATCTAGAGTTTTAACTCAGTTCGATCTTTATCTTTCAAGCCCTGCAGCTAAAATTCCTCAAGGCGGGAGAATTCAGAACCTGGATCGTCAGCTTAGGTTCATTTGTACTCTTGATGTTGGTCTATCAGCTTCAAAGACACATCCATCCCTGAATGCATGCCTCCTTCAAACATACTGTGACACTGAAATGCGGGCTCACTAAGAACATTACTAGCATATAGCCTAAACTGGACAAGCCAAACATAAATCCTGCAAAAAATAAACCATTTACTGACCTACAAGTGTCTGATCCGTTGCTTGTGGGAATCGACTTTCCTCATCCAGCAGGGACAATAAACCCATTGGTTTCTGCAGGAACATATCTAAGAGGGGCCTGTTGTCCTCGTATTCTATAACTCTTGCATCAACACCTTCATAGAGGTATTCATTCTGTAACAAGCAACAGAAGGCATGTTTTGACTATGTATACAGAACCACATCAGAAAATAATTCACAAACTGTCAATTGTAGCAAATTAAAATGGCACTGAAAAAGTATGCCCCAGGGCTAAAGACATCAAGGTTTTGCAGGAACAAATGTCATCTGGGATGTATCACACTGTTAGGCTGTAGATTTTAATTTGCCTTTGGATATGTAAGTGCTTGCTATGGCACATTTGGTAAAGTAAGATACTTTTCAGGAATATGCAAGAATGAAAGAAATAGAGTTGAAGAAGTGTTTGCAGAAGTATAGTGTTTGCAGATGGAGACCTCAGTGTCTATTTACTTCCCTGCTCTGCAGTGTAAAAAATATTTCTTAATCATTTAGAGCTACATTTACTTTCCCAATTTGTTGCTCAGATCTATGTGATGTACAGTGGCCAAGATTTACAAAAGTGACTACAGATTACAGAGGCTTCACTTGTTTGATTCCCCCTCCAGAAACACCTGGAAAAGTTCTTACGTGGAGAATAACGGTGCACATACTTTCTGATAATTAAAGAATGGTGTACATACTTTCTAAGAATTAAACAAATTACTCAGTTTGGCCTCTACAACATTTTCACTCCTTTTAAGGAACTAGGGAAAGATACTCAGCAAGATTAAAACACTGGTGTATTGGTTTTTTTTTTCTCCTGGAGACTGCAAATACCTTTGGATTCCTAACAGACTGAGAAAAACATGGTAACAAATGCTGTGTCCGCAGCATGTTGCGATGGTTTTATCTTGAAAATAATTTAAAATATAGCTGAAGAATACAAGAATGACTTTCTTCAATCCTTCAGCAAGGCAGAGGAGAGCCATAGATCTACCAAGAGAATGATGCTCTAGGGACTGCCACCCCTCCGTTATTTTTGCCTGCACTATGTAACGCAATGGGAGTTATCCACTGCGCATTGCTCCCGTATACAGCAGGGCTGCTTTCAGTCCTGTGCAGGCTGTACTACGATCTACTTTAAAAATCATCCCTCTTCCAAAGGATAGGACTTTATAAAAGCGTTGTATTAATATATGGTGTTAACATCACAGTTGTGCTATCCTGAATTCATTGTGAGAAGTGTGTCATAAAAATGAATAATGGCTAATATTAATGTGTTCAAAGACCTCTAACCCTGAAAGACCTCTCCTTATGTGTCATTCACTTGAGTCTGAATGATAGTCATGGTTGAGTGAAGAAGACGATACACTGAGTGTTTCAAAAAGGAGTTAACTGCCATATACAACAGAAAAGCACATATTATTAGACTTCATACCTCTTTGTCTCTAAGGCAGAGAGAAACAACAAAATTAATAGAATCAGTAACACTGTCCTGGAAATAGAGGCACAAATAAATAAATCTGCTGATCCATTTGGAAGAGAACACAGAACATATACCTAAACCCTTCCAGTATCCAGATTGATCTAATTTCCCAGGACACTCTTCACTCTAAGGATAGGTTATGGCTCAGTTGATATGCCTGTACAACAGTGTAAGCAGTAAGAATCTCTCCTACAGCCCCATGAAGGCTCCTCATCTCAGACACACAACATTAACTTCATTCACATCTCCCCTGGAGCAGTGGACAGGTGGAGTTTTGCTTTTTATTTTAATCAATGACCTGAGTAGCAGGACAAGACAGGAGAGTAATAAATGTATCGCTAATATAGGCAAGAAGTTAATTATATACCTGTAGGAGCTAGAGGCAGGAAGGGAATGAGTCCGTGTTATCTCCCAAAGATAACGCAGGAGTAGGAGCAGCTTAACCAAGGGCTATGGCTGTACCGACACACAGATGTTATGTTCATGAAGCCAGCTGTTACTGTTTAGGATTATCAAGAGTACACTTATCAAGGAGGAAAAGGGAAGAGATTGCTCAGGATGAATCTATCAGAGAAGAGCGTTTCTGTGACACTCAGACACCCTCAAACAAGCTCTCACAGACAACCTATCTAATGATTAACTTTTTCCAACTTCAAATGCTTGTGACAGAGGCTGATTTAGAGAGCTGATAAAAGAGTTCTCCTCAAAACTGAAAGGAGGTCTGTAGTAGCTGTACTACTGTAACAGCAACACCTGCTTCCCTCCCTGCCCGGCCAGTGCGCAGGGCCAGCAGTGAATGTGACCATTTTGTCTTTGTGTCTGCACCTCAACAACTGAATGAGTGCCAGCACTGGGGGTTTCGGTGATGCTGCTGTCTGCCCAGCAGGATATGGAAGGAGTTCACTCCATCACTTCCCATGGGCTCCTGGAGGATGGCTGATAACCAAGTCTTCCAGGCATCAGTGTCACAGATTTCTCAGAAATAAGATACCATATTACATTTTCTTATGCAATGCTGGTCTTAAACCATATTATTAGGATACAAGCAGCAAGGATAAAAGCCTTAACGATGCACATCATAAAACTGCAATGAAATAGATCTTATTAGAATTAATAAATTGAATCAGCTATAGGATTCTGTAATCCCCCACGATGTTTTATGACAAGAAAGCTCCTAAAAATAGCAGCTGCTCATTGAAATTCTAAAGCATAATGCACTAGAAAGTATTCCTATGGATGAGATGTCAAAAGGAATGACTGAGTTACATGGATGCTTGGGCTCCTATCTCATCTCGGTATTGCATGGTATTTTTTCAATGGTCAAAACTAGATAATATTAGCTTGTGCAACCTGGTTTCACTTAATAACAAAAGAATTATTTAATGCATTAGGAAATGGTTTTCATGTTTAATAAAAAAAGGTAATGGCATTTTGCTGAGAAATGGTATGATGACGCTTTGGTTTAAATGGGAACACAGGTGACATTCAGAATGAACCTTTTCCAGCTTAAAGCGGAAGATTAAACTGTCATATGAATGTAAAATAAACATTGCATATATTTAATGCAAAAAGCAGCATCCTTGCAACTGGCAGTAAATTTGCCACTTTCCAAAATATTTTAGGTATTTGACATTACACATTTTGCTTTTTATGGAAGAATCACAAATGAGGAAGAAATGGGAAGGTTGTCTTGCTGTCCAACGTTACCTGCAGAGATTGAATTTACATCAGTACCTTATATGTAAGAGAAACAACTTGAAGGACAGGACTGATGGTGCAAAAGTTGTGCTTTGCTTAATATTAACCTAACAAAAGCTTGTGCCAGCATTCATTCGGCTTAACTATAGACCCATAAAAGAAGTGACTAAGTTGAGAGTCCACATTTCCACCCAGTGGAGACAGAAATGTATCTATTTGTCTCCACTGACTATTGGGAATCTAAACTAGCTCTAGCTATACTCCCCACTTCATCCTTTCTGCTAAATTAGGGAAAGAAGATGACATTCCGGCCTAAAAGCCTTTATTCTTAAATACAAATATTAAGTCAACAATAAAGAATAAATTCCCTTAATTTTGACTTGAGTTCTCCACTTTGGCACCCAGCACTCTGCTCTAACAGACACCCTGTGTCTCGGGTGGCAATAGTACCACTCTTCCTTCCTACTATTCCTGTCACTTCTGAGGCCATATTTTTATAGGCCACACTTCCAAGGAAAACAAAACTGAACACTTTTCAGATTCAGATACAGAAAAGAAATCAATGACATAGCTAAAAACATGTCACCTGCAACACTGAAAGTACAATTTAGCATAATGAGTTCATTTGCTATTTGGCTTCATTGCCAATCAACTGATTTAGGCCTTGACTTCCCACTAGATATGTCAAATTTCATCTAATTGCACATGCTATGGAATTGAACTGGGCAAAACAGGGAATCATAGAATGTGTTGGGTTGGAAGGGACCTTCCAAGGTCATCTAGTCCAACCCCCCTGCAGTAAGCAGGGACATCTTTAACTAGATCAGGTTGCTCAGAGCCTCATCAAGCCTGGCCTTGAATGTCTCCAGGGATGGGGCCTCCACCACCTCTCTGGGCAACCAGTTCCAGTGCCTCACCACCCTCAGTGTAAAGAACATCTTCCTAATGTCCAATCTAAACCTACTCCGCTCTAGTTTAAAACCATTACCCCTATGAAGAAATAATGTATCTGTGAGTTTTACTTCTCTTGGGGGAATTATGAAATTAATTAAATTCCCCAGTCTTCTTTGGTTAGATCTACCGGGTGCAATGCAGCGTCGTGTCAGAGATTTCTGAGATCGCACAGAGCAACCTGACGTCTCTGTCTGGTGCTGCACAGGGCTGAGGAGAGATACCAGCCTGAGTCCCCAGCTACAGGATTGCTCCATCAGCGTGAGAGTCAGCGTGGGCTAATGAAAAGTCAACGCAAAGGTCTCAGCAACTGTTGGCATGAGCCTTCTAAACATAACTCCTGTCTTTTAGTATTAAAGACACAAATCCTTACATGTGTGTGGTCAGGCAGACTCACCAGCGAGGGGCAGGGGTCATCCCATTGTTTGGCTTTTACAGAAGTGATACTTTGTATCATTAACAAGAACAATGATCTGCTGACCTTTTAATTTCAGTCACGTGATTTTGAAAATATTTCCTTTTTTTCCATGTGTAGGAAATGTAGGAATTATATTTTATATTTTCCTGCAAATAGCTCTCTCTTATGTGTCTGCAAGGAGGGCCTGTATTTACAATTAAAGTACCTTACTGGTGCTAACACAAGACAGTCCTTACAGTGAACAGAAAAGTTTCTGAAGCCACCTGCTTTCTCGAAGGCTGTTCTTGTGAGGTAAAACTGGAACAACCACATTATAGATACGTGAAAACTGATGTCTAATAATGATTATGAATCATACTGCAAATCATCCTATGCCATCGGGTTGTAATGCAGAATAATACATTTGTCATTTTCTGGTTCTGAAATGGGGGGGATTTACACCCACACGTGCACAAACTTCATCTATATAGCTTGTTCTGCACTGCTGTTGTAATATCTTCGGAGACTACTACAAGATAATATAATGAAGCTTCATATAATCTGATGTAGTGGTGTCACGTAAATTAAAGTAGACATCTTACTTCGTCAATATTGCAGGCAGGATGTGAACACTCAATAACAGGAATATTATCACCGGTATAAATGAAATATTAATGGAAAAGTGCATATAAGCACCAGAAGAAAGAGTCTTAGAATAATGGTCTGTGATTTGAATGAAGAACATTTGGTCACAGCAATAAAATTGAGGAAAGTGTTCCTTACATCAAGACCAGGCGGCCTTCACTCGCATAAAAACACAGCACAGACAGATAGTGAGTGGAACACCCTCTAAATCTGACAACAGGAGGATGACTGCAAGGTTACAGCACATCACTTATGCCTTTCCTTTTCCCACCAAGGAAACATCCTGTAGGCATAATGATGTATACATTCCAAACAAGCAAAAACAGATACTGACCTTGCCTAAGATTACAGAGGTTGAAATAAGTAAGGTTCCGAGGCAAAGAACCGCGCTGTAACAACTGCTGATTCCTAACGGTTGTAAGAGATCTGTTCAAAAAATAGTTCAGCAAGAAGAACCCAAGCGATATGATGACAACTTGCTACTTCGTGTTCCTTATTCTCTGTGTTGCTCACAAATGATCCTGGCCAGACCACTTGAACACACACATCTTGATGCTTTCTACATGCGTGTGAGTTAATGAAATCTATGAGAGAATGAGCAGGAGTGGATAAAATCAACATACTTGGAGATTCACCTTCCCCTTCCATAACGTCTGTAATTGTCATACTAATTTCCTACAAGGAGAACTGAGTAAACCGTATGTTGTCAAAATCAGAGGTTCATTTTTTTCCCTCATCTCCTCAGTAGCAAAATAACCACCCTGATCTCTCTGCAGCGGGGCGCGTGCAGGAGAACAAGTTGTTCCTGCTAGATGGTGACACCACAAACCTCGGCGTTAATATAGGTCTGGCCAAAATGTTCTGGATTAGTATTAGGATTAGGAAACAAGCAAAGGCAGATTACACTGAACAGGACTCAAGTCTAATTAAAAAAGAGAAGGAATATTAAGACAATATTTGGGTGTACAGGGACAGAGTTAGGAATGCCAAGGAAGGTCCATCAGCAGCAAAAAGGCAACTAGGGAAAATGTGGGCCTGCTGCTAAACAGACATGGACAACATGGAAAAGGCTGGGATACTTGATGCCTTCTTTGCCTTGGACTTGGCTGATAATCCCAGGTCCCTGAGATGACAGGGAAAGCCTGGAGCAAGGAAGACTTACCCTTGGTGGGGGAAGATCAAGTTAGGGAACATTTGAGCAAAGTGGCCGAATGCAAGTCCGTGGGACCTGGTCAGTGACTGGATTTGACATGAATAAATAACGGTGCTGCAGTCTGTGCTATTTCCATTTTCCAGTTGTTAGAAAGAGCAGTAGCCAAGTGCTCTTTTTTGTGTGTGAATTTATGCACTTTGGAAAGAAGACGCCTAAGTAATTACAGTAGTTCAGGCTAATTTCTCTCTCTCTTTTAGATGGTATTAAAGACAAGGAAATATTGGTGGCTGAAAATCTCATAAATCTATAAATCTATAAGAACAACTACAAGGTCTAAGACTGCAAGACAGCATTTCCTGGAATAACTGGAAACAGGATAAAACATTGACCCATATAAAAATAAGTCCCTTTTACACATGGATATATACACCTGTAGACTGACACGTACACACCTGCATACATAGACACATTCCAAACTTGTATATGTCTCATCCTTAAAACAAGCAGTGATTAAAACTGACAAAATACTCTTTTTCTACTAATAATTAAAATTACTATGCAGAAGGATTTTCATTTATGTACCATAAACCCCAATAATTTAAATAAAACAGAGAAATTATTATTTCACCTAAAATTTGAATGACTATTCTGCTCATGCAGAATTCTGGAATATTTCTATTTTCAGCAACACTAGTATTTTTTTTTCCCAAATAACAATATTAAATAATGATTTAAAGATGGTTAATTTAATTCTCAGGGAATTATTTACAAAGTTGAGATGATCTTTTTTGAGGTTTTTCACTCTCCACTTCAATTTCATAAACTTTTACAATTACAATTTTATTACTTTTCTCTGTTTTACATCAAATTTTTTAGATTAAATCCATCATTAATTAGCTTAGTTGATCTGGTTCCTGAATAAGAACAAAATAATTGCAAGATTTTCTGGTTTTAATAATGGAATTTCAGTGTTCATTAAGCTTCTTAGTAAACTATTATGAACACTGCACTTTAAAAATTACACTACCACTCATTTATTTTATTGTAGAATCATACATTACATCACTCAAGTTACTCCTCAAGAAAAACAACACTGCATTTGCATCAAACTGATTATCACTGTGTTATGTTGCTTAGATACTGTAAATTTCAAGTTTAATGCATTTTATGTAGGCATTTTACTAGCAAATAGCAAGCACTGCTTACAAATACATACTCAGAAAACATTTGTTATAATTTGCAATTTGCAACCTATTATGGAGAAGGAACAGTGTAGTTTCTCGACACAAGGTTTTATATGTTCAGCAATATTAAACCTTTATCAAAATATTCAACACATACCTGTTCCCAGGCAAAGACATGTTGATTGAAGTAGAACTGAATTTGTTCATTGGCAATGTTGATACAGAGTTGTTCAAAAGAGTTTTTTTTGAAATTCTCAAAGCCAAAGATATCAAGAATTCCAATGTTCAAACCATCATCGTTTCCACTGCAAAGATTAAATAAACTTTCTATTGTTGCATCTTTATTTTACAGTGACTAGCTTCATTATTATTTCACAAAAGGAAATAATGGGCCAAATCTTTACGCCACTTAAACAGAATAATGTTTGCTAAACCAGCTATCTCTTAAATTTTTGTTTGAAATAGAATAAATGCACATAAATTCAAAGATGACTGTATTTGCAGACCAGATACACTGAATCACATAATGACCGAGTCAATTGATAAGTGTATAGAGGACTTAAATTTATATTTTTAAACTAGTATTTGCTAGTTAATATTCTATTGTAAAAAACTGACTGCACTACAGGAACAACATGGAGTTCTTTTTGTTTCTCTTGTCATAAAACAGGCTTTACTCACCAGCATCTTGAAATCAAAGATTGCTGTCATTAAATATGATTCCTTCACATTATTTACTCACAACAATTACAAATGCTTCTTTTAACGTGAAAATCAAAAGAATGTATAGCTAGACCTTTTATGCATCAAAATAACTATTTTAAGTATTGGAGCGTGGTATGAATTTAAATTACCAATTAAGTTCCAGAGAAGTAGTACTAGTGAAAACTTCAGTTTGAAATTTTAGCTTAGGCATTCTGAGAGATATGTGGTCATTTCTGCAGCTGGAAAAAAGCTCTAATATTTGTATTTATCTGCAGAAACAAAAAATTAAGAGGATATAATTTTATATCAAACTGAAGTTGACATTAGCATTTTTTCCTAGTTAAATTAAAAAGACTAAACCACATTCTACCTATAAAAACCCTTTGAGGAGGTATCTGTAACCACTTGTTTTTTTCCCCCATAAAAAGTGTAGGAAATCAGATCTGAATAACCAGCCTCAAGATACTCATGAACAGAACTTGAACCCCTTTGAGAAGCCCATCTCAAAAACGGAAGCGTTTCATTGTGGAGGAATCAAAGGTATTTATTGATTTTGACCTGCATTTGGTGACTGTCTTATCTGTCTGGAAATTACATTTTTAGTGAATAAACTGCTGAAATTTGTCTGCCCCATTCCTTCCCAAAGCTAATTACAAGAAAAATAGGAAATACAAATTATTTTACTACCACAAAAACAAAGCAGACTTCTGGTTTTGGGTTGTTTTTTTTTGTATAGTGAACATTTCAGGTCAAATTTTCTCCCTCCTCACCAGAACAATAAGTATACAATTTCCAAAGGGCTCTGTAACAAGCAGTGCAGCATGCACTTTATCCTATCACTTACTTATTAAAAGTTCTGTTTATTGCTGCCCTGCTGTAACCAAATATTTGAAAATTCACTATGAATAGGATAAAACAGTCTTTTTTAACATGGTGGTGTCATAAACAAAAAGATAGCAGAGAAAAGTAGATAAGAACACTAGTAGATGGTGTTATTCCCACAGAAAATCTCTCTTTATTCTGGAAAAGCGTCTTTTACCTTAAATGTTTGTCAGGTTTGAGTAAAGTGTTGATGCGATTGACTATCCAGCTAAAAAGGCGCCCGTACAGTGCTTTTGCCATGGCATCTCTGACGTCAGTGGCTTTCTCCACAGTGTTGGGACGAATAATTGTTTCTCCTCGAGTCACTACACAGTGAGAGGTGAGGGCCTCTTGCAGTTCATCTGCCTGAATACACAGCAAGGACGCACCTAGGAAGGAAGGTCACAGGCACAGCTCAGAGGCAGTCTTTGGAAGGAAAAATAGGCATTTTTGCAATCAAGGCTGCAAGAGCAACGTATTATGAATAAGGGCCAAATAAAAGTCTTGAGCTATGACTAATGAGGGTGTTCACACCAAACAGCTGTCAGTATCTAATTTAGTCACCAGCCTTCCTAGCTTCCACTGCAGTCAATGAGTAAGTGATTCAAAGCAGAGGCATTTAGGTTCTAAATGGCTTTATCAAGAAGGCTATTTCTCCAAACCGTCTGTGGAGAAATGCTAGGGAACCTAAGTGTCAATGTCAGGAGTCTGTAAGTTGAGAGGTGTGAATATCCTTCTTGGTTATAATCCATCCATATAAGTCACTGCTGTCCTCCTTTTGCTCCAAAAAAGGCGGCTTCTTTCCCAGTATATTTCTATCTATGGCAGGAAAACGTGTAAGAAGATAGCACGAAGACTCCATTATCTCCCCAGCTGTAATTACTGAGAGACCATCAGCTTCCTTGAGAATCTTTGCCCCTTTCCCTCCTCTGCCTCCCTGCAGCCTATAATGTAAGGTATCCCTTGCAAAGAATTAGTGAGCCATATTTCAACAGGCACATATGGGGAACAAGTAATGAGTATCTGAGAGAGAAACTGTGCAAAAAACTATTCAAAGTGGTAATGATGTTCTCCATCAAATGTTCAAATAACCTTGGAAAAATTCCAAAGATTTTCTTTTCAGGCATCTGCAGTATTAGTCATGTTTCCTGAATGCCAGTGAACTGGTTAGTCAAATAAGGTGCATGACATAGACAATTTTTTCTTGTTCTATTTGAATTCAGGTGCGCTTGGAATTAATCTATCTCCAGCATTTAATTTTTCTTGCAAAATTTCCATGTGAATACAGTTTTCACTGATAACTCTCTTGCAATAAAAGGAATTTGCTATCAAAACACTAAATGAAAACAATCTTAAATCAAGAAAAAACACTCACAATTCTCAAGGGCTACTGGATTGGAAATGTTGCTCTTGTCAATCATATGTTCAGACACCACTGCAGAAAATTCAATGTTACCCACATTTAAAATGGCAGCCAGGACACTGTACACGCTTCCAAGTTCCTGCAAAGTATATTAAAAAAGATACAACACTTAATAGCCAGACAGATTTGTCACTTTGGTTTGTGTGATGGGCATGGACGGGTATTGTTTTCTAAGCCGGGAACAATCACTGCCTCTCTCTTGTCTGCCACACGCCCACGACTTTTAGGAATACTTTTCTCAGCATAGTCTTTCAAGTGTAAGACACCCAAAGAGTGCAAGACAAACTAGAGCCTAATCTCTCTTCTATACTTGTCTACAGGACAGGACTGACATGGAGTAGGGGAAGCACAAAACAGTGGTGAGCGTAATCCTCTTACACAGGAGGAATTCAGAGGTTATTTATATCCATGCTTCACTGCGTCTGCAGGCATAACCCTGTCTAAAAATGTAATAACTAGATCAACAAAAATATAAAAACATCTGCATCTGCGTTACAAAGGTCTGCAACAGCTCCCACCAACGTCATCATAAAAACTTTCACCAGGAGAAGAATGAGACGTCATATCTCTGATTTGGCAAAGCACTTTACCCTTCAAAATGTCACATAGGAACTGTGTATTCACCAAAGCACTTTGGTATGGACTTTATTTAAATATATTTAAATTTCAAAGTATTTAGTAGGTTCTGAAGGGGATTCTGTCTTGAAAAAGGGCTAATATTAGTCTTGACAGTGAAGGGATATATACAGTTAATGATTTTAAGTACTTATATATGACAAATAAAATCCTATTTGCAATTAATGAAATAACGCTTTCATTGCAGGTTTGACTTGGATTTAAACAGCAAATTTTCATCTGAACTGTGAAGGTTTATCAGTATACTTGATCGTCCCTCAGGATTTCCTACTCAGAAGTGCTGAGGTGCTCCTGTAAAACAAACTAGTTTTTAATCTGGAATCTGTGATACGATGTATTCTGAGGCAGGCAGCAACAGTATATTTTATAAATAGCAGTTTTAGAAGTTTTATAGTAGTTTTATAAGAAGCAGTTTTGTAATGATACACTTCTCATAATTGCGCAGCATTTTATCCCTACTATTCAATAGTTTGCTGGTATCATGTCAGGCACCATTTACTCAGATAAAGTTCTTAATTGCTCTAGAATACTTGATCTTGTTTCCAACACTTTCAGAAGTTAATCTAGCAGTTAATAAATTAATTATTCCAGTGACAGCAAGACAAACTAGATAAGCTTAATCTAAAAAATTATGCTCAGAATAACCAGTGCGCAGTTTACCTAGGTTTTAAGCAATCATTTTCATGTTAAGCTTAGGGATGCAGATGAAATGCAAAGAAATGGATAGCTTAACTTCTGCCATTATGCTGTACAGAATGTATAGCTGCTGACATTTTGGTGCCCTTTTCCAGTGTATTTAAAATCTGGCTTGATCTGTCTCATACAGCACGATTATTGTTCACCTCGGGCAGTTCTTTCCTATTAATTTTGCCATGGAGCCTGAAATAAAGCAGTGTGATTTTCAAACAGGGAGTATGGACAGTAGTTACTATTAAAGCCTGCCAGTCAGTTCAAGACATATTTCAAAGAAATAAAGCCTTGTTTAGGTCTCAGTTTTAATTGGAGTGGACAAGATATTCTGTCCAAGGTTTTCTGCCAATAAAACATGGAACATGCTTATACAGAACCTCCTCTGTGCATTGCGATAAATGTCAAAGCTTAAGGCTGCATTACTAAAAACCGAACTTAGAAAAGGAACTCATTGTCCTACAGTATCTTTTTCTCACTGAAAATAAATTGTCTCTACACATGTACCCTATATCAGAACCTCAGTGGGGGAAGAAGACTCCTTTGGTCCTTCACTCTTGCAAACAGCCGCAGAGAGGCTCATTCACCCCGTGGAGAATGTATGACAGGCTAACGTGGATGGGCCTCACGTGGAACCACAGTAAGATTGCCTGTGGTACTCAACCTGCTTTTGAAACTGTGGGAGTTCTACAGGTAGATAATTCTTCACAGATTCAGCTCACAGTGGCTTGCTGAGTTAATCAAGTGAAGATGCACGCTAGAAGTGCACAATGCAGCCAGTGACCTAGTTCTAACTGGATCTTCAATATGGTCTTCTCTTTTGAATGATCAGGATTACTGTTTCCATCCATCAAAGTGAACAAAAGAACTGGGAACAAAACCAGACTTGCTTCTTTTCGTGATATAAATTAGGACTTATCAAGGTCTCCGGTGCTGTGACAAAACTGCTATCAGTGCTGAACTGTGCATATCCTTCCACGCTGCTTCTGGAAAGCTGAAAGTAGAGGTGTGAAAGGATGTGATGGTGCAGGTGTGATATTACTAAGTGCAGCTGTGAATAAGCATGTAGAGGCGAAAGAGACCGTGAACTCCGCTGCTACTACGACTTAATGCAAAATGAATATGAAGAAACAGAATATGCGAATAAATTTTTCCTGCTGGCTATTCAAATATTTACATTGAGGGAAGCCAAAATATTTAACTGAAGTGAGTAATTTTCTGTGAAAAGCTACTTACAACATGCGGTTTCGTCAAAGAAATTAAAACATACACCCATTCTGCAGCACTAGTGCTGTATTTCACAGATACGGTATGGATCATCTACTATCGTTTGTGATAAAGTCAGTGGTAAACTACATCTGTGATGCACCACTTCTTCTAAGAAGAGAGAACTAGGGTGCAGGATGGGGTTTCCTTCCCTTGCATCCTACTTTATAAATCCAGAGGCCTGTTTTTATTTTAATTATATGAAAGACAGCCTGAGGAGCGGGGTTTAATGGCCAGCAGAGCAATGATATGAGATCATAAAGAAAGAATGGGTTCAGTTAATGTTTAGTGATGAGATTCACTCCAAAGGGATGTAAAAACTTCATTCGACTTTGCCCCTGGAATTGTGCAAATGTATTGAGTTCATCAAAACTCAGATCAACTCAATGAATTTTTAGAACTCTCACTCTGGACTTCATCTTAAAGCAGAGATGAGGCTCATATTCACAGGCCTAAAATTATGGGCTAATAAATAGTTACAACATCATATTCTATGCATTTAATTTGCATAAGTCTTTTTTTCCCAATTACTCAGCTGTGCTTGTGTTCACTGATTTCAAAGTCTTGTTGACTAATACCATTTTATTACTTTATCAATGCCTTGAAACATTAAAAATTTAAACGTGGTAATATAACAGTAAGTTGACCATGCAATATCTTAAAACATAAACACACTACTGCTGAAGGAAGAAAATAACAAGGGAGATTATCTGAATGCTTTAGTAAGTTTTTCCTGATTAAGGTAGCCATTAAAGATCACCAAAAAAAAGGGTTATCAGCACTCACCTCCAGTGTAAAACCTATGACTTTGAAGCACTGTTCAATTAATTCAAACTGAGACTTATAAAAGCTATTGTTCATGAAATCTTGCACTATTCTGAAATGATCATTTTGCAGATATCTGAAAGAGTTGATGGATACAGAGTTAGAATGTAAATGAGGCTGAGAATTCAACTACACTGCATTTTTTAGTAATCAATTTATGTAAAAATAAACTGCATTACCTGGGAGGTCTATATTCTGGCAGTTTATAATGTGCCAGTTTTTTCTTTTCCGCCAGACCAGCATAAATATAATAAAAAATATGGAAATTTTTCTCTCCTCTGAAACAACAGAAACAACAAACTGGTTTACTAATGTAACTACATTACATTTACTGATGACATACTTGCTATTATTAAATGTTGTTTTAATAACAGGCAAGGTTCATGCAAACTGAGAGAGGACTCTGAAAGAAGCTTTATCACACAAGTTCCTGTGAAGTGAACACCCTTTCTGTGCTGCTGTGTGTTTGTCCTGAAGCTGCCAGGGCGGCTGCTCGATGCTACAAGCAGCTAAACGCTGCTCTGCCTTTGATGCAGTCGGTAGATGCTGGGTGAGATCTTGCGCGTTGCTCACCCACCCGCAGTAAATGGGCTGCTTAACTCCAGTTATTTTAAAAAATCTTCTGACCGTGGGAGAGCTATACACTCTTGATTCACTGAATCCAGTGTGTTTGCTGTGTCCTTTAGCCCTGAACCTAAAAAGCACATAAGCAGACATTCAGCAAAGAACCTGATGACTTGGCATGCTTTGCTGAGAAGTTAGGTGCACAAACCCAGGACACAAAGTTTAGTTGCACATCCGAGCTTCCTGTGCACCTTATAAGGAACAACTGAATGCTTAGGTGGAAATTTGCAACCACCACTGAACCTTGAGATGGCCAAATCAGTCACCATGAAATGGCAAAAAGGAATTGTGTTCAAATCCCTGATTTCTGCATGAGCTGAGGCGTGTGTCTCAGAAGCACCTTCTGTGAAATGGGGTGAGAGCTCAGTGCACTCCTCTCTGCGTGGGGGTGCCAAGATCAGAGTCCAGTGCCAACTTAGTTCGCACATTTTACTGTGGACAGTCAGCAGTGGAAAACAAGACCAATTTACAGGGTAGGAGCAGATCCTTTATCTTCCCCCTCAGTGTCTTAACCATTAGGTTGCATAGCCGTGCCTTGCACGCCCTCTGAAACCTCACTGCGTCCTGATGGTTTCTTGCAAAGGTAGGGGGACCTGCGGGTTCAAAATCTCTTGGTTTGAAGTGGGTCTGGAACTTAGGTCTGCCATTTTCTGGGTAACCAGTCATAGGATTTCTGCAAAACGTCAGTCTTAGCTCTCCATGTGAGTTTGGGAGTCATGTTCTCCCAGAAGAGCAGAAGAGGCTGCCCTTGCAATGCGGGTGCTATGTCACTATGGCACGGCCATATTGACCAGCCACACAGAGACCTCAGTGAAGAGAAGAACACGCCTGACACAAACAGTTTCAGGCGTGTTCTGGAAGTTCATGCCTCAAAATTTAACCTCCTAGAGTGGCTCTTATGCTAAACACTTTGGTGGCATTTTCTTGTGAATTCAGACATCTAAACATCTACCTAAACAGCACTGGAGGCACGGAAAGGCTTTGCTGACTTCTTGTGTCATTATGTGGCTAAATATAAATACAAACTGACAGCCACAGAACAAACCCATGAAAAGTTATGAAAAAATGTGCTATTTTAAGGAAAAATCTGATTTTATTCTGAAAAAGCAGTTTCTGTGTTTATGTTCAATGGGGGAAAAAAACACCATGTCATAAAATTGCCTCTAACTTTAAATTGGTTATTGAAATATTCCAAGTGATACTTAGATGTTCTTCATACCACAAACTGACAACAGACAACAAGGTCATGCAGAACTACAAAAAGAGTAAAAATGAATAAGAGATAAGCAGGGGGAAAAATTTAAATTAGTGACAACATCCCTTGTCTCAAACTCTGGTTTTGATATTGTTATTATGGCAGAAATAGAGTTGCCAAAATATTTGTTATCTGGATGTGCTATATATTAGGCTGGAAAATATATATCAATAATTTAAATAAATTGGAAATGCCATTTAATTTTTTGTCATTTTATATTATGAGATACACATGACAGAGATGGATCTGTTCTGCATTTCGTCCATAACCCTTCATAAACAAATCCTACTAGATGCTCCAAAATGGAAAATGAGCACTTTGTAAACAAACAAAAAAAGTGCTACAATACCAGAGGAAACGTAGAGGGATCAACTACAAGTGATATACTTAACATGATACTGCAAAATTCCGCAAAGACATTTATAACTGAACTATTAGAAAGTTTTAAATTCTTCACGCATTCTGATACACTTTATATATCACATGTGCATTTTTATGACATTTGTTTAAATAACCCAGGAGGCAATGAAAAAAAGATCAGTAGTTTTTGGCTACCTTACAAATTTATAAGCTATTCATATACGATTTATAAGAAAAAATCCCAGTACTTTATTCATCTTCATGTTTTGATCCAACATAATTTTCTGCATTGTAGGCCTACTCTGTAACCCACAAATTAGGTCATGTATAATTTTTATACTTACACTGCCTGGTGGACAACTCTGGATTTTTCAAGGAGATACTCTGAAATCTGAGCTCCTACTACAGTGCCACCACAAGTGAATTTCATTTCCAAATATTTCCCAAATCTGCTTGAGTTATCATTGATGATAGTGCCTGCATTCCCAAATGCTTCTACGAGATTATTCACCTGGAGGATCTTCTCCTGTAAAGTCCTGTTATTAGCCTGGATATGAAAAAATATATTGCTTAAAATTATCAGTAATCCTTGAAATGCATTCATTCTTAAGCATTTTTTTCCTCTTCTAGTTGGTATTGTGAAGCGTGACACCAACGGGGCAGCCATTCCCATGTGAATCATATGGGAAAGAAGGCACGTATATATCATGAAACCTATCAGAATATAGCAATCTGCAGAACTGATGGCTGGCTGGAAGAGATAACACACATAATGATAACAACAACACCAGAACTAATCAATTTCTGTGGTCCACCACTCTGAGCTGGCCGGCCTGCTTTTAGGATCCTTGTTAGCATCTGCTTACTGCTGCGCAGCACCACACCAATAGATCAGTTTGCTTGCATCTCACCTGGGACATGCAAAAATGGCATTTTATTTAGACAAATACAGTGGTCACTTCCCAGAACGACCTTGCTGCACTGACAGCAATCTGGTTGTGGAAGGAGGTGAAAAGTTAGAAGAGGATTTTATTTAGTACAGTTTGGGTGATTTGAAGACAATTAAACAAAGGACAGACTGAGTCACAGCCCTCACTGCAGCGGGCACTTCCTTGCAGAATCCCCAAAATATTTTCAAGTGACCCCAGTTCAGGAGGGAGGAAGGGGTAGACAGATCAGCATCACATTCCAATCTGACCTTGCAAAAATTCTTTGGAAAATGTATTACAGTCTCAGCCCCCTACCAATGCCCTGTCCGCAGGTTCAGTCGACTGGGCCTAAAATAGCGAAGCCTGAGAGAGGCATCCCCTTGGAAACATACCTTGCCCAGGACAGTGAGCTGCTGAACCAGAAGATGGGCACTTTGTGTCTTGCCAGCTCCACTTTCTCCAGAAATAACGATGCACTGCAGAGAACAAGAGCGTGAATCCAAGCTCATGACATATCTCTCAGCCTAGCAAAGGATATAATTAAGACATCTCATCTTTACCTGATCAGAGTTGTATGTCACCATGGACTGATAACCTATGTCAGCAACTGCAAAAATATGAGGAGGGTTGGCAGTCCTTTTCGCTCCAATATACAGTTTGGAATGCTAAGCATAAGAAAAATGAAAACATTATCAGTGTCCCTTAACAATTTTTTTTAATCAGAGTTTAGTTTTATTTTCAGATTAGTGTACAGCATGCTGAGGTTACCAGCAGTGATGTTTTCTGAGTGAGCTGTTAGTGCACTCACTATACCATGAATCTGTATATACTTAGTGCTATAAGAATTGCTAAAAAAAATGAAGCCCAATTTTGTATGGTGTCAGCCCTGATTATGCTATAAAACTCAAATTATTAGAAGAAAATTTAATGTTGCCAGACATCAAGGAACAACTTATAATTTCATTTTATTTGTACTTCACATCCTCTTAGTATTTCTGCATGATATTGATATCAAAACTTAAGATCTTTTCTGTACCTGTAGTATCTGATAATTAATAATGCCAAATTATTGTATGACCAGACTTTCATATCTGTCCCCTTTTTTAGAATGGGGAGGCGAATTCACATATGTTAAAATTTTACAGGGTTGCTTTGTGAATTGTTTGATCAATTTAATAGCTATGGCTTCCTCAGCTCTCTTGGGAGGAAATACCCCCAGCTTCTACCTCCATCCATTCACAGAAGTTCTCCATGGGAAGTGGAGGAGAAGAAATGCCCCCTCCCATAAAGAGGGGTAAGACTCACCTGAATAAATGCACTTATCTGTACAGATGCTACTTCTGAACTAGCTGCTATGAGCAGCTAGCGCCTTTACACTTCATGGGGTTCTAGTCAACAAATATCATAAAATTTAGCACAATTTATCTCATCCTAGAATGAATGTTGAAAGTCACTAGAAGAATAACAACCTCAAAAATCTTATTTCTATCCACTGATTAAAATGGATGACTTGCTCAGATATAGCTGTTTGCACTTTAGACATGATATAGACATGATCTACACTATAGACATAAAGGTATCAGGAATTAAAATTTTAGAGTCTTTAATTTCCATGTTGAAATTCAGCACATGATAAGGATGTGTGTTAACATGGACTTGAAGGGATAACTGCATTGGTAATTCTGTTTTTCAGAGTGAACTGAAGTAAATCCCAAGAATGGTCTTACTTTATACTTAACACAAATATTCATATTTTAACGGAAATCAGAGCTAGTTTAAAAGAACCAAACCTAGATTTTCATACCTGTGAAGAATAAATATCTATGTTCCGAAATGGATTGACAGCGATGAGAATGTCCCCAACGTACGTGTAGATCTGATCCTTGGCATAACCCTTCTGCAACTGCTCTGTTACTGTGTTCTGATGAAGAAAGAATAGGAACATGGAATCACATGGTGAAAAAAAAGAATATTAGGACAATGCATAAAATATTTATATAGTACAATGACTGAGGATAGAGAGAGAAGGTATTAATAGTCAGGAATGCAGCGGATCACGATTGAAAGTGGGTAACACTTTCAAACATACTGGCATTCCTAATTTCTTGCATCCAAACTCACAATATATACTTATAAATCCCCACGTGGCTGTAGAAAAATGAGTTAATAAGTCCTGCTTTAATTCAATTAATCAAAGGTTTCCATGAGACAGTCCTGTCTTCATTTCTAACTCTACAGCTTCATGTAACTCATCAAGCAAGAGCCATACGCTTGAATTCATAACTGCCATTACAGCTGCCCTAACATTACTCTCAGTTATGATAAAACACAGATGTTCAACTGTTTGGATCCTATTAATGTAAACAATCAGGCACCTTTCTATATTAACAACCAGTCTCTCCTGTGATTGTTCTTTGCTGCTGCAGAGCCAGTTCTCCCTGAACCAAGAAAAAAGAAGGGCTCATTAATGGCACACCCAATTTCCTGACATAATTTCCCTCAGCTTCTTCTGCATACAGAGCTGGGTACATAAAGTGCCTGGTTAGTTTTCCAACCAAAACAGGACATAGAGCTGGATGAAGAAATTCAACCCAGCCTTGAGACTATTATGAGGTATATGTGAAGATATTTAGGCTCTATTCCCACTGGAATAGAATGACCGGCAGTAAAGGACTACAGAAGGAATTGCTTTCCCTCCACATCCATCTGTTCCCAGTGTTGCGCACTGTGTTCTGGTGAATGCACTTAAAACCTGAATTCTCAACAGCTGAGGAGGTTACATTTCCTTTACAGGAAAACATTTGGAGAAAACTTTGGTTTTCCATTACCTTGATATACTCTTCCCTTTCTGGTTTTGACTAGCAGTCTTGCTAGCATATGGCTATTCCCAATATGAAAAAATTAGCTCAATTAGTATTAACTAAACATTAAACTACTATAACCAAGCTCTTGGATGAATGGAAGATGTTGTGTGAGCTGTTTGCATTATGTAGTTTACCAGCTCAAGAGCCACATTTAATATTCTGGACTGATGAAGATACAATATACCAGACAAGTTTTACAGTTCAGAGAATGTGAATTATAGTCTATGCACAGCCCGGTGGAGGAAGAATGACAGTAGTTTACAACCACTGATGGCCTCTAAGACCTGCAGATAATGTGCTTTGGCCTGATTCTTCTTTTTGGTTTTGAAGCTTGAAGCATAAACACAAGGCTTTCCCCCTCCCTTCCCCCATCCCTTCTGCATGTTCCCAGGCTCCTTGACTTATTTTCGAACTTTGACAAACCAGTGAGATTTGTATCAGCAATTTTGCCAAAAGTTCACCAGAAGGCACTGACAGGCCAGAGCCTCAGCTGACATAAATTGATCTGAATGCATCTCCACACCAAAGTCGGTCAGTGAGAACCCATCCTAGGAGAGTACGGCAAGCTATTTTAAGACAACTCTAGATGTCCAAGCAATAGGGAAGAAGGTGCTTGTTCTTGGACCTGGACCAATTTCAGGTTAAGTCATCATTACAGATATTTAGCTGTAATAAAATCCAGTGATATAAAACCTGTTAAGCAAATGGTGCTACAACCTGCTGTAACTGCAGAGGGTGTTTAGCTTTGAGTTGGAACCATTCCCGACACAGCAAATCTCATCTAAAATATTTGGGATAAACTGGTAAAATGCCATTGCACACTTACACAATTGAAGTGTGACAAGACAGTTGAACTTGAAAATCAACAGCACTCCATTGTGTTTCAATACTTGATTAACCCTCTTCAGAAAAATGTGAAAAAGGAGATTCTTACCTCATCCAGTACCTCCAAGGTTGCTAAATCATCTACTTCTTCCTGGTTTGAAACTAGTGACTTACTGTAGTTCCCTTTCTTTGTATGAATACGTTCAAATCTAGAAAAGAAAAAGAGATGCAATTTCCTGATGTAAGAAAACACAGAGCAGATCTTGCATCTGTAATCATCTTGAAGACAATTCAGTGAAAACATTCCAGCTTTCCACTCTTCTGAATTCAAACACACGAAAGTTTGAATAACAGGTCAGGATATAACCTCTTAGTGCAGCCCACCTGTGCTTGACAATTAAAAATCTATGGTTTGATCCCGCAACTAATACCATGAAGAACTTTTTCACTCTACAGATCCCTGCTTGATCACACCCTTACATCAGCTGCAAGACTGGAGCTATGCAGTAAGGAAAAAAAACCAACCCATATTTATAAAGCATATAACAGTCAAACTCGGGCACCTACCTGCAAAAAGAAAAATTACCCGGATAAAAAATATGGATAAGACAAAACCTGGGGTGTATGATGAAATAGTATGGCAAGGATGACGCAGACAAAGCATTCGGGATGGAAACATTTCTAGCTTAGTAATGACAATGCTCTAGAGCCTGGCAGAGATGGCCACACTGTAGAGCAAAGTGCTACAGAACCACTGGGGTTTGTGAAATACATCCTGATCAAGAAGAATTTTCTTGGATTCTACCGGGAAAAAATCGTACAAAATAAGGAAACTAAATTTAAAATCTTTCTCTTAGCAGGGTTAAACTTCAATTAAGTTCGCCTTACATAGAAATTTATTTTCTGTATTAAACAAACCAAAGAAAACTTTATGCAATCTTGCAGAAATTAGCACAAAAATTCCCAGAGACTTGGATCATTCTCTATCCAAGAGTAAAGGCTTTGCTAAACAAAGCAAAAGCAGCAGAAAATGCAAGGTTTACAAATTCACATTAGTTATACTTGCTTTATGAGATGGGGGAAAATCAGGGAAAGGGCAACTGGATAAGTAACAGCAGAGTTCACAAACTAAATCAAGCTCAGATGTGCAACACGTCAAAGCACAGAAAGATTACCAAGTAACTCTGATCTGATATGACCTCGCTCCCCTTGATACTACAGGTAGGAAGGCGCCTCTCAAACATACGGAACATGGACCCTGGAAATGGAGACAGCAGAAAAACTGTGTTGTGTGAAATACGCTCACTCTTTATCTTGATTCCAGACAAGACCAGGGAAATCCTTTATTTAATTTTGACATTTGGATATATGGCATGAGTAAAAGCAGACAGCTGTTTTCTACCCAGGCCAGAACTTTAATATACACTAAACGGAGGGCAGGAAAAAGAGGGCAGTTGCACCAAGATGGAAAGTTAGAATGAATGGACATCACATTGATGAGGCAAGCTAAGAGACTTCTGAACTCCCACAGCAAGACTTACTGCAGGGTTTAATGGGCTGTACCCATTCCACAAACATTACCTACTTCATGGGTGCTACTTCAGGTCGCGCAGGCTGCACACTGATGTGGGATGCAGGTGCAGAAAGTCAAGCATTAGTTTCTGATTGCCAGGACTGAAAAGGGGCTGGAAGAAATGGGCAAATGATGCCCTCCCAAACTGGGAATGCAATCAAGATCTGAATGATGGAAGTGCAGGCATGAGTGCACTTCATCTAGCACTTCTTGCAATTTATCTTGTCTCTAATGATGGTTCCCTGAGGGTGACAGAATGGCCTGACCTCACCCAGGTGCCAGTAATGGAGCAGTTTCTTCCTCCCTCAGGCAAGGTGCCAGCTACCACTGGAGTCTTTCCATTGTCCACAGTGCAAAGGCAGGAGTTTCATACCCACCACAGCTGCCTAATTCGGCAGCCTTAATATCAAGACACAAACATGTAAGATTTTGTTGCAAGAGCTAGCATAGTTTCATGGCCTCTGTGCCAATATCGCACCCCAATACCCAGTGTGGAGGGTAAGTGACCAGGAAGCACAATGAACAGTATGGATCAACAGGATCTGCATTGCCCTGATGGAAGAGAGGGACCAAGTCTTGCCAGTTTACACCCAGCTATTTTGCAGACTACTCTCAAACTATTGTTAGGACCCTGGAGCTGCATGGGAAACTAACCCGCTTCCAATGTTTTCTTCCTTTCAGTATTTACTACAGGCCAAAACAGACTGTTGTAGATAGAGTTAAAAGGATGATGGTGAGGCTGAACTACACAAAGGTGAAAAGCAATGGGAATACTACAGTGCAGTAACAGAGCCTTCTTACTTCCACAACTGGACTGTAATGTGGTATATGTTTAAATATGTTGAAGCAGAAGACACACAGGAACACAAGCAGGCAGCATCAAAAGGGATGGGTCTGGTGTAAAGCAACCGCACCTCTCCTGGCTCTGATGTCGTCTTCTCTTTCCTTTGGAACCCATTTGTACCGCAAGAGCTATCCTGATAGCACCGTCCTTGCAATAACACCGTGAGATAATTTTTGGTTGTATGTACCCACAGGTTGTATTAAAAAGGATGTGGTAATATTAAGATTTAAATTAAGTCTTCAGCCTTGCATAGTCTGCTGCTGCTGGATTTGCATCTACCAGCTAAAGGATACCACTGCATTCAAAGCCAGAGGTGCAGGCAAAATCCTACCCCCCTCAATAGAAATCTGTCCCCTCTATAACTCACGCTCCTATTTATACTTCTTTTTAACAGTTTCAGGTGAAAATTTTATTTGGATAGTTGAAACAATTTCTCCATTGTTCCCACACGAAGGTCATTGTGTGTCCAGAGGATGCAGCTAACATCAGCATGACTTTGAGAAAGACCTATCAACATGCACATGAGGGAAAGATGCGGGAACCGCAGGACTATATCAAGCTCTGCAGTTCTATTTTTTCCATTGCCAAAGGAAGACCCAAAACAAGACATCTGTCAAGTTATGCTTTCCATTTTTGATGGAATTGTTTTGCATTGAATACATTATTTTTTTTTACTGCGTATCAGTGAGAGAGTGGTATTTCCCAAGATTTGTTTCAATTACCATTTTTCATTTAATGTAAGAAGTCAGCAAGTGCCTTGCAGGAAGGGAAGGGAATGCTTCGGTCATGAAGATTTGTTTTTTTTTTTTTTTTTTAAGGAAATGATCTCTATTTATGCCAGGGAAGTTTAATTACATAAAATTGATTCTCCTGTAATCCTCTTCAGCTGACATTATGAGAACACTAGTGCTTGTTAAACCAGATTATATTCTCCATTCTCAAGAGTACAGCAGAGCGGCAGATTTGCAGAACACAATATTTTTTCTGCTTTGCTGTCAAAAGGCACAGGGCCCTCAAGGGCAGTTATACTGCTTCACTTGCTAAAACTCCAACCACTTAAAAAAACCACGTCGGTGCTGTTGACATCAATGCTGAAATTTTGTTATTGTCATGCACACAGACATTGTGAACTGAAATAACCATGTTTCTCTGTTCTGTTCAGAAATTATTTGTTGGAGGCATTAAATCTTACAGCCATGCTCGACAAGCAATTCCAGCAGCTAAAGGCCAGAAACATCAACGCAGCATGGACAAGAAAATGAGTCAAGGCAGCATTGTTTCTGTGCATCCTCCTTCACACCCCACCCCATCCCCCCCGCTTATCTTTCAAGATTCAGTTAAATCAAAATGAGGCAACTGCAGCTTTTTCTACTTCAAATTGTCAGAATGTATTTAAAAGATTTCTGATAGTTCCAAAAATACCATGAAAAGGGAAGTGTGACTCACTATGCCCTGTTGAACTCTCTGCCTAAACTGGTTGGAGAATCATCTACAGACTAAGAAGTGACAGGAAAAGGGCTGGCCTTAGTCTGGGTGTAAAGAAGAAACTAAAAATAATCAAGTTTTCTGTCAGGTGAAGGGGGTAACAGCTGTACACCTCCCAGCAGTTACAAACAGCATTAAAAGTGACAAACGGAAAAGAAGCAACACAGAGAAACCTGTACAGAGTCTGTCATTGCTGGTGATTCTATTTCTCTGGGGGCTGCACAGAGCAATAATAATTCACACTTGAAATCAAAATTTTGTCTTTGACAGATGTATCTGGTAAAATATGCTTAAGTAAAACTATAGTCTTATGTCTATACAAAACCTGTACCTGAATTTAGACAAGTGTATTGATAGACTCCAGCTGTGTCTGCACAATGCTTTGCAGACAAACCTGTGCTCCCTCTACGCACCGGCTGCAGCCTCGGAGCTGTGCTCAAGTTTATGCCGTGCTGCTGCGAGCACAGGGCTGCCCCGCAGAGCCACGGGGCTTTTGGTTCAGAAGCGGTCCATGTCCAGCCAGCTGGGTCATGTCTCGGTCTGCACCATCTGTTTGTTAAAGTCTGTGCTGGTTTACCGTGCCCTGCAAAAATGCAAATTATTGGTCCTTCAGGCTCGAGAAATAGCTGCATCCCAGACAAATTTCAGGGAAAAACAGGTCTTCTTAAATGAGCAAGTAAGATATCTCTAAAAGGACTCTGGAATTAGTTCTTCATTGCCCTCATGAGTCAGGCCCATGCTCTACAGACAGAACCATACTGAGAAGACAAGGTGGAAGCTCCAAATGTGAGCAATACCTGGTTAGGTATCCCACCTTCAGGGATACCTTCAGAAAGGAGCCGCTGAGCAAGTGAACTGATGTGACAGTAAAGCAGCAGTTGCAGAGCATTAATCTCAGAGAGTCCTGAATGCAAGAGGAACTTCTTTCTCCTGTTTTGCTTCGTGAGGTAACCTATTCTCCATTCAGGCATTGCTGCTGCCCATTTTGTACGGAAGAAGACTGGAACCGCATTCTAGCTCTGCTGTAGAGACGTGTATTAGCTGCAAGCATTTGGGACTGGAGATCTGCTTATTCTAAGGCCTGTGTTGCCAGAAATTCTTTATTGTTTCCATAACCTGAGAGTAGTTTGTAGCATAGCCATCCTACATAGGAGTGTCCTCAATGCAAGAATACGTGTTCCTTGTTGGTACAACAAAGCCCACGCTGAGTTACAGGAGAGGAGAAGTAGCCTGAAGTGCTCAAGGATTAGTCTGGAACCCCAAAGCCCCAGGTTTAAGCCCCTACTCTGACACAGATTTCATCTGGAGACCTTGGTCAAGGCAGCACTGGACTCTGTGTGAGCTATCTTACTCTGCTCCTCATACTGCCTTTGTCAAGGCTAGTATTGCTAGGCTAGGCTTGCTCCCTAGCCTTTGTCAAGCTAGGATGGTGATCTCCTACTCTCCACTACGGCCTGCACTGCAGAGTTGAGCTTGAAGGACTGCTATCAGCTGCTTTCAACTGGCAGGATGAGTCAGAGGCAGAAAGAGAGAACACCCAGCAAATAAAAGACGTAATTCTGGGCAATCAGGGAACGTAATGGAAGAAAACTATATGGTACTCCCTGCTTGTGATGCTGATAAATAAATTGACACCCACCTTTGTGCGTGTTGTACATGAACTTCTATGAACCTACCTCCTTGAAGTATCCAAATAGTTAAATAGAGCAACTCTTTAGCACTCTGTCACTGGATTTCAGTGTTATCCCTACATGGCCAATACAGAAGGACAAACTCTTAGTATAATTCAGCTCACCCAAAAGCTCTTGCTCTCAAGCACTTTGCAGTAGAATGGGTTTCTTTCCCATATTTATTTAGAGGGCATATAAAGATGAGGCTCTTAACTTGGGGACCAGAGTCAGTTGCTGAAATCTAGGTGCAGTGAATATCCCTCACACAGGCAGCTCATTCTGGAATGAGTCATAATTCCCAGGAAATACACGTTGTACTAATCATTGCATATTTCTGCAGAGATTACTGTAAAAGCAGTCAAGATTAAGACAGCCAAACAGCTCAAGATAGAAGTCGTACAAGCCTGACTGTCAGGTGTAGATGCGACAGTTCTGAAGGCCATTTCAAAGACAGCTATTTCTGTTGCAAAGTAAAACTCTTTACAATGCAAGCTTTTTTCCTTGGTCTAGCAAGAAGGGTATTTTTAGAACAGTTTTTGGGTATATGCTGCACCACTCATTTCTAATAATTATTTTCATCACTAATTATAAATTTTAACAGCTATAATGTGACATACAACAATCTAAGTATGTGACTGAGGGATTGGCTAAAAACAGCTATTAACTCAGCTATTAACTTCCAGACATTTTACTATTTTTTTTTAAATACAAAATATTTATTAATAAAGTATAATTTGAAGAGGAGAGGAAACACATACTGAGAAAATAACTGGATTCCTTACTTTCAGCTTTAAGTCAGCTTTACCAAATTTCTTGAGTTTATATGTCATGCCCATTTATACAGCACGACACAGGTAGGAGGATTTCTTCCCTCGGTAGAAGGAAGGGTTCTTTAATCCTTTAAACTACCTGCCTCCCAGTGACAGCAAGCGGGAGAACTGTGCCTTCAAATTATGGACGAAGAGAGTGTGAGCTGGAGATCGGGAGGGAGCTTTACAAGGAAAGTTGCCAGCAATTGGTGAAAGTTCAGGAATTTCACAGTAGGGCCCTAACATGCCAGTGTAAAAACAGTCCCAGAGCAGGATAATCAAGAAAAGAAAGCCAGGAGATTTTAAGATGAGACTCTTTCAGGTGACTTGTCACTACACAGCCTATGTCTTAACTCTGAATCAGATTTACATGGTACTTTTGTACAGGCTTGTGTTGACACCATTTGCTCTGTGCAGATTGAAGGTCAGAAGATACATACGATTAGTATTTAAAGACTTGAAAAAAAGTATGACTACTGAATTCAAAGATCTGTGTATCATTCAACAGAAGAAAAAAACCAAATGCCATTCTGTAGTAACGTCCTTTACAGGCCTGGTATTCTAATTTCTTCTAAAGCAAAATGATGTATATACTTTACTACAATTTCAACTACTAAAAAATTATCTCTGCTTTTCTTGCTTGTACGGAAATAGCGCTAGATATTAAGATGGGTATTCTTACTGTTTCTAGAAGGTGGCTAATCCTCTTATGCATTCACTACTGTGAAAGACAATCTTCCAGCAAATGTAGTCAATAAATATGTTCAAGCTGAAGTGATTATACGTACAGTGACTTTAAAATGTGATTTTTACTTGCAGTCTTTCATACTACCTTAACTGATCTCAGGTATGAAAAGACTTGGTTAAATCAATGCAAATGAGTTTAAACTAGATTCAGCCTACTTTTAGTATTCTAAACTGCTAAACTGAAATATGGACACTACACATCAAGATACTGGTTTAACCATACCATTTAAACTACACCCTTAATTAAATAAGTTATTTTTTTGGCACGGATTCAGATAAAAAATTATTATTTTCACAGAGAAAATTCCATCCTCCTTTGGGAACATTTATATAGAAATTACAGTTGATCAACTGTAAAAGCATAGGTAACTTCATCACATAGTAATATATTCCCTTAAACTCTGGTTCATGTGAAGAGTGATCAGTTAATAAAACACAGTCTAAACAGGATGGAGTACGTGCCAATAGATCGTCCTGTTCCTGTGCCATTTGACTGCTCATGCATGCAAATTGGGCCACTTTCTTTATGTTTGTATTGTATAGGAAAAGAAAGTTTATGTGATTTGGTTTATGCAGCATTTACATGAAAAAATGAAAGGATTTCGAAAAAAAAAAGAATAGGACTTGACCGAAAACAAACATATGAGTTTCATAAAATGGGTAAAAAAGCTCATGATACTTAACTGACTTAGAAGCTTGATTTTCAAAAATTATTCAGGATTTGAAAGGACCAGTGTCACAAGTGTTAACAGGATTTAAATTCATATAATTCAGTGTTCTGGACTTATTTTACCTAAATAAACCTAACTATACCTAACTAAATAAATAGTTTTTGAAGTCTGGAGTATGTCGCTGTTTTAGTGCTCAGCACTGATATCCCATAATCTTATTTCAGTTCCAGAATCTTTCCAGATTAAGCAAATGTCAACTCTGCACCATATAGAACATACAAATCCAGTCTCAGGCTTAAATTTGAGCCAACTGCATAGGTTTTTACTGAAATGCCAGAAAAGAGAAAGTACTACTAGTCCCATATCCACTTACACAAAGCCCAAGAAAACTTGAAAATCACAAATTATTTAGAAATATATTTTTTATTATCATCTTGAAAGGATAGAGTAAACAGAAAATTCTCCAAGATCAGAACTGAAGATGGCTGTATATATTGCTACTATAAATATGTGTGAAAGGATACGTGGTAGATTTTAGTAAGCTTTTTCTATAGAGATGATAATGCCAACATTTATTTTAAATTTTATGTTCCATTTAAAAAAAAATAATAAATTACCATCCTTTACCTTGAAGCACAGGAGAAGTTGCACCAGTAATACATCAATACTAATCTTGTACTACGTTTCAAATCTGACACATTACCTCAGTGTACTGGGTGGTCTTTTTTTTAAATTGCAAAATTGAGCCAAGACATTTTCAGTTGCTTTAAATAAAAGCCAACAGGTGCTAAGTGATTTATGCAGAACTGGTATTACTAAATACTAGCAGAAGAAAGAAAGTATCTATTCAATAATATGTAAGATTTGAAGTTTTCAAAACAAGATCTGGTACTATGACCACTTCTTTCAGTCAGTAGCATGCCACTCTTGCAGGAACCTGACTAGTCACTTTTAGCATACTTGCTTAAACTAAACATTCGCTGATAATGCAAATGTAAGAAAATGCCAAACATTAATTTCACCTAACCCTAGCTTTCACAGAATCACAGAATGGTAGGGGTTGGAAGGGATCTCTGGAGACCATCCAGTCCAACCCCCCTGCCAGAGCAGGGTCACCTAGAGCAGGTTGCACAGGAACGCGTCCAGGCGGGTTTTGAATGTCTCCAGAGTTGGAGACTCCACCACCTCTCTGGGCAGCCTGTTCCAGTGCTCTGCCACCCTCAAAGTAAAGAAGTTCCTCCTCATGTTTAGGTGGAACTTCCTATGCTCAAGTTTGTGCCCATTACCTCTTGTCCTGTCCCCGGGCACCACTGAAAAGAGCCTGGGCCCATCCTCCTGACACCCACCCTTTAAGTATTTATAAGTGTTGGTAAGATTCCCCCCTCAGTCGTCTTTTTTCCAGACTGAAGAGACCCAAATCCTTCAGCCTTTCTTCCTAAGAGAGGTGTTCCAGTCCCCTAATCACCTTCGTAGCCCTTTGCTGTGCCCTCTGAAAGCTGGGATCCTAATCTGCATCTTGAGACACAGAAGAAAGGGGAAAAGAGAAAGCCCCTCTCTTTTCATTGGTTCTATAGGGAATGCCAAAGATTAAGCTCTCTACTTTTTGGCCAGCTAAAGTTATGAGAGGTGAATCTTTCTCTGAGCACTAGCCATTCTGAAACAGTGAAAGTATTACAATTGTCCCAACTGGTCTACTTTTTAGCTACTTTTACCTTGCCTTTTCAGTGACTCCCATTTGTTGATGAACATCAATAAATTCCATGAGTTGCCTCTGTAGCGCGTTTTCTTTTCCTTCAATTTGCTTAATAAAATCATGCTGCAATAGACTAGATACTGTTGGACGCTTCTCATAATCTTTAGTCAAGCACCTGTGCTGGCAGAAAAAGCACGTGATCATTGAGGGATTGCTGTTAAGTTTTGAAATGCTTGTCTGTAGTTCATTCATACCTCCATAATAAATACATCCATCTTAATCACAACAGCTCTGTACTGAAAATTGTTAAGATTTCACAGAACTGAGGAGTCCAAGAAGTTAAATTACTGCATTTTAAAACAAAATATTCTTTAAATTAAGAAAAACAGAAACATCAAGTGTGTTAAAATGTTGTTATTTTGTGTTTTAAATCTGGAGCCTCGCTTGGAGCCAAACTGGATTTACAAATGTCATTTGTAGGTTTTTAAGGAAAAGCATTAGTAGCAACAGATTTCCACAGAGAATACAAATATATTTTACATATGACATTTACACATATTCCATATGCAGCTACAGTGGTCTCAGTTGTTACTCACTTGTTAATGAAGTCATTGAATTCAGGTGACCACAGTTCAGGCTGCTGTAGGGTTGGAGGAGGATTCCTGCAAAGGTCAGCGTGATGATAAGTTAATAAGCTACTACTTGACAAAAACAATGTGTGAAGGCAGGCTGAGTAATGAGTTTTAGAAGGCCAATGAAAAAAGGTATTGATTTCCATTGGTAAAAGGAGCATGGGTAGATGATACAATGCCTCACTGGTTCTCCTGCTTTACATAACTAATAAGGAGAAATAGCGTGCAGATGATCTACCAAGCGTAGCTAAGAATCATTATAATTTTTAAAATCAAATCAATAAACTGAAAGGAAACTAACAACCCATTAATCACTATTCACTTGTAATGGCAAGTTTCTCTTTTTAAGGCTGAAATAATATACTTTCTTAAGAGAATTTTTAAAAAGAATTTCTATTTTAAGTTTTCTCAGGAGGACTGAATTAATCACCTTGCTGAACAAAGTGTCAGGTGGAACTAGCTCTTTATTAACTATTTCTCATTTGTCAGAAGATAATCAGAAGTCAAGTGAAGGACTAAATACAGATCTCTTGTAAATAAATACTACTACTTTCTTTTCTGTTGTTAGGGCTGTTTATTTTAGGTGTTAATTTGGTTCAAATTATTTTAACAGTTGTCTTCCACTCAAACAGAGGTGCCATTTTCACTGAGTCCAGTCATGAAGACAAAAGGAATGACCTACAGACAAGGTGACTTTTCTGTTAATTTTCAATCGTCATAACTGCTTTTCTTTAATTGCTGCTTGATGTTTACTCTATCATTTTCAGGTTTTACTTAATAGAATGAAAGGGTACTGATCTTATATTTGCTCCACGGCAGAAAGGTGCCCAGTATTTGTAAGGGTATAAGCCAGATGTTTTTTGAAGGCCTAGCTGAAATGATTGACCGCAGCAGTTTGTAACTGCTTTTCCCATAGCAATAAAGGTAAGAAGGGCGTTCATGCTCTGCTTCAGTGCCAAGTCAGCCAAGATTTCTTAAAAGTGAAGGTAATTTAAACTAATTTGGGTGACTTGACTGAAAAGGATGTGAAGCACTCATGTATACTATGTGGTCTCAACTGTTGTGGTACTGCTCCAGCTGTTAGAGTGAAATCCACAAACTGCTGTATGATCATCCCCTACATACTTTGAGATCGATGTTCTTTGAAACACTGTAAGAGGCACTTTTGGTACTTTTATCTCCAGCTTCAAAGAAAACACAAAAGAAGTTGCTATTTGCACTGCCTGAGGACAGCAACGCTGGAACTGCCAGGAGCAGCACAAGCTAATGAAAAGTGGCAGCCTAAATGTATGTGAGTGGTAGAACAATACTTTGCTTCAAAGGACATGAGATAACTCCTGAGGTCACGTATGGGGCCTGTTCTTCACAGTGCCATACTCAGACTCTGTATTTCTATCATAAGTCATTCTTTGTAACAGAATACACGGGACTCAGCTAAGTCCTATGCTCATGTATATTGGGCAGCAGTCCACTCAGGAGGTGGCCTTATGGCTTTGTCTCAAACGTAGCCACAGCCAGCTCTGAACTTCTCATTGTGCGCACGTGGTTGAAGCAGAGCCTGCAGAAAATACAGCTGGACAAAGTATTTCTAACCTCCTCCTAGTATAAATAATATAAAGAAACTCTACATACCTTTACAGTCAAAGTTTGAAGAAAGTAACAGTAAAGGAAAAAGTTCAGTCTAACCCAGCAAGAAATAAACACATCAAGATATTACCTTGGTATTTTGAAGAGTGCCCTCATAGGGTGCAAATCAGCAAGAGGTGGATCTCCATCTCCCAACTCTATTGCAGTAATACCCAGTGACCACGCATCACATCTGGCATCATAGGAGCTATCTAGCTGCTGCTCACAGGCAATCACCTGTTGGAGTAAAAGACTGGGATGGTCACTGGATGTTCAAATGTCTGAATTTAAGAGTACACCCAGAGCTGGGAGAATCTCTTACAGGATGGAGATACTGGGTGAAATAAACAGACTTGCACACATTTAGCGAGCTAAAGCACCCTGTTGCTGGAAAGAAGCAATGCTTAAACTAGAGAAAGCAGGTGTCTCTGAACACCAGGTTCTCTGACCAGATGTTCCCTGATCTGACAAAAGGGTGCAAATCCTTGGCTATTCAGCTGCATCCCATGGCTGAGGGAAGTCGCAGGAAACTCAGCAACCCTAAATCTCTTTTCTATGGATTATTCCTTCAAAATCACTCATGGAACTATACTGCTCTCTCCATGAAGTGAAACAGGCAGGAAAGCCGAAGTTAAATTCACTATCACCACCTACTGGGTCGTTACTCGGCCAAATCATCCAATTTCAAGATAAAGCCAATTTCTTGACAACATGTTTGCCACTGGATCACAGCAAATGTATTTCATTTCGTACACATTTCAGTTCATCCGGATGAACCTAGAATTTTTCCTACCATTAGCTACAGGTCTAAACCAATGTGTATACTGCTAGCTCCATGGCTAGACCAATGTGTATAAACAGAGTATGTTTATAAAAATACACATGCATAAACAAGGCAGTTTCATGTGCTACAAACAGATGTATATGCCTGTGTTTGTGTGCGCACAAATAGTGTAAGTACACAGGCTTATTTATATCAAAATATTTTTCCTGTCTCAGCTTAAAATGCATCTTTATATGCTTCAATTTCAGGCTGGAAAAATCTCCAAACATACATACTGCATCATTTATTCATAATAACCTCTTCCATTTCTTGCTGTCAGCTATGGCTATCTAGTATTAAAAACCTACCAGGTGTAGAAATCCAAAAATAAAAGTTACAATGTATCACAGTACCACCCTTGGCTCCTTCCATCCATGGGGAGATGATCTACCTATAGTTTCAGGGCTTGGAAGGCTGGAAAGGATCAATGGTAGTACTCTCTCCTCTGTAACTTTTCAGTAAGCAATTCAATGTCTTGCTCTCTGGCTCTAACCTTGCAATTTTGAAAATAAACCCCATTTTAACTTAATGTAAACATGTAAGAAAAAAGGTTTAAAACACTTTTTTAAAGGACATTGCTATTTCATTTGGTGAAAAGTCCAGTGGTCAGGAAGAAAGACAAAGAGCAGAAATGCAGAATGCGGCAACTTGAATACCACCAACAAAATGTTTTGAAACATGAATCTAACCTCTGGAGCCATCCAGAACGGGGTGCCCACGGAGGTATTCCGACGGAGACGAGTGCTGGTCAGCTGAGCAGACACACCTGGAAGAACGAAGGGAAGCTATAATCACAGCAACTGCTATTTCCACCCAAGACAGTCCTTCTGAATGGTGTCATCCCTGTCTTGTCATGCTACGACTTCCTCCGCAGGTGAAGCTCAAATACATCTTTCCAGTTCTCTGGAAAGAGAGGACCAGTCCTCGAAGGTACTCAGCACTTCAGCTGAGGTTCTCCGCATCCTTTGTTTCCCGTGTCTTCAGCAGGACCAGGATTTAGTCCCAAATGAGCATTTCTTTAGTAATCTGACTCCACATATTTTGACTGGCTAATTACGGTTTTTCTATACCCTGTATTACCTGAAGAGCGGTAAAGCACTTCAGTGGGGGGAAAATAAAGTACTGTACTTTCCACGGTTTCTTTTTTTCTTTTAACGCTCAGTACTGACACTAGACCTCTGTTTCATTATTTATATATTTCAGGTTGAACTCTATCAAAGATACTTATCCTCATCTCTTCACTGCTCTACCATAAAAAAGAAACAACAAAAGAGTGAAACCACAAAAATTCTTACAAAACCAGAAGGCTCTCCATGCTCAAAGCATATTCTCAAAGCAACATCAAATGCCTGCAAATCAGCTTTGTAACATGAGCTGTAGTTTAAGGAATTAACTATTTCAGGCCAAGAGCTGGAAAGTGAACTCTAAAGCCTAAGGATTCCTTATGGTTTTAAATTAAAGCACATTGAAATATTAGGAACTTGAGTGGGCTGCAGCACACTTCTGACCAGCCTGACACCAATTTCCTGCCTTACAATACAAGGGGGTATGGCTGCAAATATCTCTAGTGTGTGCAAAGGGGAGAGTACAACACATGGAGAAGAACAGCCCCTCAGCTAGCAAGTCCTGAACTATTATGGGTTTGTGAGTCATAGCCAACTGTGAGGTCCACCAGAGGCATATTCTGAAGTGCTGATATCATGGATGGGAAGAAAGGTGCTGTGTTTCTACTCTCGTTCCAAGCTCAGTCTGATTGATGCTGAAGGTCATTTATTTTGCCTTCATACATATGTCTGCTTTCTCTTTAAAAATGTAAAAAGCCTCAGTTTCACTCTGAAATACATGAAGCTCCAGTGAGCACCACTGGCCGGTTTCAACTCTGTACTGTCTGGTTCGAACACACGTGACCTCATCTTCCCGAAAACCCTGCAGATGGTTCATAACAGAGGCAATGCACATTAACTGCCCAGTGGAAATACTAACTAAACCTCTGTCTGGATAAAATTTGATTCGTTTCTGTTTTTTTCAGTGGAGGTCAAGAAACCATAGAAGGCTCAATGTGTTTGGTTTTTTTTTTTAACTCTAAAGCTATGTATTCAGCTCTAATTCACAAAATATTTGCATTTGTCCATCACAGAAATGTATATAATTGCTGAAAATAAGGCAGCAAGAAAGATCCCGCCTGTTCCTTTGAGACAAACACAACCAATGCTCTTGTGGCTGCCTTCCTCTAGTCTACCCCAGGCTTGAGAAAGTTGAACCTCTTCCTCTCTCCGTGCCTGCAGAAAGTCCAGTGCACGCTGTTTGCACCGCAGAAAGCAGGACAACGAGAGTCTTAGCACAAAGTCCATCAATCCTGCTTCGGCTCAGCTAAGCAGGGGCTTTGTTTTTGCTCCCTCAAGGAGTTGTCTGAGGTCCAGCTTCCGGCTCATGGAGTCTGTGGCTGTTCCGAGCCCTCAGCAAAACGTGTCATTCAGAAAGCAAGGAGTAAGCACACATCACCACAGGTCTGTCACCGTTGCAGTGATGCAAACGGACATCATTACGTGATCCTCAGTTTTGGAGGGGGAGGAGGCTACTCTCCCCTCTCCCTTTCTACGTGCTGTGGGAGTCCCCTGTGCTAAGCTTTTTTTTGCAGTCTTGGACGAGGAAACGGGATTCAGATCTGCAGGCAAAGAAAGGCACTAACTAAATTTTTGTGACTCCCAATGTCAGATTTTATAAATAATCATAACTTTCTGTAGAGATAAGGAACAAAATATAAAAAGAACGTTAATGTGCACAATCTTCTCTGTCTATGCACTGTTGATTTTTGTCTTTTTGAACTGTAATTATTAAATAAACTGAAGGATTTTTTCCTCTTTCCTCTTTTTTTACTTCAGTAAAAAGCTGATTTAATTTGAATTGTTCACTACTACTTTCTTTAGGCTCTTGGGTTTTTTTATGTGCTTTTTCTTTGTTTGTTTTCTTATCCTTTTGCTCTTAGCAGTAAAGTGGCATTTCAGATTACGGAGCATAGGTCTTATGACAAATGATATTTCCTTGGGCTTTTTCTGTGTATAGAGGAAAGATGATGTAATTCCACACTTAGTAACATTTCTTCCAGCATTTCAGTGACCAGTCAAGCATATAGTGGGCCAGCTTTTTTTAACGTATACATTTTCTAACAAAAACATCTTGCTCCTCCCCCTTCACTACTGATTTGTTGCACGATGAGTCAAATATTCTCCTAAGAAAATCTAAAAATATGTCATAAAATGGTGGTTTATTATATACAAATTGTAAATCCTATGAAAGTGAAGAGCTTAATAAATGCATTAATAGCATCAATGCACAACATACCCAAAAGAAATATCGTGCATATAGCTGAAAGGCTTTTTTTTTTTCTTTTTTTTCAGGCATTAGTTGACTAATAAAAACTGGAAATTAGTAGACTTACACCATGCATATTCTTCAAGCTTTTCATTGCAAAACCAGAGATATTGGAATACCATTGAAAGTAAAGCCACCTACTTATGACCTTAACAGTCAATAAAAGAAAAACAGTTGAGAAATGAGCTCCCCATTATTAGGAAAGATTTGTCTCATAGTAGCGCTCAATCTGAGCAGACACTGTTCTGATCTAAATTGGGAGGCTGTACAACATCGTTTTATGATTATGTCCTGTGACAGAAGTATGCACGTTTTACTGGTTGACGCTAATGGGGGGATGGCAAGCCCTACCAAATTCTACTAAATTCACATTCAGCAGCAGGGAGACTCCATTCCCAACACGCTAGCCACCATATTCATACATAAAACCACAGACCCTACCCAAAGGGCTCACACTCAAGCTATCCCACTGCCTCTGGCTACCTCTTCCATAACCCTTCTTCATTTGTGCCTCCAGTGTCCACTTCTATACCAAAGCATCCTCTTTGTGACCTTCTTTGGATCAAGAACCTGTAATTTGATCATTCCTCAAGCTAGTCTCCGGACCAAAAAACTGCTCACACTGTCAATATCACAGATCTAAACAGACTGAAATGCTCTGAATTATTTCCCAACATTTTTTTTATCTCCTAAAGAGACAGACGTAAAACAGCAGCAGTATCTTACGCTGCATTCCCTTAAGCCCACTGGCACATATGTTTTGGCATTCTTGTTCCACGCTGTTTGGTGCAAAAAGTGGCTTCTCCTTCCTTGTCTCTCTGTCCAATAGTTTGAGGGCAGTCCCTCATAAATCACTCAACTCTACCGTTTTACTAGATCTGGAGGCAACAAGTCCTAATGGTTTAAGGTTTTCTTTTAGCACTCTAAGCTTAGCTTTGAGAAGCTGCCATCGTTCTTGACAAGATGCAAACAGGGAAGTAGCTACTTCCCATGCAACAATGAGGGGGTCATAACTCAACTCCTCTGTAACTGCTGTTACCTTTGACACTGTCTCGCTTCTTTTTTTCCTTCTTTCAGGTTGTATTTGTGTAATGATACATATCTAGACAGGATATTTTCAGACAGATCAGCTGAAATGCATTTAAAAATGCTAAAAAAATAATACACATAATTCCGTCATAACCCATAATGACAAAAGACAACAGGGAAAGAAATTCTGATAGTTCAAATGGCAAATGTCACAACACGCCAGGTGCGTAACCACATGCAACTGTATTGCAAGTATGTGGCATCTCCACCGAGACTGTAAGGGGAGATCAGAGAGCTTCTCCCAGGTTTAATTACATAACATGGATAGAAAGCATAAAGATATTTAATAGAAAATGTTACTAACAGGCCATAAGGACACAAGTGGTTGGTTTGATGACTATACAAGAAACATTTCAGAACCTTTTTGAAACAATGTCAATACTCAGAATTCCTTATAGACTATCAACTCACATCAAAAGCAAACTTCTAAATGAAAAGTGCACAGAGGCAATACTGTTTCCTTGGGCGAGCTGTTGACAGAAAAGCATGTTTGAGAACTTCTGCTCACTGATAAGCACTCAAATTAAACCTAGAACTAAAATTGGGTTCTGACCAATACGATGGAAATAAAGAAATAGGAAGCAAAGTTGAAATGAGGAGCCAAAAACTAGAATTTTCAGCAGCATTTTATGTTGAAAGGTTACGTTAGGTTATGATGAAGCATAACTTCCTTTTTATAAACCCATGCTGCCTATTTCAAATCACTTTTTTGTCCTTCACATGTTTGGAAATGATTTCCAGGATTACATGCTCCACCACCTTCCCAGGGATCAAAGTGGGGCTGAACAGCTTGAAGTTCTCCAAGTCCTTCTTCTTGCCCTTCTTGAAGATAGGAGTGACAATAGCTTTCTTCCAGTCATCAGGAACCTCTCCAGTCTCCAAAACCTTTCAGAGATTATCAACAGTGGCCTTTGCTATGACATCGGCCAGCTCCCTCAGCACTCTTGGGTGGATCCCACCAGGTCCCATGGACTTGTGTGTGTCCAATTCGTTTAAATGCTCCCTAACCTGATCCTCCTCTACCGAGGGTAAGTTTTCCTTGCTCCAGACTTTCCCACTGGTCTCAGGGGTCTGGAATTCCTGAAGGCCAGTCTTACAAGTGAAGACCATGGCAAAGACGACATTGAATGCTACAGCCTTACCCATGTCCTTTATCACCACATACCCTGTCTTTATGTAATTTTAATGCACATAGTGTTTTAATCTAGACTTTCCCAAACACTCAGGAAAACACATTTGCACTGTAGATGCAAATCTTTAACTGAAATAGGGCATAGCCAAAAGATAACCAAACGGCCCTTTACAAGTGTAGAAAGATCAAAAGCTTAGTATCCAAAAGACCATGTATATGAACTGCCTGGGAGATGAAAAATCCATGGTGTTTACTGCAAAACCAGGAGGCATGGAGTAAAAGGGGGATAAAAAAGCTAATATGTACTAAAAAATATAGTGATACAAACGGAAATTAAGTCCAGTGGCTTTCACTGTAAACTCAACACAAGAATTAAAGACAAAGAAAAGGCATTTATAGGCATATAAGGAATAAAATTAAAATCCTACATCAGATACAGAATCATTACAAGGTACATACTGATAATAAAATAGCAAACAGTGACCAAAAAAAAGCAGAACGTTCACTACATCCATGAGATATATAATCTTTTTTAAACAAAATATTTTAATACAGCTTCTTTCTTCAAGAAATGCAGGAACCTTCGTGTTATAGGAGATTATGCAGGATAGCGTGGCAGCATACTCTGCCTTCCCTTAGTCTACGTTTCAGACTGCACCCTTTCTCCATGGCCCCCAGTAGAGCAGGCGTCCACGGGCTGCCCTCCACAAGCTCCCGACAGTTCACTGTGGCACGAGGCCAACGATTCTAATCAAATCTCATGCTTCAGGGCTTCAGCTGGTTTCCTGAAAGGGATGCACAGGAACATTTGTCTTCCTGATGCACAATTGGCCAGATGTATTTAGATAGGAGAGCTAGTCTTCTCTGGAGCCTCAGGGATTTGTGCAGCTATACACAATCTGGTGAAGTATGCTGGTGAGGAAAGTCCTTCTCCTTAGATGTTGCCTTCAATGCTTCCATTTCAAACTGACTGCCAGTTTTGAGACTGAAAAAGGACTTTTTTCCCTGTATGGCTGGGAAAACCCTGGAGGTTTTCCTGTTAGGATTATCTGGGTTACTGGCAACATCTATGCTGATGGGACAGAGTATTTAAAAGACCTAAGGACTGGAATACTTCAGTACAAACGAATCACTGGGTTCAACTTTCAGGTAAAAATGTATAGGGTTTAGTCTACGCAGGTAAGACCAGAATGTTTCTAATAACCTTAAGAGATGACTATTTTGTGACCCATGAGAAAACCATGAGGTTTTTTTGCTGGCCAGAATGGGCTATTTTCTCGCTTCTTGTGTCTCTGGCATATGACACAAGCTTTCTGTGTCAAGCTTCTTTAATGTTTAAGCCATCAGTGACATCTTTATGTGAATTAGTAGAAGAAAATATTTGAAAGACCAAGTGAACGGCTTATCCTGGATACAGCATTTGGCCACATGATTTCTTTTTGTTGTTAGTGAACAGCACAAAGGTTTTCATTCACACATGGCCCATAAAATAAGTTTTTAAGGACTAAGCCTTCAACAAAGAATTAAACATTCAACAATGAAAATGTTCCACAGCTCAAGTCAATACAATCCATCTTATCCTTGCTAACCCTGGTTTGAAAAATTTGGAATTATTACTTTGATTGGATTCAAAGCAGTTTGACAAGCTGCTCACGAAGAAAGCTTTCTTCAAAGTCTTTTACTTTTATTGGCTTCTGCCACAGTCCCCTAGTAAATGCTTTTTAGAAGCAACATGTGAATGTCATGCTATATGGTATGCAGAAATGACAACACAATAATAGTCTGGTTTTGATCTGAATCAGTGAAGCAGACAGCTTTATTATGGATGCATGCTAGAATGACTAACGCAAATACAAGTCTTGCTATGATTCATTGCTCAAAGTAAGCTAAGGGCAGAAAGAAAATTATTTTATTTTTGAATACTTTCAAATTAAATTATTTTAATTAATTGTTTCATTTTTGCAGAATGATTCAGACAGCATTTATAGCTAATGCAGGGCAAGAGGAAAGAGGTGCAATAGATATTCTGACTACTCCAGAATAAGTAATCTACAAAAGTTTGGAAAACTACTCAAGGTCATGCTGAGCTCCTCTTCAATGTCAGCAGGATATACGAGGCTGAGAACCATGATATATATTAAAAGGGACAGAGATTAAAGTGTCCTTCCCCAAAATGCCCCCCCAGTACTCGAACTTGGATCACTCACAACTGGCTTCTCAGCCTACTCACTGAGCACAAGGTGGCTCTAGACTCCCAATCCATTGCAGCCCGACCTGGACTGCGTGCATTTGCAGCACAGTCCTGTGAGCCTTCTCTGCCTCTGCAATGCCATCTGCCACACAAGGCTTGCTAGACTCATCTGTGATCGGTCAACGGACTGCATCTACCAAGCCTGTTCGTTGTAGGGGGAGGCCACAGCACTGCGTCACAGCAAGGGAATGCAAGAGAGTTGGTGAGGTGTCACGATGAAAGGATGAAGCTCAGTGCTGTGGTTCCCCCCAACCTCTGACCCAAGATTTCAGATGCTTTCCCCACAAGAGCAGCAGAAAGCTCCCTCATGCATCAGAAAAACAGGAGAGATGAGCAATTAAGCACATGGAACTATTAAGATGGAGTTTTACCATGGACTATTAATTACTTTGAGATTGTCTCTATTATTTTGGACATGCTGTATACTGTAACTGATTTTATGGCTCTTGCTGTGTCATTATAGCAGCTGCTGGCTCATCTACACTTCAAAAACTCAACCCGTATAGTATAGTCACAGAATTGTAAACATTTTGGCCTGTATTTCTGTAACACAATAGGCACGAATATCATACAATAAAACACGAAAAAAACACCTATGCATTCTAACTTACATTGATCAATTGTTACTGATCACTAGTAGTGGTAAAGCATTACTAACATTCCATAATTTGTAAGGAAGAAGTAGCGCACCACTACTCAGTCACAACAGAGAACGCTGGCAGAATTACTGCAAGCTCTTTCTAGTGAAAAATTCCCCAAAAATTTACTTTATGAACCCAACTGAATTATGAAATGAACTTAATGCTTTCATTTAGTATTACCTAAATTATGTATACATTTTAAAGTAAAAATAGGGTCAATATAAAAATACACTACCAAAAAGAGTGTCTTACAATTGACCTGTTTCACCAAGTTGCAATTTGCAATAATAAGAAGGCCATCCAGAAATGCCAGCATTCAGATCTCCTTGGCTCTTAACTTTGGATGACTTCAAATAGCTTTAAAAGAAGAACGATCATTCTCTTCACAACAAAATAATAACCCTATTACATTCCAAACACAAAAGCTGACCTCTGTCTACCTGCAGTTTCCAAACTACATGGCAGAAATAGTTCAAGTATTAAGCAAAGTAATGTCAGCTTTCAGTATGTCTAAATAAAGCAACACAGTATTCCCTCCCCCAATCTTTTTTTTCCCCAATGAGTCATACTCAGGTTAAATCTCTTGTTGACTCAGGCTACTATACATCTACTACAAAACTGTGCTAGATACATGCAAAGTATGTTATCTAAAATTGCATTTGGAATGTCAAGACAATATTCACATGCAACTTTTAAAACCAATACTTCCGACATTTGAAACAAAAAAAAAGGCAGAAAAATGCAAACTAAGCATGTTTTTAAGTACAAAAATTACCTTATCTTCACTATATACTCCATTAATGTTATAATACATGTTTTAAGTATGCGATCTCTTTATCCACAGTACTGAGGAACCCTTGAAGTCATTATTCTATTAAGTGCATGCAGAACAGCTTGTAATTTTCCACCATCTGCCTGCAGCAGTGAGATTGCATTACCTTCTTTCCATATCTTCCACTGGAACCTGTTTTACCCATAAAAAAACCTTAGATCTTTCCTATGTATTGCTTATCCAAAGGCTCTAATGATGGAGAGTTTTAGATGCCATTAATGAAATACCTAAGAAGAAACTGAAAATAGACAGTGCCAATCCTTTTCAATATCCCCTTTCCCACAGTGACAGTACTAGGGAAACTGGGGGGAATCATAGGATCTCTTGTAGTTAGAAATAGGCTTGAATTCCAAAGATTTAATGAGTCCTCCAACATCTTATTTTCATTATGGGAACTTGAGTATTTCTAATATCCATCTAAATGTCTGACTTTTTTTTTTCCCCAATGACCTTTCATGGTAATAACATCAACAGCCTTACTATATGTGGTATGAAAGTATGTTTTCATTTGATGCATAGAAGGATGTGGCCTTCATCAAGGAACAGCGCTGCTGGAAAACTATGCTTTTGCCTAAGTGGTGGAGTGCAATTTATACTTACATTTTTTCTGGACATTTCCAAGGCAACAGCTGCTTATCCTGAGATATTTCTAGGCTGTGACAGCAGGCTTCAGCAGTCCCACAGAAGTATGAGCTACCTGTGCTCTTGTTCAAGACTATCAACCTACAAGGTCAACCCTCAAAAACACAGCTGAAGAGGAATTTTCCATCAGCATTACACTCTCCTCTTTTTAGCTAAAAAGAATCATTTGCCACGTGACTGCAGATGTTTCAAAACTTTTAGTGGAAAAATGGTTCTTTCCTCCATGACTCTCCACACGTCAGCAACCTGTCTAGTTTGCTGATAGGGAGTTGTGTCCTCTAGGATCCTCTTCTTTCAGTAACACATAAGCGTGAAAATCTCTGGCTTTCAAGCTGCCAGCCTCGCTGCAATGGTAGGGGATTTCAGAAACATGTCAGATCTTTCAAAATGAAATGTCACTTGGTCTTTTTCAGACCAAAGCTAGAATAATAACAATAATAATACAGATAAGTTCCTTTTCTCATGTTTTGGAACAACAAATTATTTGACATCTCAGAATTTCCAAACAGGAATTATGTCTTAGACTAACATTATTTAATAGTGAAAGGCCCCATGCAGCATCCTGATTTCAGGAAAAGTAATTGAATTGAGAGGGACTATTCAAAGAAGCAAGTATTTGTCAGCATAAGCAGATGGTTACACATTGTAAGATGCAGATGAATATATGAATTTTTATTACAGATGAGGTGTGCTATGTGTGCAAGTGACTTCAGGCCAGTTTTTTAACTGATGAAACAAGGTCAGACACTGAAAGATATTTAGGCAGTAAAGGCTGCAGATAAATTTGTCACAAGACTTTCACAAGGTATTTAGCATTAAATTAATATGGATTTACATGCTAGAAGTTTTTTTAAATTTTATTAGGTGCTTTTCTTCACCTTCAGTGCTTAAAATTTCTTTTGAAATCTGTCTCTCTAACACCAATCCACTGCATACAACCAGGAATCTGAGAAAACAGATGTAAAAGATTTCCTTCCTAGAACACTAATCAGCAACTGTGAATATAATTAAGATTATTTATAAAAAGGGAATTTGGTTCACACCTTGCTTGCCTCTAATTCTTTTTATACAATGTATTATATAGCTGTCACCCTTTAAAGTGCTGCAGGGAATTCAATGTAACTTTAAGGGAACTTTAACATAAATGTATGTTTTTCTACCAAATCTCCATCCTATACTGAAAATATAGCAGCCACACCAGAATATAGTGCAGCTATTTATTATTTGTATTGATGCGGTAGAGGATGCTCCTTGCTTGGAGCATAATTGCTGCGATTCTCAGGTGTAACACCCTTCCCCAAAGGTCTTCTACCAGAACAGCTTAACAGCTAATTTCCACAAATGTTCAGGTAGCAAAACTGCCTTCAGTCAACCTTCTTCTCTTACAAGGAAAATATGGATTTTTAACATATCTAGAAGTTTAATGAATTCAGGGACTGAATCTGTGATCATGGGATGTGCGTAGACTAGGTCCCCTTGGCTGCTCCGCATTATCTGTAGTAAAAAAGAATGATTTTATTTATCTCTGCTGATCTAAATTATCATACCGGATGGATGTGAAGAAAGAGGATGCTTCCCCCGTAACAGTATTTAAAAATTCTTGTGGCTTGGACAGTTTAAACTAAAACTGCTATCTGGCAGTTCCTTGATAAGGAATTGAGCTCCAGTAGCATTGTTGTGGAGGTGTTATAAACTTATTTACTTGATTTGATCATTAATCTATCAACTGGGATTGGGTATTTCTTACACAGGAGAATATTACTCAGATGATTAAGCAATTATTACAGCAGAATTTTGCAGGAAAGCAAAAATTTCACTCTTCAAAGGAATCTGGGTGAGGTACTACCATGGTATTCTTTCACAGTCTCTCTCATCTCTTTAACTATCAATACCTCTGTGAAAGGCGAACAGCTCAGACTGTTAACCTGGATTTTGGGAAAGCTTTTCCGTGCGCTTTCCGTGTCACCTCAAGCAACTCAATCTCTCAAAATTTCAGGTCCCCAGCTGTTAACTGGGAATTATAGTAATTTACTTCCTCATAAGAGTGAAGGTCATCCATTACAGACTGCGCAGTGTTCAGAAACTATGGTCACAGCATACCTAAATGCCTATGACACAACCACCATAAGGCAATGTGTATAAACTGTGTCACAAAACAAAGCTTCTGGAAAGTCAGCACTGCTGTGCAAGAAAGGACCGCTGTCTCTGCTCCCCTCTCCACAATGGAAAAGCTGTGTGCACGCTAGAAAGGGCCGTGTGATTATTTGAGTTGGTTTTGTTTGTTTATTTGGCCCCATGTAATATTTGGTTCAACCTAAAACAAAAATTTTGCTTCCACTGAGTATTTACTGGGAGAAAAGGAGATTGTGCCTGCGTGTCTATCTCATTCTGTAGCCAGCAGATTCACAGGCTTACATAGTAAAAGGATGAGTTTCAGTCCCTGATCCAATAAATGTTTACGTACAACAGTCTGTAGCAGTGTCAACATGGGAGATTTTGATCAACTCACATTCCTGGCTAAAAAATACTCTTGGAATCTGATCAATGTGGGTTTAAATCCTCTTAAGTAGAAGACACAAATCTCCCAAATCCTAGCCAAATAGCCTTAAATATCAGCCTGAAAGATGAATGGTATGTCTTCCATGATGATTTTATGAAGACTGCATACATTTTTCCCATTTGAAACTACTCATTATTGGCTTTAGATTGGTTTGCAGGGGGGAGAAGCAAGAGAGAATTTCTATCTTTTCTTAAGTTAAGGTGAGGTTCTTATATTCCTTTGAGAGGAAGGACTGCAGATATTATTAAGCCCCTCTTCAACCCCCATAAACGCGTGTACATGTATGTTTGTTTCTTGTGCACGTTCTCATCTGTGCTTTGGCATCACAATTTTTCCCACAAGATTTTAAGATTATTTTTCAATTACGGCCTTAGCAGTAGACTGCAGTAACTGGGGAATAAAGAATTCAGGTCCTCATCCCTACAGCTTGTATGTTTTGACATCTGCATAAGCGAATTAATTTTCAGAAGCATCGATCCTCCACAGCTCTAATTGCCTTCAGCACCTTAAAAAAATTAGTATTAACAACATATTAAAAACCTGTGGGGAAAAATATTGATTTTGCCTCACATTAAACTTCCAGACTAGCAGAAAACACAGGTAAGTGTATGGCAGATAATTTAGGAAGTCTGAAGACTTTTCAACTGAAGATTTTATCTGAGGAATAAATAATTAATATAAACACATGAATTTTCAGAAGAATTAGTAACCCTAAGAGTTGTGGGGTCTTTGCGTGTGAAGTAATGAGAGTTGCATAAATACGATCTACTGGCAGGAAGACACAACACTAATGGGATTTAAAATTTCATGATTAGTTAAAACAATTGTTATGTATTAATTGAATAAATCTCATTAACAAAATATGAGGGTAAAGAAAAAATTAAGATTTTCCATCTGTGGAATGGAACCTTGATGTTTACTGCTGATATGCTATGAGTAGTGACTGATACATTGAATTTAAACATTAGAAGACAGTGCGCTACCAGAGGATAACTGTTCATAATAGCAACTATTGCAAATTTTTATACCTGCCTTAAATAAAACAACTGTCAATACACTTTTAAGGAAAATCACTATGGTACAGCTGATAAATAACAGGTTGCACCCACTTACCAATGTCTCCTCTTTTGCCTTCTGGTGGTAAAACCAGATGCCAGCATTCAAGAATCACTTTATGCCTAACAGACCCTTTCCATTTATTGCCAAGTCTTAGGTTAAGACTTGCCAAAAGTAATCTGTTAGTATTCCCAGACTTTGGAAAGTGGGGATTACCTACATAATATCTCCCTCTCTACTGCCTTCAGGTAGTATGTCTTGTTTCGTTTCAAGTCAAACTACTGAGTATACGTGACCGAGGTGGAGCTCTCCCATTCTTCACAATATCTAGTAAGTGCTAAGTCCTTTCACATACAACATGAAGCTTTTGCCTATCAGCCCTTAATTTCACTGAGCCAGCACGTGGTCCTGGAGGAACTAAACACCAACCTGATTTTATACCCTGTTAACTTGGTTTGCCACTTCTCTTACTGTGTTGCCCTAAAGCATTTGGCACTTACACCGTATTATAACTTCTACTCATTAGCCATGCTATCTTAACAGCACTAGCAAAATGGCTGGAAAACCTAAAGTTGTAAAAACACTGAGCCTGTGAATACTTCATTTCTATCAAGTTAAAAAGTAACTTTGGTTATCCAAGTGATTTTTAATGAAAAACTCAAAATCTTAATAAAAGGTTAATATAATTCATCTTTTCTGATTTGTTTCCTCTATTTTATTTTCCATGCTTCAGACGTACAACACTGCTTGTATATATAAGTAAACACAACATACCAAAATCCACAAGCTTGACTCCTCCTTCAGTGGTCAAAAGGATATTATTTCCCTTAATATCACGGTGGATAGTTTTGTTTTCATGCAAATGCTGAAGTCCCTGGAATGTGAGATATAAACATGGACGTTTTACTAACAGCTTTATTCTCTGTATTACATTTGCAGAAACAAAAAGGTAGCAGAAAAGTATGAAAAAACTTAAAATAGATTTTTTTTTTTAATCCAAAACCACAGAATTGTCATTCTTACCACAAAAACACTTGGCACATCAGAAAGAATAGATATTTTTATTGACATTTAGGGAGGTGCAAGCATAGCTGGTGTTAATTAAAGTATTGTCACATGCTTTCCCAGGACAAGACTTCAGTATATTGGTGCTGAAATGGGTCGAGGGAGGTGATTCTGTCCCTCCACTCCACTCTTGTGAGACCCAACCTGGAGTACTGCTTCCAGCTTCGGAGTCCTCAGCACAAGAAGACATGGACCCGTTGGAGCAGGTCCAGAGGAGGGCCTCAAAGATGATCCGAGGGCTGGAGCACATCTCCTATGAGGACAGGCTGAGACAGTTGGCGTTGTTCAGCCTGGAGAAGAGAAGGCTCCAGGGAGACCTTACTGCAGCCTTTCAGTATCTGAAGGGGGCCTACAGGAAAGCTGGAGAGGGACTTTTTATAAGGGCATGTAGTGATAGGACAAGGGGTAATGGCTTCAAACTGGAAGAGGGAAGATTTAGATTAGACATCAGGAAGAAATTTTTCACTATGAGGGCGGCACTGGAACAGGTTGCCCAGAGAAGCTGTGGATGCCCCATCCCTGGAAGTGTTCAAGGCCAGACTGGATGGGGCTTTGAGTAGCCTGGTCTAGTGGGAGGTGTCCCTGCCCATGGCAGGGGGGTTGGAACTGGATGACCTTTAAGGTCCCTTCCAACCCAAACCATTCTGTGATTCTATGATTTTCATACATCCTGCCTATATGGTAGGAGCACTCACTGCTAATCAGATGGCCTCCCTCTGTGTTTCCCCAAAACCAATCTCGGTTTTATTTTCCTGCTTCCTAATGGAGGGTTTCTTTGACAGATAATTTGTAGAAATATTTTTCCTGCATTTCTTCATACTTTTCCCAATAGTCAAGACTGATTCCAGTTTAGTCTGTTATTGTCAAAGAAGACTTTCGGTCATCTAACTTCAACGCCTGAATGAGCAGCCTGGGATTCCCATAAAGCAAATAAAACCTCCATAGAGAAGTCCAGAGCACTTTGGTCTTCCTCATCATGGATCAGACTGCCCTAAGTTAATCAGGGACAGGGGAAGGTATATACTCAGGAAGGACTTTCTTTGTCTCTTGTTTTTTTTATGGAAGGTGATGATTCTGTTGTGCTGTTGCAATTCTTCTGGCTCACATAAAAGCATGAAAAGGCTACTTGATGGTTTCTATGTTTCTCAAGTCTATAGTGAGGTCGGAAAAAGAAAAGAATAAGGGATTGGTAAATCTAGGAGTGGCATGATGTATTGAGGATCCTGTGATTACCCATCTAATGCTACTGAAAATCTTGTAGAGAACTTTTTTTATGTTTAATTGCCCCACTTTATATCAAAGAGAAATTTAAAGATAAAAGCAGAAAAAAAGCACTATAACACAGCATTATATATTACATCTTTAGACTACAAACTCAAAGAAAACTGCAAAGGCCTAAATTCCACTGCAGAAAGACAAATTCTAGTTAAAAGAAAATGAAAAGTAAAAACACTTGATCCTGATTAGCAAGAAAGATATTTCTTGTAGCAGTGTTTCAATTCACTAGATCTGTTGATCATTTTGCTATAAAAATATTTTGTATCCAGACATAAGAAGTTGAACACTATTTTGGGTGTATTTCTGCTATGTCTCAAAAGAAAAGTGATTTTGATGCAGAACTGTATTTACTAAGGAAAGGAATCGATGGTCAGAAATCTATTTTCATTCTCTTAATAATGAAACAAACAGATGAAAAGTTCTTTACCTTGCTTATTCAAAAAGAACCGTTTGAGTTACATGTTACCTTGATTTCATTAAACACTACTATAATGTAAGATGGTGAGCCATGTTAGTGGGGACATGATCTTCATTCATTCAAAGAAAAAATGAGAACTGAATATTGACTGTGCTTTCACTGTGAGCTTATCTTACCATCAGAGCTTCGCGTAAAATGTAAGCAATTATAAGTTCATTCATCCTTTCGCCTCTCTTCAGAAATCCTTTCACAAGATCAGTCACAGATCCACCATTGCACAGCTGCAAAACATCAGGGGAATATAAGGAATTAAGAAGTGTTGGAGTAGCCACCCAGTTTTACTTTTCAGTAGTTTTCATATTTGTAGCCAAATGAGCTCCTATTAAACCGGCAAACCACAAATTTGTCCTTATGTCTACCATTTATACAAACAACACACATAGCACTTTTGCCAATTTTTTTCACTACTTTCTGCATTTAATTCCTCTTGCCCAAACACAAGTACAGCAGTCTATCTCTTTGTTTTCCTATATACATGATTGCTTTTCACTGAAACAGAAGTAGCTTATAGTGCGGTAAATTTGCTGTGAAGGCATGTTCTGTGGGGCACACTAATTGCTTCTTATATTCATCATGTGCAACTCACCAGCAACACAAATTATTTCAGCATCAATTCTCGGGTACAAAAGCTACATACAACATAAAATGGATTTAAGGCATCAGAAGACAGGCAGCAGAGGAATTCCCACTACAAGAAAATTTTCCAAGGGGAAAGCTGCCCTCTGCCAAGCAGCACTTAATTCCTAGTGTAGAAGGATGTTATAAACAAGGGATGAGCATCATGGATGATGAAAGCAACACGGAAAGAAAGGTCTCATCTCCCACCGAAACAAGGTGGGCCACAGGTGTAAGACTAATTATAGCCCTTGTAGCATCAGCCCTGTCAGCTTCTTGCTCGAGATGCAGAGCCATGATCCACTCTGGACAATCCTTTCTCCTGCCTAAAGCCCAGTTAGGGTCCTGCAAACCCCTGTCCTGTCCTGTTTAGACCTGCAATATTGCATATGTTCATTTTTATCACGTACAATTTTTCCACAGGAAGAAGGAACAACGTAACGCTAGTGACTAACTGTAGCAGTTACAGACCCACAAAGATGAAATCGGTACTTGAGCCCTTGAACTACCCATAATGCACCAAACAATACTCATTGATTGAAGAGCCATTGCCTCTGTAAAGGAGTAGCTGCTTCCAATAAAACAGTGAAACAAATTCTAAGTTTTATACTGTATCATCCAGTAGCTTTTCATATGAAAATAAATACCCACATAAGACATTTTACCAATATAGCACAAAAGAGTAATTCTTTTTGACTACAGATTTTGAAGTCTATTCAAATCGAGGGCATAATTTATCAACAAAACCTTTCAACTGCAGAACTCCACACATCAGGTACTATTGTATATGATATTTTTAATCTGTTCTTCTATTCCTATACATTTTTTCTGTGCTGCAATTACAAAGAGACTTGCACCTAACAGTAGAAAACATTTTATAGCCCTTTTTGCCCAAACCTAACGATAATTTTCTGACTACCTTTGGAACCCCTGGGTTGCTTTGAACGTGCACCACAAGAACGCCTACACAAATACTATTCGATACATAAATCTTGTTTCAAGATGTGCCCCCCATCAGGTCAATGAAGGCTCTGGTCTGATAGATGCTGAGCTCTACAGCAACAATCTTGGAACTCACTTAATCTCACCCTTACTTCAGTGGGACAATATGCATGCTTAGAGAGGGAAGAACTCATATGCTTAAATGATGAGATTAAGCGCTTTGCTGGATCAGGTCAGATTCCCAGGCAGGATTTAATTTACTGTCTTTAGCCACATTGGTCTGCCTTCTCCATTGACTTTTTCGAGTTACTTTTTTTTTTTTTTTTTTTAAACAATGACATTATCTTTCCAGAGTCTCTATAGTTTTAACTTTGTCACATCACTGACATGTTTAATCAAACCAAATGGATGATGACAATTCTGGTTAATTTAATGTACTCTCATTTCAGGGCACTGAAAGTCTCTGACAAGTGACAAACCAATTGTGAAATAAATTACACATATGATATTTTCAAACTAATTTTCTTCATTATCTAGTATTAAAATTTTGCTTCTTATAGATGGATATTCTTTTTTTTGTTACAACACTGGATATCTGTTAGTCTTTCTGTTCAAAGTAAAGAAAACTAACTCAGAAAGGAATATATTCTTTTTGTAGATGGGACAAGGAAGAAACTATACCTTAGAAATCACCTTCTTCAATGTTTAGGCAGTAAAGCCAAGACTGAATTTATCTGCCTGGGTCAGCAATGTTAATTTTCACTTTATTAAACGTGTTGCTTTAAAAATTTTTTCTACCCCCCCATTAGATATAAATCCCTATTACGAGATAAATAGCTGCATTGTCAGATAAACCTTATCCAAAATATCAGGTGAAGTAAGATCCTAAAACTGTGATTATTTTAGACCAAACCAAAACTTAAACTGGGTATATAAAAGGTCAGCTGAGCAGGTCTTGAAGAAAAAAAACAGAAGTCACCCACACCACCATGGAAATCCTCCGCTGACGCCCAAGGCAGGGCTGCTGCTTAGGCAGAGGTCAGCTGAGGATCTCAGACACAGGTTCTTGCACACATAGGGCAACTTTTCTTTTGCTACTTCTGTCTCAAAGAGTTGTACTTACATCAGACAATTTGTATTTTCCTGAGACCACCAGCATAGGAGGAAGAGGGGAAAAAAGTGTAAGTATTAGAATGCTAGCAGCTATAAGGAGAAAAAAGGATTATTGGAATACAACTACAATTAGAAAAGGAGATTATGGCAGACACCATATGTGTGTGCTCTGAGCTGCGTGGGGTGGGGGTGGGGGTACGATGACGACAACGATGACACAAGTTAGTATTAATGTTGTTCTATTTTTCTACAGGTCAAACAAGTCCTCGTGGGTAAAACGTTGCATCCAGTCTCATTTCCTATTTCTACTCTCTATTTTTTGCAAGTGAAGCTGCCACATGTCCCTGTAACCATGCACATAACAAAAGTTCAAATGGTGATTCTTTCTCCTGATTCAGGCTATCAAATTGCAGGCGTGTTCCATGCAAATTTATTATCATAAACACATCAAAAAGTCCCTCTCATAACCAATCAGACTATTCTCTTCCCTCTCACAAGAAGCTACAGAAAACTACAATACTCCTGCCCAATACAGTGCTGGACCATGCTTGCTTGGGAATCTGAGTAGACAGGGAGATAAATTATTCCTGGGGATGTTAACCAGGACCTAGTCCATGACATAAAAACTTAAAGGGGGAAAAAACCCTAAACCATAAAAAAAAAATAAATAAAATATCACATTTCCTTAACTCATGCAGTCCTTCAGTAAGAGATTATGGGATAAACATCATTTAGCAGTACTGCTACACTGGAAGTTTCCTGGGGTGTTGTTAAATATTGCAGTTTATAATTATCATCTCTGCTGTTTCTCAGTAGCATGCTGTTCAAAGTAAAACCTGTGTAGCCTCTTACCAAAGTTACTGTGTTTGAGTTAGGCTAACTGTAATGCTTAGATGACAAGAAATCATGAAGACAACAGAGATAATTTTTTTAAAAGATCTCTCTAGTTTCCAGGGAAGCATCTAGAGAAGAGAGGTGCTGGTAGCTATTATTTCGTTACAAGCATTGTGAAATCACATAGCCAAATAGTTAATTAGTCTGTGTCATGACTCCACATCATTCAATAAAAGCTCCTCAGAATACCCTGATGAAGAGCACTAGAAGCAGAAAACAAGAAACGCATGGAGAACTGGGGACACAGACATACAGCAGAAGCTACGTGTCTACCTGCGCTGTGCCACAGGGCTGCTTCCTACCCTCATGGTCAAAGTAACTCACCAAATGCAAATGTCTCCCAACCTGTCATGAAACATGGGCTCTTCTAAGAGGAGAGAGTAATAATTCTAATTCTCCCATGCTCCCAAAACCACATATACGCATGCATTCTCTCTTGCACACACAGGCACGTTTCTTGTGGTTCCTATCAGTTCTACAATACCTATTTTAAGCAAGCAGTAATCCCAGGAGGAAAACTGGGTATGGGAGCTGTGGTGGTGGCATCTGTTAGCTCAGGTGTGGCAGCACAATAGTAGAAGATGTAAACTGAATGGACTTTCTCAGTTTGGTTCTCAGATACCACATACTCCAGCATGTGAAATGCACGCAAAAACAAAGCTGTTCAGTCTGGTTTTAGGAAGCCTCCAAAAGCTTCGTCTTCCCAAGGAAGGATAGAAATCCTCTTTTAAGCTTTGAATAAACTTAATTTAAAGAGAGATGCTCTTATAAATGTCCAGCCTATGAGACTTAGTAAGGGAAGATATTAATGATCCTCCCACAAGGATGTTATTTAGAAATGCCACCTTGATAACTTTGTACTTGAGCAATTTTCATCAATTTAATGTTAGTCACCACTTCTATTGTTCCCTTGTGATTTACAGGTATTTTCTTTACTGGCAGTATTTTCAGTGCCTGCACTGATAGAATGCAAATATTACCTGCAAATACAAGCAACTAAAAGGGGGGTAAACTGAACACTTCGGGCTACCTAAAAGGGCATGGAGAAGACAGACGCTTCCCAGAGGCACACAGCGAAGGATGAGAGGCAACAATCCTCAGCTGCAAGATAGCTGATTTCTACTGGACATAAAGGAAAACTTTTCCCACCGAAAGTATTTAAGCACTGGAACAGATTACCCAGCACAAGTCTGTGTTATCTCCATCCTTGGAGATATTCAAAACTTGAACGGAAAAGACCTTGTGCAAACCTGTAACACTGAAGTTAATCATCTTTGAGCAGGGGGCTGGACCAAATAACCTCCAAAGGTCCCTTCCAAGCTGTAATTTTGTATGATTCATAATAATTGGATTTTAAAATATTTAGTCCCTAGTTTGGATATTTAGACAGCAGAAACAGGGGGAAAGGACTAACAAGATCTTGCATACTCAGACCACAGGAAACAATTTGATAGAAGGCTTGATCTGTGTGAAAACCTGCCTGAAAGGGCTGTAGCTCTGATGACCATACACAGCTGTATCAGAAGAGGTGCTTATGACTCTTCTCCAGTGGTAGTGAAGGGCTCCTCCCTTATGATTGGCAAAGACTCATATTGGGATGACATACGGTCCTCCACCCACCCATCTGCCACGACCCTGTGCTACTGTAATTGAGCTATTAGCATGCAAAGCTATCTTTAGCAATAGATTTATAAAATAGCATGATCCTAACACATGAAATGTCAGTTAAAATTGCCATCACATCACAGTCACGCAGGTGTTCTTTGCAGATCTTATTCACTCTTCATCTGACCCAGCTGATACATTTCTCTCTGTTCAGCTCCTCTCAATTCTGATGCCCACTGAATAAGGATTCAGTACCACCTTTGCTTTTAAGAAAACTATCAGCTGCACCTTTGTTAGGGGTATTACAGCCTTTAATCATCCAGTTGCTCCTGATTTATGCATCTGTACTAAGTTGTCAGGTAACATTTGCTTGCATTCTACAGTTGTCAAGGTGCTTTCATCTTATTTCAGTAGCTTGGATGCAAATAGCGGGGCAACTACAATTACTACCTTCCCTATCTTTACAGGCTGCAGAGACATAATGACTGAATAGCACATCACAGATGCACAACTTCAGGCATGTACGAATGATAGTTATGAAAAAGTTACCATTGTCCAATCTTGCTTTAATGTTATCACACATAGGAATGCTAAAAGCATCTCAGGCACTAATCTTTAGTTTTTTCTGTTCTTAGAATAGATAATAATCTGACCTGTTCTACTGAGCATGCAGTACAGCAGCGCTGCCAGCCTCTGAGCTGACTGTACCTTCCTTTTAGTACTCACTGCTGTAAGAACAAAAGATTCTGATTTGTTGCTGCTTTGTTGTCACAACACTACAGAAACATAGGAGTAAAAGGGACTTCAAGAAATAATTTAGGCCACTGTGTTGGCACTGTGTAGAGATCTGGTACTTTCAGGCGGTCCTTGACAGGTATTTGTCTAACCTACTCCTAAAAATTTCCCACTGAGGGAGACTCCAATCTTTCTAGGTAGTCTGTTCTTGTGTTTCACTAGCCTGATCGAGCACTTTTCCTACTATCCAACCATTTCCAATTATTCTTTGCTTCCAATAAATCTGTTTTATTGTTGCCCTTCCCTCCAGTAGTCTTTGAAAATAAGTGATCATTATTCTCCATTTAACATCATCTCTGTCAGACTACTGTCACGATATGTCATTTTTCTCTTTTCTAGGCTGTACAAAGTTAGTCACTGTAACCTTTTGAAGTCATCTATGTTTTCTAAGTTTAGACTGCCTGCAATTTGCCACTGCTGTTTGGGACACAATTTTGGGCCAAACTGCATACAGAATTTCTTTGGAAGTCTTGCCTTAGCTGGGAAAAACTGAACAGAACAGAATAATCGTCACTTTGCAGAGAATCCCTTTCTGAAGTCCCATTACCTAATCAGGTACGTCCCATTTCTTCTTCCTACAGACAGCAGTATTTTGCAAGTGTCTACTGTTTTTTTTTTTCCTCTGATTCAAAAAAATCCCTCCTGCAAGCACAGCTGTGAATCTGATGCCATCCTCCAACGTGCCTGTAATCAAACTAGGTGTCCACTCCAGACTTTTTATGTGGACTTTGTCTTACCGCCACAGTTACTTATGAACAGAAACAGGACAAAAGCTGATGCCCGCTTGAGGTTCTCCTATTCCCAAAGTGAACTATGATCACTATTCTTTGAGCGCGGTTTTACGAAAATGAGGTCATCTGCTTTATTATGTGACATTTCTGTATTTCCACATTTTTCTCACAAGAATGTCACATGGAACCATCCCAAATCCGTACAAAAGACACAGTCACATCTATTGCTTTCCCCTTACTACACCGGTTATCCTGTTAAAGATGAGATTGTTCTGGCTCAACCTAAGTTGACCACTTCTATCACATTACTGGGTTCTGGGTATTTCTAAACTGGTTTCTATTAATCTGTTCTAGAATCATTGTGGGTACCAAAATTAAACGGACTGGTCTGTATTTCCCTAGGTCATTATTTTTCCTCACTTTGTAAAGACATACATTAAACATTCTTTTATCCCATTTCTCTTTCTTCTTAGTAATGTAATCTTGTCTTTACTACTCCACATTAGCCTTTCTGAGCTTATCCTTAAATGCCTGTACCTTAGCTGTGCATTTTTGTTTCTCCTATTTGAAGGCATTCTGAAACACTAAAAGAAGCAAACCCTGATGCACTCTTACTCAGCTCTTACTGTGCTTTTATCTTTTCTCTGCATGAGCTAATTTGCTATTGTGTGTTTAATGTCTTTCAATAATTGCCAACTATCCTGCTTTCCTTCATTTTCACACTCTTTCTCCTAAACACAGCTAACTACCAGTTCCCCAAGCTGGGTGAAGCATACTCTCCTAAAGCTCATTATCCTTACCCTGCTGCTCCACCACCCTTCCTTTCCTCAGGAAAGTGAACGCAATTCTTTTGGGGCCTTTTTTCACTCAAATTTCCTTTCATCTTCGACTTTTCAAAACAAACCTTGTCTACTAGAACAGAATCAACCTGATACAGCCATTTCCAGAGTCACTGTCTTTTTGCCTTCTGTCTCCAAGACAGAACTTGATGCACTGTCCGTCTCACAATCCTGGCTGTCACGCAGGGTCAGCTGTGACCAGATTAACTCCTATTCTCTGCCTACAGTGTGACGTCTTCACAACTATTGCCACCAAAGAGCACACTCCACTGACAGTACCTAATGCCAACTACAAATACTCGAAGGTCCTTGTGAAGATTTACAGAGAACTAAATCAGTTTCTTCAACGGGCCAAGTGGTTCAATATACACAGCTCCTGTCTGTGCAGCGTAGTTTTAATTTCACCTCAAATGGAAGAAAGATGTGCACCGTGGCTCCTATTTTTCCTAACAACAGTACAAGATAACCCATAACCAAAAGAAACCATAGCAGTGCTCTATGCTTTTAGGTAAAGATGATTGCTTTCAATTTGGTGTTAATGAAATGTATCACTGAAAGAGACATCTTTCCTGATTTATTTAGCTTCAGTGATCACAAACCATGTGGTATTTGTAATTTTGATCTCTTACATCATCTAGCACCTCCAGGGCTGTGTTAGTCACAGCCTCACGGGTGTTTGTTTGCTGCTTCTGATTTCTTCACTTTCAGTTTGGCTTTTAACTTCTTATTTTCTTTGTCACACGCATGCACTGACAAGACAGACAGCCTGGGGAAAAGTTTGCCTGTTCCATCTTATGCAATGCTGGCCTTCGCAGCCTCTTATCTTTCACAGTCAGGACATAAATATCTCTACTTCACACTGTGGCCAAAATGGAAAAGGCCACATCTATGCCAATATTGTTTTTTTCTAAATTTCTTCTTTCAAACTCAGCATAACTGAATGAAGCCACCAGGCCTTACATATACAAGAAGAAAAGAAGTAAACCCCTGAAAGGAAGACTTTTTTCTGTTCTAAAACATTTGTAATATTATTTGGTCTCTATCAGAATGGAAAAAAAGCAAGTAGATGACAGTGCTGTACAAAAGGTTTACTGGGCACAGCCCAGCTGAATTCCCTTGCTAGCTCTTCCTGATGCAAACTTCATATTACACCATCCCATAATTCACATTCTTTATGTTATAATACATTTACATGCCCCTGAAGTTGCTAATGAAGAAATTAATGTATCACCTGTCCATGTCTCCCAAAAAGAGTATAAAGCTGAAGTGGTATCAAGCTATAATTTGGAATAGTGTTGTGTAAAGCAACTGAGATCTAAATCACTGGATAATGTATTTACAACAGAAATTCTTTAAGAGCTTCAACTATAGCTTCACAGCCTGGCAACAGCATAACATGGCTGTAATTTTTTAAAAATCAAACAAATGGAAGGATCATTTTGCAAAATCAGTGCTAACCTAACTACAAAACTGAAAGGCACTGGTCAGTAAACTCAGGCTTTCTGAGTAAATGCAAGAGGAAGCTTACCAAGACAGAAGATTTTGATACAGAAAACTTCGTGCAATTCATCATTTTATTATACTCAAGGAGCAGGGGTAAAAATAACACTTAGAGTGCACAACCATTCACTTGGCTAGAGAGAAAAAGCAGGGCCTAAGTCTGGGATCAATATTGTCAACAGAAGTATTTCTACTGACTGCTGCAAACTTAGCCGAAGCTCTGGAAAACACATAGAATCTCTTAAGTTAATAGGGCAGCCTGTGGTAAGAGGGAGCACTTCACAGCTTTTATTGCCTGCTCAGAACGACAGTGCTTTTGTTCACTCTTCACCAATTAGGAAACGTTTCAAAGCACCTTCCTCTTTTGCAGTATCATTTCTAGACAATTCAGGGTTCAGACAGTAGTTCCAAGTACTACCATGTCCACACTACACATAATTCATTTTATGTCTGTGTTCTTACACAAAGACAATAATTTAGTATAATTCACTGTAATTTAAATGACTGCAACAGAAATCTTCCCTACTGAGTTTGAAAGCATGGCTGGGGAAGCACAGATCCAAACAATGGGGCTTGTCTAAAGGCTCCCTTTACAAAAGGAGTGAAGCTGAAACAGACTCAGCCAAAAGCCAATCCCTCTCCTTGCAGGACAGCTCGGCTTTACCACTCTAGGAGTTGCCTGCCTCTCTGCTGACTACAAAAGGAGCCATGGTGACCCCATGACTGTCATGGGACCCTAGTGCAGCATGAACATCCCAAAGGACGTTCCAAGATATTCTTAAAGAGAATTTTGTAAGAACCAAAAGGATGCTAAACTCAAGACTTCTTTTTTTTTCATCTTTAAATAAACTACTGGCATGATTAACTCAGAGAGACTAGGTCAGACAGAACTGAAATTAAAGTGCACTGTAAACCAATCTCTCCCTGCTCACTCCATCTGTGCAAGGTAGTTTCTTACTTCTAGGGTTTGGTTTCAGCCAAGTCAGCAGCCTTCTGAACTGCAACAAACGCTGACATCCTTCCTGGAGGCCAGGAAACTTCTTTTTGTCACCAGTGACACCTGGCTGGCTGCTTTCTGCATGTCCCAGCTCCTTGTTCCTTGCTGTAGCACTGCTCTCCCATAGTCTGCAGCCTCCAGACCGCTGCCCAACAAAGAACAGAGACGAGACCTCCCTCCCTACAGCCAAGTCCATCTCCTCCAGTCCCTCCCTTTATAAAGGGACCCAACAGGCAAACTGAGAACAACCACAATAAAACTATATTGTCTAGCACACTTGAATTTAAGTATTTAACCCTCAGGTGTCTGAAGCAAAAAGAGACAAGCCTTAGCCCAAGCATTCTTACAACAATTGATGCCACCCCCCACTAAAACTGAAGGTTTGGTAATCTGGGATTTAACCAAAAGCTATGCAAATGTGGGGTTTGGTGGCTTTTTTTTTTTTTTAAATAACCTCACATCTTTAGTAAAGATGTGATCAAAAATAAAATGTACAGAAAGCAAAGTGATGTTAAACATTAGAATGTGAGAGGCATAAGTTGGATGGGCCAGGCTGGATGGGGCTTTGAGCAACCTGGTCTAGCGGGAGGTGTCCCTGCCCATGGCAGGAGGGTTGGAACTAGGTGATCTTTAAGGTGCCTTCCAACCCAAACCATTCTATGATTGATTCTTGGAGAGTATTCACATGCTATTTAATTACATAGTGGAATGGTAAAACTCAAGGGTTTTTTTTTATAGGCTTTCGCTTTACTCCATGGTGGCAAAAATTGCTAGAGGTTACTCAGAATCATCTTGTTGTATGTGCAGTGTTCTCCAGCAAGGTGGGCCATAACATACGCTCATCGGCTGTTTAAAAGATGTGGACTCTGCAAACCACAATGTAATATGAAATACTCATTACACAGAGAAATTACAAGTATTTACTAAAACTTCGAAGAATCAAATGATAGTTGTAGCCACACATCTTTGATCTTGAGAAAGCAGGATACAATTCAAGAGTGAAAAATCGCTATAATTGGGAAGCAAAGAGGGACACATTAGAAATGGAGAAATCAAGGGGGATTCAGACATGTAATGGATCAAAATATTCAGTGTTAGTCTGAGTGGGGCAATTATAACCAAAGACATTACTGAAAAATGACCCATGTTAAGAAATACGAAAAAGCAATTTTCAATTGTTTAATTTTTCTTCTACATACGTCATTTGGAAATATCTGATAATATTTAGATAAATGACAACTGCCACCCACCCACCCCCCATAAAACCCCAATGGACTAGTTATTTTCCATTATGCTTATTTCCTGGAAGATTATTGTTTTATAGTAATTCTCCCATATCAAAAAATGTGCATATCTGCTTTCTTACTGTAACTCTTATTATATATTCCATTATACAGAGCAACTTCCATCCAAAGCTTTTTTTAAACTCCACAAACTTGTCTTTATTTCCCTTAGATGGAAACATATCTGCAGATAGTAACTGCTGTATTTAACAAAAGCACACTGTAAACATGCCAAAGGAAAATCCTAAATAAATAAATCATATTATTCATTCACCACAACATCCTCTATTTCATGTAAAAGAGAAGTAACCGATACAGCGATGTCTCTGGTTTATCTCAGGTAGGCTCATCTCTTTGAAAACCAAAATGAGACCATTGGGTCCTGCTTCTAGGTGTTCACACAGATTCCTGTGGGACTCACTCCAGCCAGCGCCTGTTACTCAGAGAAGCCTTCCAGAAAAAGGCATGTCACTGAATTTGGATTTTCCCTCTCTTGCCAAACCTACCACAGCAATCAGTTTCCATACTTCTACCCATTCCTTACAACTGTACTGTTTTTTTAAAGAGAAAATCTTAATTCAAAAGGAGTTCAACAATTTAAGTCCCAACAGCTTCAATGACATGAGATTGCCTGCTAAAATTTAGATAAGATAGATCTAAGTCACTCCCACCGTGCAACATCCCAAAGGTGACCTCAGGATCAGCATCTCCTCAGGCTCTGCGCCTTCCTGCAGGCTGTGGGCTCTGAGGCTGCAGATTTTTTCAGCCAAACGTCTTTCCACATCAAGAACAAGCATTAGCTGCTTCACAACACTGACAGCAGCTCCTCTCTCCCTCTTCCACGCGCTGAGAGGTGCCACGAAGAGTGACAACACCATTAGCTGAGAAAGGAAAGAGATCAAGCTAATGGAGAGAAAAATGCTTTACTGCCGGCCATCAGGACTCTTAGATGGCGCTGGAAAGCTCAGCAAGAGACAAGGACAGAACTACTGGCCGTGCACTGAGCTTTTCTTTTCCGTGCCCAGCCTGTTTTGTCACAAAAAGCATTCTGAAGCGATAGTCTATGCCTGGATGCACAAAAGGAGCGGTATCTTGCGAAGTGTCCTGTGTTACCTATGTGGGGGTGACAGAACATTCTCACTGCAAGAACCATACCGTCCCCTGGCCCATACATGTTACAGGACTGGGACATGCGACTGAGGTAAAGGCACTGCAGCCCTTGGCAAGAAAGATTATCTAGATAAGCAGATTTTTTTAAAATATTGATCTACCTACCTAGCACACAGAACTTAGCAGTCTCCTACAGAGCTCATAAAAATCAAAATTAATGAGAAAAGTAAATATATTGTCACCTACTGCAAAATTTGAAACAAGTGTAAAAAAGTCTCTCTCGGTTGGTTGGGGAGGGGTTGGGGGAGGCAGTTCATTTTGAGGTTTTTTTTTTTTTTTTAGTTTCTGGTCTCTTTTCATGTTTTACATCACCCAGTCTCCCACCTCTCAAACAGCTGAAGCCTCACACATGTTAAGCCACACAACAGCAGCAGAAATATTTGGATGATAGATCTCTGCCTTTGTGTGTGTGTGTGGAGGCAGAAAAGGGATCTGAATTTCATAATACATTGTTATGGTTGTCCTGATTCTAGAAGGCTTCTGGCTATTTTTGCCTCAATTTTTTAAAAATACCAATACCTAGATCTTACCTTGGACAGTGGTTGCTCCTCTTTTGTAGCAAACCACTCTGCAACCTAGAATTATACTGTTAGTATCTCAACTCCCCAGCTGAAAAAAATCTCCCTTCCCCAATGCAACTGAACCTGCTGAGACTGATATTTCTTTAGATGCATAACTGTACTTCATAGATAGGACATTATATAACAGAAAGAGGATTTCTTCTTTTTAAAAAAAATAAAAGAGAGATGCACTTCAGTGAACTACACCATATATTAGAATTACATGCGATGTCGAAAAAGCAACATGATCAGAAACTCTTCCATGTATAGTAGGTCAGTGAAGGATCCAAAACTATTAGTCACACAAGATTTGGGCATTAATTACACTCATTTTTCTCTGACACATACGTAAATTGTGCTGTCACTGTTCATTTATGAATCTGTGAGGAAAATTTACACATATTTCATGAATTTTAGGGCGCTCTCTGCAACCATAGTTAGCATTTGCAAACATCTGGAAGCATCTGATTTGCTAAACTTCTCTCTCCAAACACCAGACACAGCAGTGCAACAGCACAGCAGGCTCACTCCAGGCCAGGTGCATCAGTGCAAGTGTGTTGTTCAGCAGTCTTCATTTCACCCAGGAGTCACGGCAACACCTTCTGCTCTTGACCTTGGTGAATTCTTATCCCTAACCAGCCACCTCCAACCATGCCACTCTTCCCTTGAGCCCTCATGCTGGCTGCCCCTTCTCAATCACATCAGGTATGAGCTAGTTGCTTCTACTGCCAGGACCCATAACAGTCCTAATACCTTTCCTTAGACAGCAAGGGATCTACTCCTATCCTTGATGAACTCACAGTGCTGGCATCCATCACTGGCTACCTGTAGGCATAACGTGTTTTCCTTTCTGCTTTGAAGGAGCAGCCAACACAAACAGAAAACCACACCACTATCCCCCTTCAAATCCTCCTTAATAACTCTCCTGTGCTGCAATGCTGACAAATGCTTGCAGCTGCTTGAGATCACAGCTGACTTCTGTTATCCCCTTGGTTCTCCGTTTCCAAATCCATTTGTTCTATTTGGCTTAAAGCTTTGATGTAAGCTCCCTGCTACAAAGGCTCACTTTTAGGATTGGAAAGGGGTGAGTAATTGATACTCCACACGTTGTGCTGGGCTCTCCATCTCTGGGCAAATTCAAGTCTGGTAATTCTTCTAAAGGAGCTGCACAAAACCAGAAAGGACTTATATCGGGGAATCTCAGCATGTCACCTACATATACTGAGTCACATACATAACTCACCAGACAACTGCAACTACCCTTATAATTAGTAATTGAGTAGGAACTACACTTGTTTACTACCCTGTGCTTATCACACAGCAACAGCCTCTGACAGATAGCTTCTCTCACTATTCTTACACTGTTACAAGTATTTTGGCTAGATGTGCCAGCTTTCCCAGGCCAGGCAAGCCACTAGAACTAATCTAGTAGCAATGGACTGCCATCACATTGGTGCAGCAGGTTGGCAGTTTGGTACACTGGCACGTTATTCCTTTTTTCCATATGGCGCTAAGTGTCCTCACTCAGAATAAATGGAATCCCCACTATGGGTTTGTACTTTGTCTATGCTTGTGAGGAGAGGACCAGGTGAACTGAAGCACAACAATTTCCTGTGTTCTAGTTTAATTCAAACTCCTGAGAGCTTCTATTTACTGGGTTTAGTGATTTTGTACTTTCTGGGAAAAAAAGCAACACAAACAGAAGCATCCCAAGGATTTAAAAAGATAATTTAGATATTTGTACATTTAAAATTTTTCCTCTTGATGTTAACTTTAAGAGATCAAAATTAAGCAACAAATTTGAATCATTTCAGGCAAATTTTAAATTAGCAAATATAGCTGCTAACTGGATCACAATAATCCTTCATGATAATCTTTCTGTAATTCTTGTGAGTTACCAGTGTCCGGTTAGCAGTTTCGACTAACATCAAGAAACATCCAGATGATTGAACTCAAAGTATAACACTTTGCCTGCAACAATGCAGAATAACACAAGTTACCAATTTATTTCAAGCATTTATTTTCCCACATTATAAGGTTGAGGAAAAGGCTAGCATGCCACTTCTTTAGAGAAGCAGCTTCCGAGCACAAGCTATTCTACACTTTCACAGGATTTCTCTGATGAAGACAACCTAGAACAAGAAAACGTTCTACACAAGAACAAAGATGAATCAGGTTCATTTCAGTCTGGGCTGTGCATAACCAGCACCTGTACAGATTGTACTAGCTACTCAAATATCGTTTGCGAAGGTACTTTTTAAGTACCTGGTCAGAAAACAGAGCATTGACAATTGTAACATATTCCTCCTTTTCAAATTAACAGGATTCTAAATTTCTTACCACACATTGAAAAATATTTTGATTTGGAAATGTTTTCATCATGTTGAAAACATTATATTCTAGCATATGGAATATACTACGCATAGTAATAAGTATAGAATAATGACACACACAAAAATAATTGCATGCTCTAAGAGGAGACTGTATAGCATGACAGTATCGTCATCAGATTTACTGTATCCACAAATGGATACTAACTAGAATATCTGAGACATCCTTAATACAACAATCATGGTTGCTGGACAGCATGAGGGAAACAGACTGCAAAAATTGGACAGCTTCTTCCTAAATAGCATCTTCTACTGCCACCACAGGAGACAGAATGCTGGGCTACATGGACCATTGGTCTATCTCAGCAGGGCATTGCAAATGTTCTTGAGATGTTCACATACACACTAGGAGAACCAAAACTAAAAAGAATGCTTTGACAGTCTTCTTAGAATTCAGTACAAAAGGATTTATTCCCCTCACTTCCTAGTGATTCCCTCTACCTCTCCAGAAATGGAGATGTAGACCTGTCCAAAAATGGAGAGGTTTCTATAAAATGCTTTGATTTTAAAAACCTGTACTTTTAGGTGGGAAGTCACTCCATCCAAACTTTTTTCCCCTACCAAGCTATGTTTTAACTCATGCAACTAAAATCTTTTTTTTTTTTTTTACTATAAAAATAATGGATGCTCCCTCTATTTCCTAAGCATAAAAATAAATTGAGAATGATAAAATATACTAGCTTACTTATCTGACTCACAAAGCCAAATCCACCTCAAATATGGCATGCATAACTGTGTCTTTTGAAAATAGACTAAGATACTTCTTAAAGTTCTACCTGATCTATGTAGGAAATGAACCATAGAAATATGGTGCATTATGATTCTTGGCTTCTGGCTTACACTAGCACGTAAAAGCTGTGTAAGACCTACCAGATACCTTGCTGTGGTATTTTCAGCCTTCACTCAGTCTTGATTAGGTTGCTCTTTGCACCAGATCTCAGGTAAGGGCCCTGCCACTTGCTCTCTCCACCTGCCCTTGACCTACGTGCTCACCTGTAGGGCCTGATATGATTTACCTCTCTGCTCCATCTTCCATCAGCTGATTTCCAACTATTTCAGATCTATTCCCTTCTGAACTAACATCCAGGGCAGAAAAAAAATGGGCTATAGCATGCTGCTCTGCCTTAGCCGTGTCATCATGCTGATGCCTGCTGACATGAAACTGCTAAGCTGACTCATTCCAAGTATAATACTCAAGTGGTTTCTTTTCAACACAGACTCAATAGGCCAATTTCTTCTGCCTGCGTCTCTGGACATATGTGACAAGGCTTAATATACCTGGCAAGAATCCTCCCTCTAGCAATATTCTTTATTAAAAATGTGATTAGAACAGCATCCACAGAGGAGCAGATGTTCAGCCTATCTGAGTGCAGCCTACAGAGAGAAGGGCCTTTCTGAACTCAGGATCAAGGGTACTGTTACTCTGTACAGATGTATTCCTGTTTCACATTCATTCCTGTAGGTGGTTTCCCTAAAAAACACTGAACTGCGAAAGTTCGGTTACTTTATTACCAAAAAATGATAATTATGCTATAAGTTCTCATATGATTAGTTTTCCTCTAGTTTTAAATTATTTGTTAAAATCTGTATTCTATGCTAGCCTCAGATTTAGGTCCTATGTGTTAACATGAACACAACATAGCAACTTTACACTTCTACAAATACTGTACCAGAGTGTCACACACAGAAGTGTGTTATGCAAAAAGTTCGTTTATTTTTCCAAGTAATCATTATTCATGTTTTTTAACTGATTAGATCTACACTGGATAGTTAAATCAAAGTATGAGATTATCCACACATCTCTTGGTACTTTATTATATCAAAAAGTATTTGTTTATTTTAACAGAAAAAAATTAATGAACAATAGCTCCTACTTTCTCAGAAGCATATTTCCAGCTCATAACACTGCAACTTCAAAATGCTTTACAAGATCAATTTGGTAATTTGCACATTAGCACAGAGACATACTACAAAGAAAACGAAATCCAAACGTTCACTAGAAAATGAGGAATTTCACTTCAAATTGGAAAAAAGATTTTCTGTGAAGGCACATGCTATTAAGCAATTATTAAGTGAAGAAATTTGGAAGAAAAGTCATGTTTACCAAGATTATTCTATAACATATCATTTCCATCATTTTGAAGCAACTGTTTTTGGCATCTATTGACATAGAAACTGTCAGATGATCCACACCAATAGGTCAGCTCCAAGTTCCATTTAATTGTAGGTAAATATTTGCAATAGTCATCTGGTTTAATGATTTCAGTCACAGGACGATACCTTCAACCTGGATTATGACCATCCAGTGCCTCACTGTTGACATATGCTTTAGAGTGAGAGCAAATGTTAAGCGTCAATTTTAGTTAAAAATGGAATGTCCAACTATATTGTTGAAGAATTTGAGAGTACAGGTTCAACAGGTACCAAATCATGCAAGAATAGATTTGTTTTGGAAAACAGCGATGGAAGGTGGGGTGGAATATTTCACACCAGGACTGCAATAATCTCATCATAAACCCATCTAAAGTCTTTTCCTTTATTCAGAATGGGTGTAATTTACAAGGTCTGACAATTTTATTGTCTGACAATTCAAGTATTTGGGACTAAAATCTCTCAGGAACCCTTTACAATATTTGCAGGATAGTCCTTTTAGCTACTTGGTCAGTTTTGGCTTCAAAACTGTATCTCAGACACTTACCTTAGCCTAGTTCAAACCTGATTAGCCCCTCTTCCCCAACACCCAAATATGATCAAGTGCAATACAAAACAGCTACCAAAAACTATGGTATATGTCAAACATCATCACACTATATATACTAAAAAAAGTGTAAGAATTGAACAGTAAAGTTCATATAACTAATGCTGAATTAGGAGAAAAGAAACCTGGCAAGAATCTTTCTTTCCAGACTGGCTTGCTGTTGATATGTTGGACACGTCTTAAAGAGCTGATAATTTGCTTTGTCTAGGAAAAAAATGATTTAATAATATCTACAAATATGGATTCAGACACTCCACAGAGTAACTCTGTTGGTAAACTACAGTGGTGGCTCTAAGCCCATTACTAAATGCTGAGTTTTGCCACTTACCACAACCCATTCCTAGCAGAATTTGAGAAACTTTCCCTCCAAAATCTCCTTCCCACAGATCTCATCAGAAAACACAAAAGCAGAGCAGAGCAACAAGTTCTGCTTTTAACACCCCACTGCCCTGTAAACTCTTCCTGGCAGCTGGAGCTTTGCAGGAATCCAGAATACCACAGCGCACAATAATCTGATTTGATTCTCTGCTTTTCCTCCTTGACATCATTTTGCATTCAGATACTATGGAAGCTGCTTGAGATTATGCAAACTGCAGTGGTGTGCACTCTTCGTCCTTCCAGTCTTTGGGAACGTATCTACAGGCTAGGTGCTGATTGCTAAAGGGTTCATCTTAATTTCAGAGGATTACAAAGAATTTGCATGGTTTAGTTGATAGCTTTTTTGAGAGAAGGAGACAAGAAAGATCTCATCCTTCGTATCACACTCTGCGAACCTTAATTTCAAGACTGGATTCCCCTCTTCAGGGCATGCAATAGTTATAAAGTGATAATGCTCTTTTAAGATAAAATAAATAAATTTAAAAAAAAAACAAACTCAAAGCAATGGAAACAGAGGTCTCTGTAAGCTAAAGTGAAAGACTAATCACCACCTTTATGAATTTAGACACAAATATATTGTTAAAAAAAGCCAACAAAACAGATCGGAGATAATGAAAATGTCTTAATTCGTATAAACTGTAGGACACCTAAATAGCTACTATGAAAAAGAAACTGCAGTGGCCCTGTAAAACTGCATACAAGCTGAAAGGAAGGTGACAGTTCGAGGAATCTGTTCCATGACAGTTTTCATTCACAGGTACCTTTAGTAAAAGGAAAGCTTCACCAAAGTTACCATTGGAATTTATGTTTCTACTTATGCATATCTACGCATACAAACAACAACTGAAATCCACTGCATTCATGGTGCAGTGACAGAAAGCATCCAAGACTATTCCACATGCTCCATACTAGCATTTGCACATATACAGCTTGGCACACAAAGAGTAAATATAAAACTTGTACTACAGATGTAGGTTTGTGTTTCTCACATTAAGAAAATAAATCCCTGTGAAATATAGAAATTAGAATATAAAAACTTGACTGTTTCCTCAAAGTCTGTTCCATCCTGGCTGTTTGGCGTCCATCCTGTACAGGTCAGAAGTTTCACAGATGGAGTTTCAAATGCCCAGCAGACACAACAGAAACTAGATTTTTCAAAGATACTCACTGCACAAAGAGCTGACGTCTTTTGATGTCAGTCTAACTTAATCATTTGTTATGATTTCCAATGCAAACTATTCTTAAAAACATCTTCCCAATGTAAGTCAGAAGAATTTGGAAAAACTTTTAGAACTTAAACATTTTTTAGAGCTTGTTTCCAGGATTAGATGCCATTGTACCATTGAGATATTTGGCAGAAGATTTGTATTCACTCATCTGACAAGTCATAAAATACAACCAATTCTTCAATCTCAATCTTATCAAACACTGATCAAACATCAGCAAGAGCCTTGACTGTTATGAAAGGCACACCATTCCTGTCAGAGACATTCTTCTTCACCTTCCTCTGGGGAAAGGAGGTTTTTGCAGAATAGGTTATAGTGAATCTATGAAAACAGTAACAACCAAGCTCTTTGCTCCTAGATTAGTCAAAACTAAAGACTGAAACACACAAATTACAGGCTTTATTTTGCTCTGACTCCATTTGAGGAAATCCTGCTGCTTTCATCAGTAGTTGGGCAGTAGCCTGTTTTTATTGGTTTATTTATCTATTTGTGCATTTACTTGCACAAAAAAAAAGCAAGTTAATTAATTAATTGAATTTCATTTAGGAAAAAAGTCATCACAGTGGTTTCCTTTAACTGCTATGTCATATCTTAGTCATATTTCAAGAAATGCTACTGGAAGAAGATTCGTATAACAAGCCTTTCACCAAAGAAAAAAATTTTAGGTAGCAAATCCTATGAAGTCCTAATAGAATTTATATCCATGTTCTGAAAGAACAGCACTACCAGTATAATATCAAAATACGAATACTGAACTCAGAGCAGACCATTAATTCTGAATACTGAAGAGACTAAACAGCAGCATTTATCACTTCATATGCAATTACTCTAAAGAAAGACATCAAAGAAATTACTTGCATCTCATTCATTAAGTTTATAGTCAACATAGGATTGCCAACTGGAAGAAAACTCTTATTTTTCTGAATTATTTACCTCAAGAACTAGCCAAAGCTGGTCTCCATTTTTCACATCTTTCTTATAGTACATGCCGTAGAATTTGACTACATTGGGATGATCAGAGAGAGCTTTCAAAATGTTGTACTCTGCTTCAATTTCTTCATCAATATCCTAGTGTCACAAATGAGAAATACACAGCAGTTAATAAGTAAATAATGATAGCCATTTTAAAAACCCAACACATAGCATTTTCTGTCTATTCAAAGGTAGTTTGAAATAATGCAAAGAGAAAAAAAAAACATAACACAAATGTACCATTTGCAGGGCTACAAAGCTTGGTTCTGTTCACTCATTTTTCCCCCCACTGTTTAGATCTCAAAAAAATGTTAACACGCTTGTTTCCAGATTTAAAACATTTTTAATGGATTTGCTATTTACATGCACCCAAAAAGAAATAGAAGTGAAAAATCAATTCTAGAGGAAGGCTACCTATGAACTCCACTACCCATATGAATGGATTTCATATCAATGAAAAGCACTCACTCAGTGCCAAGAACCTGGCAGAGAAAAGGGATGCTTTGTATTCCCAATGAATAACACTCCTCATTTTGTTCACCACCACAGGCATCTGCCCCTAAGAGGACTTTGCTCGCTTGCTTCTTATACAGGTCTGTCCAACGCTAAATCCAACTCAAGTTCCTCATATTAGCCTTGTCTCTTGAGATCAGCTTGACTGGTCTCAAAGAACTGTGCCCATCACCAGTATCTTCAGGAACTGGGCCATTAAACATTCATATTGAGAACACAAGGATAAGTCTTCCCACAATGTTTTAGACATTTTTTTATCATAGTAGCTAAAAAACAGCAGAAGTTTTCCTCTTTCAAAAAAAGGAGTAACTCACTTCAAGTTAATTTTCCCATAAGCACAACACAGGATACAGCCAATAAAAAAAAAAAAAAAAAAAAAAGAGAGATGCAAAGAAGGAAGAAAAAATGAAGGCACTGAAGATGGCAGAGAAGGAAAGGGAGGGTGGAAGATAAGAAGGGATGAAGACAGAAAATGCATCTGGCAAAAACCCAGAAGGACATATCATAAAGCAAAAAAAAAAAAAAAAAAAAAACAAACAAAAAACAAAACTAACCCCAAACCATGAAAAAACCCAAAGTGTTGAAAGCCGAAAAACTACACACAAAAAATATAATAGCCCTGGGTGCCCTGGGCAAACTGGAAGAGAATTAGCCCACTGTCCTACTGTGATTTAATAAAGGTTTCCATTTCCTGAGGGTTACTCAGATTTTATGAGATTTTTACTATTCGAGGAGAAATGAAAAGAGAGAGAATGAAATGAATAGAATATTAATTCTGTGCATAGTAAGAAGAAAAAAAAATCTTCCTCTGTACGTTATGAAGGAAGAAAACTAGAAATATTTGGTTGAATTTATAGTTACCTGCATAAGAGTACCTCTTTTAGAAAAGGTAGAGGGAATATTTTCATGTGAACTTAGACATAGGATAATTTGGCTAAGAGCCCTAAAGTACAATGGTATTTACTTATAGCCCTGAGGACAAGACAAAGAGAATTCTCGGTTCCATCTTCATATATTCTCATTTAAACACCTTCACTTTCCTGTTTCAGTTTCAAAAAGCTGAGCTGTTATTCAACACAAAGAATCTGAGAGCTCTGAAGGATTAAACATGAAATGCTTATTTCAGTCTCACATCACTTATGATAATGTAATTTACCAGTTTAATTCGGACATATCAGTTAAACCAAGTGATACAAAACCACATTTCTTCTGCTTGTTTTTTTTCAGTCCACATCTCAAGAGGCACAATTCTGAAACCATCTTCAAAGAAAAAAAAATGGAAAATTTAAAGAAGAAAATAGAGAAGTATCTTTTTCTTCATTGCAATGGCTCCCTCTGCAGCCATTAATAATACTTTCAGTTTAAACAAAAAGAACTAGCTTATTGCATTCACCCTATTTCTAGCATAGGATTGCCATTTTAACAGTAACACGGAGGTACAGCAGCTACTCCAGTCATCCTGTAAACAGGAGGGGGAAAGGAAGAATAGTATTCTTAAAACAAAAAGGAGAATAAATTCTGTTAAAAGCCCCAGGTCTGGGAATGTGATGTTGACTGCATTACCAACTTTCATTTTTTCATTAAAATAAAGAATCTGTTTTCATCGGTTATACCTTTTCCCTTCTTCAATTCCTTATGTTGCATTTTTATACATCATATTTCTTCTGTATTCTACTTGCTTATCTCCTACTGAATCTATTTCTCTTTCCTCTAGCATCAGCTTTACTACCTCTTCTTTCTTCTTGTCATCATCTTTTATGCTTTTCCTACAACCTCCAAAATGTACACAACATTGAAAGTTTCCCCAATGCCTTCAGTAATCCCTGCCATAGCCAGCTGCCACTTAAGAACCATTCCTGAGGACTTGTGAAATAGATGAAAGCAGAAGCACTTCCTGCCGTACAGGTATTTAGACAAACACCAACTGCAAGAAAATCTTCCCTATTCATTGTAAGCACAAGAACCTCATTTACAGAAAGCAACAAGAGTCAAAAATAGAGTTTCCAATGCATTTGAATTCATCAAGATCCTTATCTATTGGCTGCAAATCATATTTACTTTGGGAGAGGTATGTGCTATTGAATTGAGACAAGCCTACTTTTGTTGCTTTTAAAGCACACAGAAATAAAAAGCGGATCAACAAGAAACAGAGCAAAGATAATGCAAGACGCTATGTTTTCACAAACACATTTCATGGACTTACAGGCCACGGTATCATAATTTGACAGCGTGTGATATGCTGGGGTAGACAGAGCCCTGTGTGGCTGTGCAGCTCCAGACCTGCAGCGTTGCACAGGGCATGGTGAGCTCTTCCCTTCCAGCCCAGAGGTCATGCAATGGAAGCACACGCCTCATAACCCCACACTGGGAGTGCAGAAGATGAGCTCAAAGGGGCTACTTGAAATAGGAACATCTCCTTGTCCATGTTTTGCAGGTTACTGTTCTCAAGAAAAATCCCAAGCCACATGCAGCACCACTGAAGTCAACGGGGTATGCCTTTACAAACCAGAGTAATGCTCTTCCTTACTCTTTGAGCATTAATCTGCCACCCAACAAATGTTAATTGAGAAAAAAAACATACTCTACAACATAATATTTCCACCTCCCAGTCACCTGGTGCTTTGTGTGTAGGAGCTACTGCCTTTGTATTTTCCCTTTGAAAAGATGGATCCCTCTGTGATAGCTACATATTTTGGCACGTTCTGAAAATGCAGAACCAACAATAAGAATAAAAATATGCTATGTTATTTTTAAAGTATCACTTATAGCACATAACTCAGCCAAAAGCATGTACTCAAAATCGATGCTTGAAGATACATCTAAAGGATTTACAGGTACATAATTTTTCTTACTGGCTAGTATGTAAAAAAAAAAAAAAAGGGGAAGGGAACAACAGTAAAAATAGAAAAAGCAAGGACTCCTGGTACTGAAAAGGAAAATAGTCAGCTCTGTTTCTGAAAGTAGGAGATAAACAATGGGGAACCAAAGGCAAAAGTAACAAAGTTTAGGTGTACTTCTGACTTGTACTTTATGCAACCACTTCCAAGATCACTTACGATATGAAAAATGCATTGCTAGCTAGCCTGATACTTAACAGGTTGAAGCAGTCTATTTCATTATCACTTCTATCTGCAAATGATCTACCAAGATTAACAGAAAAAAAGACTACATAAATTGACTTACAATTAAATAAGCACAAACCAAGTAATTTAAGTAGCTTACGTGAACAGGATCCAAAATTTTGACTGCTGCTTTGCTGCCATTTTTCTTATTTAATACCTTGAAAACTTTTCCATACGTTCCTTTGCCAATAGTCTCAATTATTTCCCAGGTATCTGAAGGATCAGGAAAGCTGTCAAATATTATTGTTTTCCCAGTCAACGGAAGCATCTCAAATGATGGCTCCTAGGAAAAAGAGATTTCAATGTTCACTCAACAAATGGTTAATAGCAATTGGCTTCCTACAAATGCAAAGAGAAATACACAATCCAGTCTCAAACACTAGAAATGTTTTTCCACGTAGTGTGCGTGCACTGAAAGCATAATGAACAAGAAATGCTGCACTTAATACAGGTACGTGCAGTCAACACGCTATCAAATGAAGGGAAATTCAAGTAATAATTTGAACTAATTTCAGGCTTGAGTGAAGTCAGCAGAAGCCTTCCCATGCACTTCAATGAAACTATAATGTCACTCCAGGATTTTTTGAAGGGCAGAGGAATGGGAATCAAGTTCATAAAATCCAAAAGAATTTGGCTCCATTACCAAGAATCGGGCAAGAAAGGGAAAAAACGCCACAAAGCAAAACACATTAAAAAGTAGCATTAGGTTCATTCCAACTTTTACAGCAAATGGTCAGTTTTATAATCCTACTCTTACCATTAGAATTTTTATATAGATCTCATAAGGCCAAGGAGAACAAAGTGGCAGATCTTTTCACAATATTATGGTCTTCGACAGCTAAGCATTCACAGCCATAGAAAACATGTTTACTGATGTACATTCATTAACAGCTGTTTTACATACTGTAAAGGAAACACCTTTTACAATGACAGAATTGTATCCATCACTGACCAGGTTACACCTATGCCCTCGTCAGTGATGGATACAATTCACTTCGACATGTCTTCATAGTGACTAACCTCCCAGCAGCTACAGTGGGAAAAACAAAGCCCACACCACACCACCACCACACAGCTCCCCCAAACAACAACAAAACAGAAATCCCGTTGCTAAGAACAGACAGAAACTCATGAGAAACGTCTCAAAAACTACATTTGCATATTCTTAATTGTAGAGCCAAGACTGAAAAAGCGAAGGGGCAGGGAAGAGCACAGACTCAAGCTCTTGCTAAGGAGGCAAGCAAGAAGTGAGCCAGCTACTGAGTGCTTAAGTCCTCCCTGAGCACAATATGCAATAAACGAGCCAGGTTGGGAGAGTAATTTTAAATTTTTTTATATAATACTTTATAAAGAGACTACAATGTAATTATTCTTGGATTTTTTTTTTATGTCAACAGCACAAATCTACACACATAAAGCATTTTACGTGATATTACCTCAGTGACAGAAATTGCACCATGACACCATACTACTTTTTTTTGATAAGAGAATGGCTTCAATTGCAGTTTCATCCATGGCTTCCAACATAGTAGCCATACTTTCTTTACTCATCTGCTTATTCATATAGCCATGTATATCCCACTACACATGCAGCACGTATATCCACTATACATACAGTATGTATACCAACTAGAAGAAACTGAAACAGACTGCTATACAAACATACTTTGTACCAGCTCTTTCAATTATCTGATATGCATACTGGCATGTCATGTGTATTCAGACTAATTTTCTACTGGATAATCCAAGCTCGCCTGGGGAACACAGGGCTCAGGATTCTTCCCATCATTCTGCTCTTGGCTGATTAGCTCACTAATGACCAAGAAGACAGGGTTTTCTTCTCTCTCTCTCCTCCCCCACCCATTTTATTTTTTAATATATATGTGACTATTACCAACTTCTATACCCGCTCATGCAGCAAAGCGGTGAAATATACTCTTAACACCAGGAAAATTGCAGCAGTCTGTTGCATACTGATGACTGCAACCAGTACTGGCCCAGCACCTTGATTTCAAGGGATGTGGGAACAAAACGACCCAATTTTACCTGCTACAATAAAATCTCCCTTAACACAAATCCAGGTCAAAGTAAAGACAGAGGATCAAGAGACATTTGCAAGTTTGCCAAGCAATCAAGCTTTGTGGAGCAGCTGACACGCTGGAGGGAAGGGATGCCATCCAGAGGGACCTGGACAGGCTGGAGAGGTGGGCCCAGGGAAACCTCATGAAGTTCAACAAGGCCAAGTGCAAGGTCCTGCCTCAGGGTCAGGACAATCCCAGGCACAGATACAGGCTGGGCAGAGAATGGCTTGAGAGCAGCACTGAGGAGAAGGACTTGGGGGTGTTGGTTGATGAGAAGCTCAACATGAGCCAGCAATGCATGCTTCCAGCCCAGAAAGCCAACTGCATGCTGGGTTGCATCAAAGAAGTACAGCCAGAAGGTCAAGAGAGGTGATTCTGCCCCTCTACTCTGCTCTGGTGAGACCCCAACTGGAGTACCCAGCTTTAGAGTCCTCAGCACAAGAAGGACATGGACCTGCTGGAATGGGTCCAGAGGAGGGCCATGAAGATGATCCGAGGGCTGGAGCACCTCTCCTGTGAAGACAGGCTGAGAGAGCTGGGGATGTTCAGCCTGGAGAAGAGAAGGCTCCAGGGAGACCTTATTGCGGCCTTTCAGTATCTGAAGGGGGCCTACAGGAAAGCTGGAGAGGGACTTTTTACAAGGGCATGTAGTGATACAGCTTCAAACTGGAAGAGGGAAGATTTAGATTAGATATCAGGAAGAAATTTTTCACTATGAGGGTGGCGAGGCACTGGAAGAGGTTTCCCAGAGAAGTTGTGGATGCCCCACTACTGGAAGTGTTCAAGACCAGGCTGGATGGGGCCACCCCATCTACTGGGAGGTGTCCCTGTCCATGGCAGGGGGTTGGAACTAGATGAACTTTAAGGTCCCTTCCAACCTAAAACATTCTATGATTCGAATACGCAAATCCTCAAATTTCTGATCCAGATTCAAAAATTGCTTTTTCTTTTTGTCCAAACCTCACCCTGGGATTCACATAGACACAACTCAGTCACAACATTGGCTGCAGCCTCTTCCTAATGCATTACCTTTCCACTTCATGCCTAGTATTTATTTATCCACGCCTTGGGAGCTTCACCACTTCCAGGTACAGCCACCTTTTCCCCAGAAAATGAACACAAACAATTAACAATTTTTTTGGAACTTTCTTTTTCTTGCGCCTATTAAATAGTGCTCAAATACAATCATTCTGTTTGGGTTTTTTTGTAATGACTTTATACATATATATAAATGCTTTGTAATTAGCTCATAATTAGGACTATACAAAATAATAACCAATTTGGGGATGATAAAAAGGATTAGGATTCATAATCCCAAATCCATGCTTTGAAGGATTTGACAATAATGGAATTTCAAATTTTCTCTATCTGAGCTTTAGTTTTTAGAATTGAGGTTAAGTATTTGTTTAAAGTTTTACTGGATACTCATTCCATAATTGGCAATTTTTTTTGAGGAAAAAAAAAAAAGTAGAGTGCTATCAATGGGCACCTTCATAAGAACTGAGATGTCCAAATCATATTGGAGCCTGTCCACATACAAATAATTTTCAACAGAATATGTAGTTTCCCACCAAAACCTAGGGGCTGCTATGTCCCACGTTACACAAATACACACTAAGAGCCTCTGACCCAGGTGGCTCACAGTGGGAGATATGCTGAAGTTGAAGACTCCTCTTCAAAGATGAGTACTGAAGATGCAAGAATGCAAAGACCAGCTTCACACTTTTAGCCCGTGCCAGGGCCAGGTTCCCCAAGCAGGGAACTCTGATACCTTGTATCCCAAAATATGCCCTCAAGCAAAGGTCCGCCCCTCCACGCAGAGTTTTTACAGCAAGTGGAACATTCTAAGAAAAACCATGTACATCAAAACCCACAGCTTCAGGCAGCTTCCTGGGCTTTATTAACTTCTTACACATTAACAGACTCGCAGCATCAATTGCTTACTTGTCTGTAGAGACTAGTACAAGAAGAACTGTTAAAGGGCTAAGGAAACATGATCCTGCAGATGCTATTTGGCTACCGGTAAAGAGTGCTGGGGATACTGTCATATGCCTGCATCTTCCTCCGCAAATCACACCAGTTGCACATCATCTCATCTTAAAAAAAGTCACCACATACTTAACAATAATGCATCCAAAAACTGTCATACTTAGTTCAATAATTTAAGAGTGCTATTCCAGAAAGAAATATTCACCCTAATCCTCTGTCTTTGGATTTACAACCTCAAAATCATGACTTGAGTAAGTTTTATTGAACACTGTATTTCCTCACTTCCACCATGTTTAAGATCGAGCCCCTGCAGATAAATTGTTTAGGTTCCACTTCTATTATTAAAAAGATATTAAATAGAATGATTTCAAGTGTTCTGTTCTGGGTGATGAATAATGTTTTATTACATCTCAGTGAAGCTAAGAAAGCTGATAATGATTTAACCTCATATTTCAGCAATAAATTGGACTGTCTCTGGAATATGTCTGAATGCCTAAACAACTGGGTAATTTATCATACTATTAA